>NW_023276807.1:218547352-218853102 GCF_003668045.3 Cricetulus griseus | reverse complement strand
TGAAGGGGAAGGACACTAGAAGACTTCGTGGGAAGTAATGCCTAATAACAAAAGAGACTGGAGATGGGGCTCTATAAGATGATGAGGGCAATGCTGCCAGGGGAAACAGATCTCTCAATCTTTGCTCCCTGCCGCCTTTCTCTGCTTCTTGGCTCACTTTTCAGGCCTTTTCTTGTCTCTCTGGTCTTCCAGGCTCCTGTCCACAGATGTACATTTTCAATTGTGTTATTGGGGAAAGGTAAGGCATGGTGGAAGAGGGGGATGGGTATGCTACTAAAGAAGGAAAGGAGCCGAAACCCACCAAGGCTAAAGCAAGGGCTGGTGAGATGTCATGACTTCCTCCTCCTTCACTGAGCATGGCTAAGGCTTCCCTATGCTGGAAACTGTTTCCCCAACTTTGGATGCTCCAGCCAATAGCCACACTTTCTAAGTTTTGTGTAAACATGAACACGTGTGCTTGTGCACGTGTGCTAAAGATAGAGTGGTCCACACAGAGGTGGCAGACTAAAGCCAATGGTGGGATCAAAGAGCAAGAGATGAAATGGAAATGTGACTAAGACTAGACAAACAAGTGGAGTGGCAGAGGTCCAGAGGCCACACAGAGCCGGAGACCTGGGACACCCAAGACTTGGGATCAGAGCTGGCCAAAGGAATGCCATGTCACCCCACAAATGGACTCTTCTTCCCCAGTCTGAGCAGAGCCTGGACTGTAGCTTGGTGACAGAGCTGTGGTGGGCGCAGAATAGAGTGAACATGTCTTGTAGGGCGTACCCTTTGTTCACTACTCACACACACAGCTCCAAGCAGCCCCTCTCTGCCTGGCTTGCTCCCTGCCAGGCAGAGGCAGCCCAGATGGCCTTCACCTCAGCCCAAGTGTGCTCTGTTGTATCCTGCTTCCCAGAGCAGAGACCAGGTAGGACCCCCTGAGACCCCATCTTAGGAAAGTCCTGCAAAGTTGTGGTAACACATGAGATAAGGAGGTGGGACAAAGGAGGGAGCATTTAGTTTCACAATTAATATATGTTTTAAGGTTTAAGGGGAAAAAAAAGATTCAGATAAACCATGAAGGGGTGACCAGGAGGGGCTTTTTTGAATAGTTATTTAAAATAAAAATTAAAAAATTCATCAAACATAAAAAAAAAATTCCTCAGTTTTTGAACTTCTCTTAAGTATAGCTCAGTGTGAGGTCTTGCACCCTGAACAGTTACATCCAGAATTAAAAAACTATCACAACCACAGACAACAAAGACTAACAGCATGTACTTAAAAATACTGTGTATGTATATATAGATATATATATATTTACACATATATATCTTTTGCAGAGATATCTTTTCTTTTTATGATTATTTTTTTCTTTTTTTTCATATTTTTTTGTGTGTGTGCCCAAGTAGAGATAGAATGGTATCGAAATAATACCCTAAAACAGAAATACTCTTTAAAGGAACAGTACCTTCCAAAAACAAATTAAAATTTTTACAAATGGTCAGACATACTTGTGACACCTCCAGAAATTCACCTTGGTATAGCGAGAAAATAAACAGTTAACTCAAATCCTCACCAAAGCCGCAGGGCCTGGAAGGACAGCCTCTGCTGCTGGGGTGGGGCCCTGCTCTCCAGGTGGATGGCCCATACAGGGGCCACTTTCGCTACCTTTCCATCCAGCCCCTCACAATCCCTTCTCCCAGTTACCATGGTATCTGCCTCACTTCAATTTTTGTGTATTTCTGGCAAGACCTTGCAGCAGGTGTACACACATGCACACGCGCACACACACACACATGCACACACACACACACACACACAGAGTCCACTCACCCCAAATGCACCAGGCTGAATGACTCTCAGCCAACCACACTGACAGAAGCACCAGTCTGTGAAATGTGTCAGTTAATACGATTTGACTTTTTTATAGATAAATACTCTAGTGTTCCTCTTTATGTTATTTTTTTCAAAAGCACAAATGAAAAATGAAAAATTCTTTCCAGATCAATTTAAGGCTTCCCACTAAATGAAAAGAGAAGAGGCCTTCCGCACTGTCACACATCACACACACACACACACACACACACACACACACACACACACACACACAACCCTTCTCAGCCTTAAAATGACGGAAGAGATCACTGTCGCCAGTCACGGACTAAGTATTGTGCCTTTAAATGTCGTCCTTTTTGCTACCATGCTGAGTTTTATCATTACTGATTCTCTTTGATGGTGTTTATGGACACTTCCTTTGATCTGCTTTTAGAATTTACCAAATTGGGTGTTTGGGGGTTTCATTCTTGTTTTGTCTTTTTTTTTTTTATTAATTTTTTTTCCACGGGAAAACAATGTAATTCTTGCTAGGCAAATGTTAAAATGGCACATAGTCAGCCTTCGAGTAGCTTTTCCGGCCAGTGGAGATCCAAGTAGCCCTTTAGCTTCTAGAAGGCTTTGAAAAATGGGGAGGGGGCGAGAGAATTTGAAAAAAGAGGGGTTTCTATGCCTTTGCTTTTGGTCAATTTGATGTTTGTTTGTTTGTTTTTCAATACAAATCATCAGATAGGAAGGATTGTTTTGGTATGATATCTGTTTGTTGTTTTAATTTGTTTGCTCTATTGGCAGATTTTTGTTTCATTTGATTATTTAATTTTTTTTCTCTCTTGGTACAAAAGTTACCAGAGAGTTTCGTGTGAGAAAAGATGACAGTACCTAAAGAAACTCAGCACCTAAGGGCATAAGGCAGTTGAAGGTTTTTGTTTGTTTTGTTTTGTTTTGTTTTTGTTTTGTTCTCTCAATCAGCACCAATCCCATAAATGATCTACACTTGGTGTAAAGTAGAAAACTTTTTTGTTTGTTTCTTTTGGAGAGGAGATAGCTTCTCCTTCTCCACCCTAGGAACTGTAGTGTGGGATTATTTTTTTCAATACTGTTTCTTATGTGTAAAAAACAAAAGAAAGGTTTCCTTTTTGTTTTTACTTACAAAACATAGAGAATATCTTTGTATACATATAGTGACTGGAAAGAAAGCTTATCTGAAGGGGATGTGACTTATTGATCTTTTTGTGGTGTTGGTGGTGGTGTTGGTGGCGGTGGTGGCGGTGGTGGTGGTGGTTCTGTGTATTGGGGGAAGGGAGGACTATATTTCTTGCAGGCGGCATTGACCGCAACCAAACTTAAGGTCCCCTTCTCAATCTGGGTCAAGGTGTTCTAGAGTGAAGACTCATACTGCAGCAGCTCATAGAGCAGAGGCCCATCTCGGTAGCGAATGCCCACTGCAGTGGGAGTGACATACTGCAGGATGTTAATAGTCCTCCGCAGCCTCCTGTCTACAAAGTGCGCATCCCAGGCCGGGTACCGCTTTCTTGGCATGTCAATCTTAATCAGGGGCCCTTCTGGGTGGTAAGGACGCCCTGATGGGGTGGAGGGCCCCATGGGTCTCACTTGGAATACGGGCAGGCAAGTGTCAGCCGTGAGGTCTTCCTGCTGTTCCGTCACGGCTCTGGTGGGAGTGACCTGGGTCCCCCGGTACCCAGGGGTCTGAGGTGCCATAGGCTCAACATCAGGGGGCAAAGGGATGCCCCAGAGCAGCTCGGCACAACAGGAGCTGGCAAAGACCTTAGCCCGCGGCCCCATGGGATGCAACACGCCATAGTATAAGAGCATGAGCGCAATCCCAGCCACAAAGCTAACGAAGACACAACACAGTGCTGGCACGGCATAGGAGTCAGTGTTCTCCGGGTTTCTGTAAAAATACCAAAGGAACGTCAAGGCAGCATTCTCGGTCAAGACTATTGTATAGTATGCGAACATTCGGTATCGAGTCCGCCCTTCCTTGACGTTAAACCAGCAGAAAATGTACACGATCCCTACCACCATGTTGAAGAGGATCTCCTCCCACTTGGACATGCAGAAGTCTGTCCCTCCATGGATGATCCAGAAGGCCATGGCGCACCAGTGCACCACCACGAAGATCCCGAAATACAGCTGGAAGATGGAAGCAAAGAGGGCGAAAGAGATAACTCGGGATGAGATGGTGAAGAGGCGCCAGAAGAGGTGGATGAGGGCCCCTCTGTAACTCATGCTCTTCTTGTCGTCCCTGGAGTCCCGCAGCAGCTTGTGATAGGAGGCTAGCACCCAAGCCAGGGACATCAGGGAAGTCACAGAGGAGACACCTGCCAAAAAGACACAAACCCACACAGTTAAAACCTCGGCTATCTAATGTGGACACAGCAGGACTCCTGGCTGAGAAGAGGCCCCCCATACACACACAATCTAGAGGAGAAGGAGAGAAAGATGAAATCAGGCGCTGGACCAGAGTCCCAGCTGCTTCAGACACCTGTGGGTGCCTGAAGTCACTTTCAACAACCCTGTTTCAATTCGAGAGTCTTGATGCTCAGGAGTAGCAGAGTGGAGAGGCCCTCCTGCCTGGCCTGGAGTTGGGAAATGGGGCAGCATCCGTGATGAGTGGGCCCACTCACTCTCTACCTTAAGAGTCCTTGCTGCGTGTGGATGCATTGTCGGCACTGGTGTCACAAAGAGGTGATCTTGGGTTTGTGGAGGCCCACTGACAACTGCCCTAGCTCAAGCTCCTCCCTCAATCGTTCTTTCCTGTGAAAGTGCTCGGTGGCTCGCTCAAAGTCCCAAATGCCCCTTTCTGTGCCTTCTTCCACTCGGCCTTCTCCATCATCAGTCATCTCAAGCCACCGAGGGATGTCCGTCCCCTCAGCTGGCCACCTGTGTCACTCTATTGACCTCTGCATGCCCTCTTCTTGCTTTCTCTGCAGCTCTTGCCCAAGTCCTCTTGAGGCTGTCCCTTGCCATGTCGTTCTCTCTCCTCCGGTCTCCCAGGCTAGATGAAACTACCTCCTGCTTTGGAAGTAGGCCTTCCCTCATGGGTTTGGTGGTGTTTTCCAGGGCATCTGTGGTTCATCACCAGTAAATCCTCCGACACTCAAGGATTCTGGGAGCTTGGGTGTCTCTGACCCCTGGAAGCACTTAAATTTCTCTAAAGCAATTTTCTTTCTAATGTTGCTAATTGATAATTGTGAATAAATCAAATGAAATGGCAATGATAGCTACTGGCTCTGATCTAATCCACCCATGAAGTCTAAGAGGTTGCATAATGTCCTCTTACACAGGATTCCTCCATCACCCCTGAATTCCTCATGCATAGTCCAAGTGAGCATCTAGCACCCCCTGTGGGGTACTTCCTAAAATTCAGAACTAAATGCATCTGAGGACCCGGCTATCATCTCATTGATGGTCTCCTTAACAAACTGTGTAGTCTCACAAGCATGACTCCCCTATTACAGCCTTCTAAGCCGAAATCGGTGGTACACTACCCATTAGTGTTAAAATCAGATCCATGCACTCAAGAGTCCAAGAAGGGCCTCAGGCCCTTCCACTAGTGTCCCTCCATGCTACCTCACAATCATCCAAATTTCAAGGAGGAACCGAAGTCCTTCTGCTTGCTGGTTCCAGAATTATGGCCCTGCCCATTTCACAGATCTCCATTCTTGCTTCCTCTTTGAGTCTCAGACTGTAAAATAGTATGTCAGGAGCCATAGCAAACCTAGCATGTGGGCAGCACACAGAGTACGTTGAACATCTAAATGTTTGACTGCCCACCAGGAGCATGTGCTGCTGCTCACCTCAATAAAGATACAAAACAAACAGGAGGGATGAGGCATGAACCCAACTTCTCCATGGAAACCAATTGAAAAAAAAATATCTTGAGAGCAGTGATGATAGATTTTCATCCAACTTCTCTGGAAAGTTCTATAATGGATACTTAAATGTCCTGCCTGCTTGTCCTACATACAAGGCATCTGGTCTGTATCCCAGAGACCATACATGGTTTGTGATCCAAACATTCAGAAATAGCCTGTGTTCTGGCTGCCAGGGTGAAATAGGAAGTGTAGGTCAGCATAGGATTAACTTGACTTGGGTATGGGTTTCCAGAGGGCAGGGAGAGGGAAGTCACATCATTGTAGCTTGTGTCAGACTTAGTCCTTGAGACACTTTCAGGACGTTCCTTTCAAACATCCTTGTGACTTCACTGTCACCTGACTAGCCAGCCATCCGGCCTGCCTGCCTGCTTGCCTGCCTCCCTCTCTTCTTCCCTCCCTCCCTTCCTTCATTCCTTCCTTCCTTCATTTTTTTTTCTTGAATTGGAGTGTTTCTAAGTAGCCTAGGTTGGTCTCAAACTCACCACTGTAGCTCAGGTTAGCTTGGAACTCTGAATCATCCTGCCTCAATCTCTAGAGTTCTAACAACTGAACTCATTCATTTTTGTTTGTGTGCATGCACAGGTGTGTGTGTGTGTGTGTGTGTGTGTGTGTGTGTGTGTGTGTGTGTGTGTGCGCGCGCGTGTGTGCGTGTGTGTTGTGTATTCATGTCTCTCTGTGTATAGGTTTGCACATACATGTATACAAGCATATAGAGAACAGGGGTTAACGTCAAGTGATATTCCTTAGGAGCTCCTGAGCTTTATGTTTTGAGGCAGGTCCTCTCATTGGGACCTGGGGTTACCAAGAAGGCTTGGCTGGCTGGCTAGCGACTTCCAGGGATGCACTTGTCTCTATACCCCCACCATTGGGATTACAAGGCTTTTTATGTGATGCTGAGGATCAAATTGACATCCTCATGCTTTTATGGTAAACACTTGATTGACTGAACCATCTTCCCAACCCGAAACCCCCAAACACACACTCTCTCTTTCTCTCTCTCTCTCTCTCTCTCTCTCTCTCTCTCTCTCTCTCTCTCTCTCTCTTCCTTTTTCTTTTGTTTGTTTGGTTTTTCAAGATAGGGTTTCTTTGTGTAATAGCCCTGGCTGTCCTTGAACTTGTTCTTGTTCTGTAGACCAGACTTGCCTGAAACTCACGGAGAGGCACCTGCCTCTGACTTTCCAGTGCTGAGATTAAATGAGTGTGTCACCATGCCCACCTTTGAACTAGTCTCTCTCTCTCTCTCTCTCTCTCTCTCTCTCTCTCTCTCTCTCTCTCTCTCTCTCATTCATTCATTTTTTGAGACAGGGTTTCTCTGTGTAGTCCTAGCTGTCCTGGAACTCATTCTATAGACCAGGCTGGCCTAGAACTCACACAGATTTGCCTGCCTTTACCTCTTGAGTGCTGGGATTAAATGCATGCACCACCACTGCCAAAGTTGAATTCATTTCTTGGTGCTAATATTTAATCACCTGCTGGGAACTTAACAACTTAGCTGTCAGGAAGGAGTTTTATGAAAGTTAAGTGGGAGGAAGCCTTGATTTGGGGTTCCTTCTAACACAGTGAAAACTGTTATTGCCCCTATTACTTTCTACTCAGCACCTGCCAGAACATGGCCTCAATTTGTTTAATTCTAAGCATGACTTTGAATAGAGTTGAGGTGCCAGAGCAGGACAACCTTTGGCCTCTACAGTTCTAGTTTCACTACTCTGTGTGTGGTGACATTGTCCCCATTCTGAGTACAGGGCTTTTGGTGCATTCTGCTCACCATCAGCAGCCAAATACCATGCTCCACCTCCCTGTCTCCAGGCTATCCAGGCCTCTTCCTGGTCCTCTGCTGCCGTTCTGAAGCTTTGTCCTTTTCTTTTGTTTTCTCAAAACAGGTTTTTCTCTGTTTAGCATTGGCTGTCCTGGAACTCATTCTGCAGATCAGAACTCAGAGCTCTGCCTACCTCTGTGCCACCACTGCCCAGCCCTGAGGCTTTGTTCTTGTCTCACCCTTGGTGGCACTGATGTTGCTAGGTCTTCTGGGTTTTCCCTACAGAGCATGGTGCAGATGTTTTTGAAACATTGCACTGTATCGAGAGCCAATCCGTAGTCCGTAAGGTTAAGATATCTTTATTCAGATAAACACCAGCCGAACACAAGCCAGAGCATGCCAGGGGCAGCAAGGCAGCCAGGCCATTGAAAAGGGGTCCCCATGTGCCTTGTAGCCCCTTAAAAACCTATTACGAGTCATTCTGACCTCACCTTGACCACACCCTGACAGGCATGGTCAGGCACATCTGTGGCCAGCCCTTAGGAGGCGTGGTTACAGTGTCTCCCTACATTACACATTATCATCGACTTATAGGAAGGCTCAGGAAATGGTCATATGGGGATGGAGAAGCAAAGCCCATGGGGAGTGCTAAACAATGGTCTCATCTCACAACCTCAGTTATTTCTCACTTGGTAAAGTCTAGAAATGCCACATGGCTTTTGGAAGAGGAGTTCCTCACACATGCTTCTCAACCTGCTCATCCACCAGCAAGCCTTGTCCAAGATAACCTGAGGCCCATTGACCATGCAACACAGGATAGCATTTGTCCTGCTACCTGGTACTGCTTTGCTGATGCTGTCTCTCCTCCATCTTGTCCTTCTGACAGTTGGGTTTTTTTTTTTTTTTTTAAGTTCCCAAAGTCATTTGTAATGAAGGTCATTGACTTGCGTCAATAGCAGAATCTGTTCTACTTCCTAGCCATTGACTCCTTGGGGCCTGGAATGACAGGCTTTCTCTTTGGGAGTACAAATAGGCCCCTAAATCAAAAGGCTTGCTAGAGTCTGGGAGTGGGAGTGGCAGGCGGGTTTGGGGTGTGAAGATGACTTCACACCCACATAAAGCAGGGATTGTAGAGGGAGGAGGGTAGCCCAGAGACGTCCAAAGCCTCACTTCCACCACTTTCACCACATCACCATAAAACTCCCTGCTCTACTCAAGGCACCAGCACATCCCTTTCATCCAGTCAGTGGTGGCTGAAGGCCTTACTCCATCTCACTGAAGAGCTGAGAAAAGCCAGGTTCATAAGACTCCATGCAGGAAATAGGTTTCTCTCTGTGCGCTCACCAGACAGTGACCTTTGTCTTCCATTCCAAGATCCAATGGCACAGGTATTAGGTAGACCTATTTTCAACCCAACCCCAAGAAACTCATCCAAACTCAGTTGCAACGCTAGACATTTTGTCAGTCGATGGAAGAAATGTTCATGGCTTGGCCAGGCCACACCTGCATCTTTTCTTTGGATAAAACTTGTTACCTCTCCAATCCATGGAACCATTAGTTCAACTGTTTGATGGCAAGCCATTAGCTGAAGGCAGCCAGATGATGTACAAAATACGTGTGCGGATGACAAACCAGCACAGAAGACGGGCTTCCCCTGTCCTATAATACTCCTGGCCAATGCCCAGCTGTCCAGGAGAACACAGGCACGACCCCCTGAACACCAGCATTTAATTCACAGTCTTATTAGGAGGACCATGTGAGGCTGTACTGGTCATGGGCTGAACTGGGTCCTCGCTGGATCTCTGGGTTAAAATCCTCACCTCTAGTACCTAGGAATGTGGAGATGAGTTCTTGTTGTTGTTTCCCAGACAGGGTCTCATCTTGTCACCCAGGTTGGCCTCAAACTCACAGTCCCCCTATTCCAGCCTCTTGAGAGCTGGGATTCCAGACATTTGCTACCCTATCCAGATCAACTGAGACAGGTCTTTACAGAGCAGGCTAAGGCAAAACTGAAATGCTATGAGATAATTAGGCACGACTAGCATCCTCATAAGAAAAGAGACACAAAGAGACACTAGGGACACACAAACATAGAAACAAATCACACGAGGACCTGGAAAAGGCACTGCCTGTAATCTAAGGAGAGAGGCCTCAAGAGAAGCCATCCATTGACATCTTGATCCAGAATTCCAATCTCTTGAACCTCAAGGAGGTCATTTTTGCTATGCTATTCAGCCTAGTGATAGTGGCCCTGGTAAACTAGTGTGGTCTTCTATTTAATACATTTTTTCAAAATATATTTTTAATGTGTGTGTGTGTGTGTGTGTGTGCGCGCACGCATGCCTGCTAGTCTGTATGCATGCCACGTGTGTACAGTACCTGGGGAGGCCAGAAGAGGGCACCAGAACCCCCATAATGCAGGGTCTCTCCAAGAGTAGCAAGTGCTTTAACCACTGAGCCATCTCTCCAGCCTCTTAATTCATTTTTTTAATGAAGAAATTTAAGAAAATGTTCCAAATCATGCATCTAGCAGGAGACTAGACACAGGATTGGACCTTGAAAGCGACCCATGCCTTAAAGCTCCTAGACACTGCTGGTCTTTGTGAGGGGCTGAGTGGGTGGTGGAAAAGTAGGCATGGAGATTTGATTATTGCTGGAGTAGAAGAGAATGCAGGCTATGTAGGAACCAAGGGGAGGTTTTAAAGCCCCTTCAGCCTTCCTCATGAGACTAATACCCAGACCACAAAGAAAGCAGTGGCCCTCACAGAATCCTTTGTGGCCACTGTCCCATCAGGTGATTGATCTGAGGCTACAGTGTGCTCTATTACCTGCAGGAAGTGCAGACTCATCACCTTGCAGTGGCTGGCTCCCTGGGAAGATTTCCATTCCTGAGGACAACCCAAAGATCAATGTTTCCCTGGGCAACACAAGCTCTCCAGAGGCTCTTGAGGCCCCAGGAAACTGCCTAGCTATACCTGGGATTACCCAAGGTTTCTTCTCACTTAGAGCTTGGCCACTTGGTGCATGCCAAAGATCAGGCTGAAGACTGTTAAATGCTTTGTGTTTAGCGATGACAAGTTCCTAGCAGTGAGCCTCTGGGCTCACGCACTGTCCTGGTGCAGAGCAGGAAGTAAGCTTGTGGCCACATGGCACTTGTCCCCACAAACACTCTAGAATATCTCGTGGCCACTCCCCGGAGTCCTACAGCCCACAGGCTGCAAGAAGAAATTAATCATAGACCTTTGAAGCCACTGAATTGCTCAGGCTTCTAAACCACTGCATGGTTAGCCTGTTATGACTGATGGGTCACATCCCTTCAGTACAGCTGTGGTCCTTAGATGGACCTCCAAGACTCCATTCAAGCTAGGCTGCCTCAGAGTTGCACATGCACCTGCCAGCTCCTGCCTACACCTCTCTGTAGTCCATCTCCAGAAGGCCCAGAGATAGATTCCAGTGCTATCGAGGCTCCCATAAGCCTCTTTGTCCTCTCAGGGGTTCACCCATGTCAACCCCTCCAGGATCACTGCACCCCAGGGTGTTTTCTCTGCTTGAGTTTCTCTTCCCCAGTATTAACACATTTGGAGCCAAATGTCACCTCACTGAGACCTTTACTCAAGGATCAGCTTCTTGGCCCCCAAACACCACATTCAAAACACAACCTTCACCGCACACCTCCACTCCTTCCCGCTTCCCCATTTATTCTCCACCCTGTCACACACAAACGCCAAGTCTCCTTTTCTGCTTCGCTGGTGGGTAAAGGTCAGCTCCCAAGGACAGGGCCGAACTTGGAGGGATTTCTCTAGAATTATGCTTTTTTACATGCAAGGGTACCCATTCTGCACTACGTATCCGGGTTAAGACTTTGATCCACTCAGCTTTCACAATCTCCTGCTTGTCTTAACTGTGGGAAGGGATGCTCCCAGGAAGTCCCAGCTTGTGTCTTTGTATTTTAGGAAGGACTGCTTGAAAACAGAAGAAAGAGAAAGGGTACCACCTATACTGAAGGCTTTCAAAGCATTGGATGCTTATGCCAAACCTTGGGCTATTTCACTCATTCTGAACAATAATCTTTAACGGCCTATCAGTGTCTCCATTTCACAGGAAATCTCATGCTCAGAGAGGTAAAGGAACTGTTCATCATTTCTGGGCTCAGCAAGCCTTTGATCTGATGCTTTGACATTTCCGGCCTTGCTGCCCCTGGAGAAGACAGGTAATTCCTAGAGATAGCAGACTTTGCCTGTGAGCAAATTTTTTCAAATCTCAGTATAAAACACTGCCTCTTCCAGGAGCTGTCACCCTCTGGTCCACCTGCCACTTGCCCTTATCACCCCAGGTCAGGGACAAACAGAAACATCGCCCTCTGACTAGGGGAGCACACACGATTCACTCCAGCCATCCCTGAACTGTTCTGCCTACCTTCCTGCCTGCCATTTTGGTGGAAGCCACAATAAGAGAGAGCTCTTGGCAACATTCTCCCTTTCTGCCTCCCTCAGTCTCTGCCTCCTGTTTGGCACATAGCTCCCTTACAACAAGCCCCAGGGCACAATGAGCTTCCTTTCTAGATCTGGGACAGACTCTTTCTTTTTTTGTGTGTATGTGTGTTCATGAATGTACATGTGTGTGGGTCCGTATGTGTGTAGACACCAGAGGTTACTTTCAGGTGTCTTCCTTAAACACTTATTATTGTTGTTGTTATTTTTGTTTTTAGTCTCTAGGCTGTACCAATCGGTGAGAATGGCTGACGAGCAAGCCCTGGGGTTTCTCCCATCTAGTTCCCCCAGAGCTGAGAGCACAGTCATGACTACCATAAGTGACTTTGTACATGAGTGCCACAGAAACTCAAGTCCTCAAGGTTGCAGAGCAAGAATTCTACCAGCTAAGCTATCTCCCCAGCCCCACTAACTGTTGTCAGTGACAGATGCCTCCCGAGGTGCTGTCTTGCCATACTTGAATCACAATCAATATATTCCTTAAGACAGTTAAATTATCAATTGGCCAGACAGCTAAACTAGTAAGCTATTGGGTAGGAGGATGCAAACCTGGGACACCCAACTCCTAAGTCCTAATTGCCTACAATCCAAAGAGCATCCAGTGGTTTTCCTCCCCAATGGGCAGAGGCTCATGACTTGGTAAACCGAGCTGCTCTCTGAGGCAGGATGGCAGCATGCTTCTGACATGAGCCCAGAGCCAGCCAAGAGCTGCCTCTTCCCTCAAAGAGATGCTGGGCTCATACCCACCCCCTCGACTGTGAGAAGTCCATGATGATTGACACTCTCCTTGAGGGTATTACTTTAAGAGTGGAAGGAAAATGGCAGTAACCAGGCTTGGCTTAGCACCCAGCACAGAAAAAGCTGGTTGCCTGTAGGGAGACACTGTAGCCCCGCCTCCTAGTAGCCCCTACAGGTGTGCCTGGCCATGCCCATGATGGGAGGTCGAAGATGTTCGGGGACAATTCTTAAGAGGCCACAAACATGTGGAGCTCCCCTCTCTCTGGCCATGCTAGCTTGTGGCCTCTGGGCACGCTCTGGCTTTCGTTTGGGCTGGTGTTTATCTAAATAAAGAAGTCTTAGCATTACGGCCTACGGATCGTCTTTGAGCACACACAATAATTGCCCATGTTAGTGCATGCAAACAAGACACATAAGCTGCAAGCATGTGCCATTCTGTCTTGAGAACTTGCTGCTGCCTCAGCCTAGATAGACTCTTTTCCCCTGCTTTCATTGCTTGCCCACCTCCTACTCATTCTAAGAGCTCAGCCTGGGCATTGCCTCCTCCTTGGACACCCTACACATACTCTGGGATGCATAGTGGAAACCACTTCTGGCCTTGCCACAGCACCCTAAACATTGCTCCTCCATTGCTGCTACTTCGAAACCACTTTCTGCAGACTGTCTGCCCTACTCCACCCCTGAACTATGACTTCTCTTTGGACAGAACTGATTCTTGATCTCCATGTGCATATGCATGTGTACATGGTCATGTGTGCATGTATACATATACGGATAGAGACGTGTGGATCGAGATTCACTACACTAGGCTCAATCTAGGTTAATATAATTTTATTCAGGGAGAAGGCACTTACACAGGAAACAGATGACCACTGCAAGTTCCCGCTCCAAGGATCCACACAGGCGGCTCTCTACCACCGACCAGAAACAACAGAGCGAGCTGGGCTCAGGACCCCAGAACCAGTCATACCCTCCTTCACATCCACACCAAATGGGCGTGGTCAGTGCTACAGGTGCAGGCAGGGTGGATATCTCACTATATATGGATGCAAATACATGGGTGTATATATGCATGTGGAGGTTCAGAGTTGACACTGGGCATCTTTGTTCAATCACTCTCCACCTTAGGTTTTTTTTTTTTTTTTTTTTTTTACACAGAAGCTCTCATTGAACCAGGAGCTCTTCATTTAGCCAGACTGGCTGGCCAATGAGCTCCAGGCATCTTCCCATTTCTGCCTCCTCGATGCTACAATTACAGGCCTCTACTGATGTGCCTGGCTTCTTTTTTTTTTAAATATAGGTACTGGAGCTCAAACATGACTTGCTGGACCATCTCCCCAACCCTTGACTTTCACTTTTGAGCGGAGAAAAGCTGTCTTATCTACTCCTACAGGCTCTGTGCCAGCAGAGTAGTTGCCCAACACGATTCTTGAGCAAATGCCTCACACATGCTGTTTCATAAGCAATGCCAGAAATGCAAGTTCTGATAACAAAGCCACTGATTCCCTGGCTAAGCAATGCTGTGAACACCTGGAATTCTTCAAGGCTAGTGGGCACAGTTGTCTTACTTGCTCATTTAAATCTACCTTCCCCACAATTTCAGTTTCCTGTGACTGATGGAACAAAGGACCACATGTGTACTGGCAGAAAGCAAGCACATTTATCTCTGCAAAGTTCTGGAGGTCAGGTTCTGATTTCTGAAGTGCTGGCAGAGCTGAGTGCCAGCTGGAGGCTCCAGGGACAATCTGGTTCCTTACCTCTCAACTTCTGGAGCTGCCCACATCCCTTGGCTGGAGGCCCCTTTCTCTGTCTTCAAATTCAGCTGCATGGTATCTTCATGACTTTCTTTCAGCTCCCCCTGCCACATTCCCCTTTGTCCTGCTGTCCTGCCTCCCTCCTATTTGGTACATCCAGGTGATAAGATTCGTTTTCTCAGTTCAAAGCTCTTCATGGAATCAGCAAAGCCCATTTTGCATGAAATGTGATAGCTATAGGTTCAAGGTTAGGAGGCAGACCCTGTGGTAAACCATACTCGGTCAGTGTTGATCATCATCCTGCAATAGCCAGGCAGTTATCCCCAGTGGTGTGATTTTGTCCCACAATGGGAGTCAGGTAGTGAGTGGGAGACTTTTTTGGCTCTTATAACTCAGGATACAATACTTCCTGTCACTTGGTACCTGGAGGCTGGGGAGGCTTCCGAACACCCTGCAGTGTATAAAGCAGCCCCTGATGAAGAATCATCTGCCCCTAGGTCTAATCACACTGAGGTTGAGGTCTGATGATAGGACTTTCTCTCATCTTTCCATGTTCTATGAAAGTCAAACAAATGGCACCTGGCACCAGAGGTAGGGGTCACCCTGAAAGAGGTCCCTGAGTGTGGACACAGGGACACTAGGGTACTGCAAATTGTCTATTGGCTCTGATAAAGAGTGCAGACTCCTCTGATGGTAATTCGTTGTTTTTGTTTTGGAGATAGGTTCTCTCTACATAGTCCTAGCTGACTTGGAACTCAATCTGTAGACTAGGCTGGCTTCGAGCTCACAGAGATCCACCTTCCTCTGCCTCCCAAGTGCTAGGATTAAAGGCTTGCACCACCATGCCCAGTGATTATTCTTCCTTTCCTTTTTATTTCTATGATAGTAATATTGATTGCCAACTTGATGAGACTTAAAATCACCATGGAAGCAGGTCACTGCGTGTGTCTGGGAGAGAATTTCTAGATGTGGCTAATTGGATGGGGAGGCCCACCCTCAGTAAGCAGACCGTGTTATAGGCTGTGGTCCCAGACTGAATAAAAAGGAGAAAATGAGTCAATCGTCATATTCATCCCTCTTTACTTTCTGACAACAGATGCAATGACTCACACCTCTGCCACAATGCCTTCCCCACCATGATGGATTCTCCCCTCAAACTGTGAGCCAGAGTAAACCCTTCCTCAAGTTGCCTTTGTCACATATTTTGTCACAGCAAACAGGCTAACAACTCATAGAGTTCCTATGAAAGAGCCATCACCTTGACTTAACCATGGGCCCATGGACTCACTGCATTTCTCCTATGGCTAGCAAAACCAGAGGAGGTGAGAATACCCATAGAGCTCTTCCGGGCACTGGGGCTCATCAACTTGCCCAAAGGGTCACACTGGGAACACGGTGCACCCCAAAGAGAGCAGCTCTCCCCTCAAGGATCTTGAAGGTCAAATAACAGCATTTAAAGCAACCAGCAGAAGAGCTAGGTACACCTTCTGTTTCCCTGGACTCTCCCTCCTAAGATGCTGTCAGAAATATCAAAATACCATCTCCACAGCCAGCCGGATAAAGGCGAGCCTCAGAGACTCTAAAACAAATGTCAGCTACTCAGCTGCATGGTCAAGGCTTGTGGGAGCCTGGATCTGCTTGGCTGGACCACATAAAACAGGCCCTGTTCGTCTGCCCTCATGAGGACTCTAGTAAACCCGTTCTCATCCAGCAGAGAACTAGACCACACCCAATCCTCTGTGGCTCCCAAACATGATGGCATTTGAAAGGTGTCTGAGAGATGTCCTGGTTAGAACATGGGCTCTGCCACAAGATATCTAGCTTGGGTATAACCTTATAGTCTTGGGCAATGAAGCTACTAAGACTTAATTTATCTTCTGTGAATCAGGGTAAAAATACAGACTTTGAATATTCAATGAATACTGAATCTTTCCTTTTTATATAACTGTGTGTACATATATATATATATATATATATATATATATATACTATTTCTATATACATACACACACACACATATATATATAGCATGCATAAATACATGAACCAAATATATATAGAATGCTTATAAAGAGTATAAGCATATGTTGTCTTCATATATATATATATATATATATTCCATATGTTCTTGATGTTATATTCATGTACCTATTTATTTTTGCCTATATCCACAAGAATGTGAGCCCTCAGAGAGTAGAGACTTCTTTGCTTTGCCATCACAGTACCCTGAGCCCAGTACTGAGAAGTCTTTATCCCCTGGGTGTCTCTGAATGACTGCAGAGGACATTATTATGATACATAAAGGCAGAAACATGGCTTAGAGGGAGGCTGAGTGCTGAAAACCATTTTGCCCTGGGACCTAAGTCCTTGACACCAGGACTGTTTGATGGCATAGTATCCACATCAGTCATTGCACTGAGTGCTTCTTTGGTATCAAGGGTAGAAGTGGGGATAGAAGGAGTTGCTGCAGTTTGCAAAGGACCATTGAGAGAGAGAGTGATGGAGAGTGTGTCCCTGAGGGACACAGCTCCACGAGGAAGGGTGCTAAGCAAGGTCAGCGCTCAGTGCTCACAGGGGACGGCACTGTGACAGTCTCCAGACCTAGGGGACATGTAGGGAAGCCCTTGCCCCAGAGCACTGTGATGTTTCCCTGGAATCTTCAGGGTGGGATGACTCTGCAGAGGCTTCCTGGTTTCATTGCTCTCTTTCAGGTTCCTATCACTCCCTAGGAGAGAAGATTAACTATTTGCTTTCACTTGTTCACATGACCCTCTGGCTTCCTGAAGGATGGGGGGTGGTGGGTGGGTCTGTTCTGATTCTTGATGTATCTGTCTTGATGTATATGCCCAGCTCTTACACCATGCCAGGAATACAGTATGTGATTAATAACTACTTCCACGTCCCCTGCCAGGGAAGAATGAAGTTCCAGTTCCAGTTGCTGCTCAGGTTTCTTAACTTGCTGCCCTCCACACCTTCTCCCAGAATCCACCTTGATTCCTGAGCTGGATGGGAAAGCCTACACCAGTGAGACTCCATCCCAGTGTCTGACACAAAAACAGGTTGAAATGGTCAAAGACCATTTTATCTGCATTGATCAACAAGATAAATTTGTTTTTCTTGTGATTTTTCTTTAAGTCTCTCCCCTCTCCTCAGTTGTCAAGAGTAGAACTGAAAAGGCTACCCTGAGGCAGGGGACACAGAGGCTCTCTGTCAAATTGCTACATGTTCTGTTTAGCAGCACGGAGACTTACTTCACTGTGACTTTAGACAACAAGGTATTTGAAGCTAGAAGGGTGGAGAGCTGGAGTTTTAGGGCCAGAGGATCCTATTGTGTAGACACCAAGCAGACTCCTCATGACATGGCCTCAAAAAGAGAACAGGAAAGGAGTTGGAGAGAGGCCATCCTAGGGACACAACAGTGCCATATCTGGCTAGAGGCATCCCTTTCTGTGCCTCTCCATTCCAGTGATGCATAAAGAGGTGGCCAGAGGGCAAACATAACTTTACATCTCTTTCTTTGGCAGAGACCAAGACAGGCTGCAATGGGCCGTCGGGGAGTTAAGATTTTTCCATGAACGACCTATGTGCCGCTTGTCTGTAATCCCACTGTTTCCTGGGACCAGGGATGATGAATCTAAGAGGAGGGCTCCACTCCGCCAGAGGCCTGTCAGGCACCACTGGCACAGAAACAACCACAACTCAGCATGACAAGTGATGGTTCAATTGTTGGATGCAAAGAGACAAATTTTACTTATCGTTTCCAAGGAGCCAAAGCAGGAAGTTCATAGATCTGGTCTAGCATAGACCTATAACCTTCAGCTCCCATGGCCAAGTCACAGTCACTTTCCAGCTTTGCTTTATGTTAACCAAGGGGGATGGGCAAATGGTTTGTTTGAATGTGTCTTTGGAAATTTCATAATCTTCAAATGTATATATTAATAGCATTTAGAAGCAGATACTTTTGGGGGGGTCATTGGGGTTAGATGAGGTAATGAGGCTGGAGCCCCCATGATAGTGTGAGTAGATTTATAGGAAGAGAGACCCAAGCTATCCTGTGTTGTAATATGATATCATAAGAAGACCCCCACTGAGTAATCAAAGAGATGTCTTGAAGGGGTACCAGGGAAGTTCCAAGGAATCCACAAGGATGACCTCAGCTAAGACTCCTAGCAATAGTGGATAGGTAGCCTGAACTGGCCTTCCCCTGTAATCAGATTGATGACTACACTAATTGTCTTCAGAGAGCCTTCCACCAGTAACTGATGGAAACAGAGATCCACAGCCAAGCACTGAGCTGACCTCTGAAAATCATACTGAAGAGACGGAGGAAAGATTGCACAAGCTGGGGGGTGGTCAAGGTTATCACAGGGGGACCCACAGGAACAACTAACCTGTGATCATAGTTGCTTACAGACACTGGATGAACAGCCAGGGAGCCTGCATGAGACTGACCTAGGCCCTCTACATACGTGTAACAGTTGTACAGCTTGGCCTATTTGTGAGACTCCCAGCAGTGGGATCAGGATCCCTAATGCTTGAGGTGGCCTTTGGGAACCTATTCCTCATACTGGCTTGCCTTGCCAAGCCTTAATACAAAGGGAGGAGCTTAGTTATACCTCAACATAATATGCCATGCTTTGTTGACATCCATGGGAGGCCTTCCCCTTTCTCAACAGAAACAGAGGAGTAGATGGGGGAGGGGAGGCAGGGGGAGGAATGGAAGGGGAAGAGGGAGGGAAACCTCAATCATGATGTAAAATAAATGAAAAATTGAATTAATAATAAACAACAAATCCATAAATAAATAAGATGACCCCCACCATGAATTAGCACCATGTTTTTTTTTTGTTGCTGTTGTTGTTTTGTTCTGGACTTAAAAAGTATCTGAGCCAATGTCTATACGAGCCAGACTAGAAAGAGTCTGCAAAGCATTTCTTACACAGGAAGAAAGAACTCCAGGGGGAAAGGAATGAAGTGTTACATAGATGCAGTAGCCAGGAGCCAGGTCCCAGCCTTTCTCCAACTTTAGACCAGCACAAGGGAGCTTCAACCTCTGCTGAGGAGAAGTTTGGCTAGGAGACAAAAGGGAAACTGAGTTTTCTTGTGTGGCACTCTTTGACCCCAGGAGAGGAAGAAAGGCTCACTCATTGGGCTGAAGGCTGGAGAGAAAGGCTGGGCATTTTAGCTTCACATGACAGTGGAACAGGATAGGCACTTGCCTTCCTAGTGGTTCAGATGTTAGCAGCGCTCTGGCTCTATGTTAAGCCAAGGAGGAGCTAAGGTTCAAGTTTCTACAGTGTTCATACATGTGTGATGTGTCTGTGTGCTCACAGAGACCAGAGGAGGACATTGGATGTCCTGCTCCATCACTGTCCCTTTCATTCACTTGAGACAGTCTCTCATTGAACCTGGAGCTAAGCTGGAGGCCAGTAAGCTCAGTCATCTTCTTGTCTCCACCCCCATGGCACCAATGTTACAGGCACAGGTGGCCATGCCCAGCTTTCCACCTGAGTACCAGAGATGGAGTTCGGGTCCTCATGCCTGCACAGCAAGTCCTCTCACCCACTGAGCCATCTTCCCAGGGTTTGATGTGAGCAGAGCCCACAACTGAAGGAGACTAGAAGAAACTAGCAGGGACCTTAGACAGTTGAGATAGAATGATTTTGAGTTGTATCTGAGACCAAAAGCTTGCTTAAAGGAAAATCAATGCTTTGGTGTGTTTCATATTTCTTGGACTCTTTTTATCTTTCTTGACTCATTCTGTTATACATTGGTCTGGAGTTACTTGTCTTTATTTACTTGTGTGTGTGGGAGGTGGGGAGGTGCATGCTTGTCACAGCACACTTACGTAGAACAAAGGACAACATGTGGAGTCTTTTTAGGTGGGTCTCAGGGATTGAACTCAGGTCACCAGGCTTGCACATCAAGAGCCTTTATCTGCTGAACCACTATCCTGCCACAATCTGTGAAATGGGGAGGTGAAGGTGGTAACTCCTTGGGCAAGGCATGGTGTGTGGAGGAGCCCTACATGCCATGACAGTTGTCTTAGGGCAGCAAGAAGCATAAAAGTCCTTTGTTTGCATGCTCGTTGCTGTGTGACCTTGGACAGCTTTTTTTTTTTTTCTGTGCTTCATCCTCTGTGTATGTAACAAGAGGACTGGACCCAGTGGCTGGCATCTCCCACCTCTATGCAGCATCCCAACACTCCTGCAAAGTGTTACAGCATATCACTTAAGAGAGCAAAGTCTACTGGGCATACTGTCACATGCTTGTTATCCCAGTACTGAGGCAGAGTAGAAACAGGAGGATGACAGCAAGCTCAAGGTCAGACTGGTCTACCTAGTGAGTTTCAGGTCAGCCAGTGCTTCACAGAGAGACCCTGTCTCAACAAACACAAAGTAAACAGAAGCTGTGAGCCTGGGTTGTCTCGGGAGATTCTAGGGAAGAAGCATGCCTCTGAGTTGCTCCCTGAGCACAACTGGTCCATGGTATGCCATCTAGTCCCATTCTGGGGTCGGGTCATTCTACCGTCAGGTTCCAACCCCATTTCAAGCACCTACCCTGTCCAGGGACTTCTACTCTTTCCCACTAGCTGACTGAGAGAGTGGAAAGGCACACACAGCTCAGACCCCAGGGATTTGTACCACACTGGATGCGTGCAACAGCCAACTTCTCACTAATTGGTGGGATTCCTAGGATGGTTCTCTTTTTGTCTCTACATGGAAATGCTCAACTACATAGTTGCAGAAATCACGGCTTCTGGCACATAATGTCTGTGAATTTCTATGGGGCCCATTAGGCTCTTCTTCTGGACCCTGACTTCCACTCCACTCCCCTGTTCCACTGCCAAGTTCTAGCCATGCTGAGTGTTTTCACTCTCAGGTCATCACTGCCATGGTCTTCCACAGAGGAAGTGTTTTTCCTACCTCAGGACCTTTGGACATGCTATTCCCAAAGCATGGAAGGCCATTACTTTGCCTTTCTCCTTGTTGTTGACATCCAGCCTAAATAAGAGCCTTCAGTAGAAGCTCTCTCTGACCCCTGCCTCTAATGGGCTCCCTCAAGCCCCACAGTTAGTTCAGGCCTCAGCAATGTGTTCACACATGACAGAGTTCTTCCAGAATCATGCCAGTCTCTAATGCCAGGCTATGTGCTGTGGAGGTATATGTGCAGCTCAACACACTTTCACAATACCCCAAAGCAATTCTTATTCCTAACTTATTGATAAAGAAACACAGCTAGCAAATGAATCGTCCCACACCCTAAGTCTGCATGGCTGAGCTCAAGTTGTATGCAGCTCTCTGCCTTTCCCAGTAGCCCAGGCTGCTTTCCAAACCCACTCTAACCCAGAATGCCTGCCAAGATGGCAGGAACCCGAACCAGCAAGGAGAGGGTAACAGCCTTAACATGCCTCTAAATACCTCCAGGATTTATGGCAGGGAGGGAGAGAGAGAGAGAGAGAGAGAGAGAGAGAGAGGGGGGGGGGAGGAGGTGCTAATCCATAACCAACCAGTCGGGGCCAGTGGGCCAAGGAGCTCGTGTGACAAGCTTTGAGTCCATCAGCCAGTGGACCTATAGTAAAAACAGGCAAATGACAAGACACAGCGTATGGACTGCTGGGTCTAGAGGTATCGTGACAGTCCAGGAGACCAGAGTCCTACTGGCCAGAGAGAGCCAAGGCAAGTAGAGTGGGCCAGCTCCCCTAGCTGTCCTGCTACCCCACACCATGGATACTCCTCCAAGCCTCAGCAGCTAGGACCTTTGGATCTGGTTCCTTTCAGTAGTGTCTCTGAACCTATCAATGAGGCACTTATACCTCTAAAGGCAGTCTTTCCATGGATGGGTGGAATGTTTCCCATTTCTCATCCATTGATAGTGCAACCATTCCCCAGAAGTATGCACTGGTATTTGTGACATTTCTTCTTCCATGTCCCTTCAGATGTTAGGATTCACACATCCCAAGGTTCCCATCCACCCCCATCCCCTGTTAAATACCCCATTTCTCTCTCCATGTGCCACCTCAGGTACCTTCTCAACCAAGAATCTGTTTTGGTGCATCCCTGACTCCCGGGCATGCTCTCCGCAGCACTGCAGGCTAGGCTAGCCATCAGCTATAAATAAGAGCAGTGCAGTCTAACCTTGGCATCCCTAACATCCCAGAGCCTTCCTACTGTGGAGTCTGCATGTCTGGACAATGCTCTTTGGCTTCTGAGGCCCCATGGAGACTACCTGAGGCCACAGCCGAGAGCAAGGGGTCCCTTTGTGTGTGCTCATTGGAGCACATACCACTTCAGCCTGTTGCTACAAGTGAACTGAGCCAAGTACATGCATTGGAAGCAAGCTCCTGAAGTTTAAAATGTCCAAATCCAGAAGTAAGACCTGCCATGACTCAGTGCTACTGGCATATGCTGTCTTTAGGCCTGGTTAGGCCCATTCCACACATGTGGAAATACCAGGGCTCAGGGCAATGCAAACCCATAGGGGCCTCACATCTGATCAGATCTCCAGGACCCTGAACTGCAGGGGGCAGGCTGGCTCTGCTGTCCAGAAGCACATGGAACTGCTCTTTAGGAACCAAGTATCTCTGGAGCAGGAGTGTTGAGGAAACACTTACGTCCCTGGTATCTGCCGAGGGGGCTGTGTCTGGACATCGGAAATCAGAGTCAGGACCCCTAGGCCAAGTAGGCAAATGAGGCAGTTGCAGCGGGAGTGCGGGATGCGGGGATGCGGAGGATAGAGGTGACGCTGGGGGAGTGGTTGGCGCGCTCAGGGGGCAGTGTTGGGGGCGTGGCCGGCGCAGGGGGTGGGCGGGTGATGCTGGGGGAGGGGCCGGCAGGCACTCACAGGGCAGCGTCTCTGCGCTGTTCTTCTGGATCATTATGCAGAGCTGTAGCACCAGTTGGGGGGCGCTCTCCAGAAAGGTCTCCAGGAGGCGCAGCATGTTGACATCTGCATATTCGTACATCATAGCCCAGTAGAAGCGTCGCTGGTGTTCCTTCTGCCGCTGGCTCTGAATCCCCAGGTACATGGTGCGGATGTACCTGTGGGGAGATAAGGGACAGAACACAGGTGTGGGTGGGGATGAGGGTAGCAGTAGGACCACAACCTGCTTCCTAAATCCCAAGCCGCCTGCATTGGCATTCCCTACAGAAGTCCCCAGGGGTGTGGGTTGGATTCGGAGTCAAAAGGAAAAAGTGGAGAGGCATGGGGGCCCAGTCATGGGAGGGAGCTGGCCCAATGAGGGACCCCAGGCCAGTCCCTCTCCATCCTGGCCTCCACTTATATACACAGGAAATGAAAGCATTGCCAAAATGATGCCCCAGGCCCATCAGCTGAGCATTTCAGATGAGCTCAGAGGTAGGTGGGCTTCTTGGGGTACAGGGTTGGGGTGGAGGTAGGAGACATTCCAATGAGGTTGGCATTTTTGTCACTCCTGAGATGAAGGAAACTGACTTATGATACTCCTAAGTGCCACTCTCTGGCTGGCTATATCCAACACAGGGAGGAGGTAGGCATACTCCCATAGGGACCAGTTGGGCCTCTGAAAGGTTACCTCCTCCCCTGCGTGGGCTCAGATGGCTGAAGGGGGGGTTAAACAGAAGTTGATCCAAGGTCATTAGCCACCAAGGCCTGTAGGGAGCCTCTGTGTGGGGGCAGTCACAAATCTTCTGACCCCTCTCAGAAGAGCTAGGACACCTAGACTCTATGGGAGTTGCAAAAGCCCAAGGAAGCAGATCTAGCTGGGGAGCCTGGGCTTGCAGGTCAGCACTGAGAACTGTGCCATGTTGAAACAGTGACTCCAGGTCACTGTGCCAGGCTCTTCTTTTCAGTGAGGATGCTTCCCATGGTGGGTAGTGAGTACATGTGTGGAGGGCACTCTTCCTGTGTCAGCTTCACTGTCACCAGAACAGGATTTGGGGGATTTACTAAGCCCAAGCCTCAGCCTGGGAGGGAAGCCATAGTAGTGCTATGGGCGGGGCCCAGGATGTAGGAAGAGCCCAGAATATGGGTAGACCTGTCTGGGTGGGGTCCTGTCCAAACGCAAGGGTCAGAAGCAGAGCTCTGTAGGTCAGGATCAAGAATGGAACTATACACGCAGTGACACATATTCCTGAGCTGGAACCATATAGATGGAACACAGGATTGACCACCCTCCTCAGGCTCAGTGGCCCTCAGACACTGCCCACTCCAGCCTGATGGATAGCCCTCTCTGTCCTTCCCGTGCATTGACACCGGCACCTCCTCACTGGCACCTCCTCACCGGCGCACGTTGCCCACTCCTGCTCCGTGAGAACCCCTCTTCACATGGCAGCCAGAGTGCTCTCAGAAGGCTCTAAAGTGCAGGCATGGAGACCACTCTGCCGTCTGGTTCCCCGGTGCTCAGAATAACCCCCAGCCCTCCTGGGGACTTAGGGCTCTCGCACCAGCTCTCCTGCTCTCTCAGAGGTCTCTTTCTTATCTGTCTTTCTTGCTCCCCCCTGGAGCACAGCAGCCCCGTGTGAGTAAGGACCTGCTGCTGAGGCACCCTGGTATGTCTCATTACCCAGTGTGGCACCTGTGGAAGAAGCAAGTGCATGCTGGGAATACTCTGGGACTGAGGACTCCAGACAGGGCCACGATCTCATGACATCTTAGGTGGACCCTAAGTATGCTGGAGACAAAGGTGTGAAAGGCAGGTGGTTGGTGAGAGAAAGGCTGACCTCACGGTAGTGTAGGGGCATCACCCGAAGACTGCACAGATGGGAACCCATGCATACAGGCCAAACCATAAAGCACATGTTTGAAACACAGTTTAAAACTCTAAAGCGTTGCTGCCTCTAGTTGCAAAATGGCGGGCACACTCCAGAACAGCAGTTCTGTGCCAAGCCCAGAAGGATGAAAGCTCAGTGGCCTGCAAGACATGCCCCACTGGGCCAAGGCTGTGAACTCCAATAGTCATGCAGCCTCAGTGAGCCCCCGCTGGGAGGCCAAAAAAATAGAGCTGAGGGATCTTCACAGATCCTTGAGAGACTTCGTGGAGACTCAGGTGACTGTCCTGAATGGATACCCCACTAGGGAAGTAGGGATAAACACTAGTTTCTTCATCTCTGCAGTGAGCAGAGACACAGTTTTGTATGCCAGGTCAACAATGGAACCATACACACAATGGCTTGGGAGAATGAAGGCCACACTGCAGAGGACTCCATCAGGGAGGGGACTTGGGGAAAGTTAGGGTGTGCCAGGCCTCAGCCAGGTGTCTCCGCCCACCTCGTAAGCAGACCTTCTTATCGCCATCTCAAAAGTGGGGAAATTGGGGCTGGGTGATGCTGAGCTCCACATTCTGGTTCTATCGTGGGCTCGCTCTTCCTGTGTGTTGCTGCTCTAGGTACTCGTGTAGATTTCTGTCATCAAGGAACCAGGGAAGAGCTTCAGAAGGACACGGGAATACAGGGCCTATGGATCCAATAAGGAAAGGAGGGAGAGAGAAAAAAACCAAGAAAGCACAGGAGATGGGGAGGGCAGAATAAGAGGGAGAAAAGAGAGAGAGAATGGAGGGAGAGAAATTGAATAAAAGTGGAAGTGAAGGATGAAGAAGGGTCAAAGTTTTGGAAGATGCCATTAGGTGGGACGGGGGTGGTGACAGTCATAGTGTGCAAGAGAGGACCCGGTGTCCTCCTGAGTAGAAGGGGATGGAAAGAACAGCTGCATGTCTGGCAGAGCTGTGGTGCTGTATATTACGTTAATCACAAGTATTCCCTGGCCCAAACTTAGCTCTACCCACATGCACACAGGCTGCCACCCAGTGCTCTCAGTACATACTCAAACCACAGTCAGCCTCTCTCAGAAATGACCTGTCTGCTGTAGTGACGAGTAGCAGAACTAAGTCTAGCCATCGCAGTGGCAGGGTGATGCCCATACTTGCTTCATTCCTCTTCTGTATGAGAGTTTCAAGGTTCAAGAAGAAAGTCGTCCCCTCTCCTGGGGGGGGGGGCAAATCCAGAACCTGTTCCCTGGGTGGGGGCACCTGGGCTTGGATGCCACACCTGGTCACCAAGGCCTCTGCCCTGGGGTGAGAGCAAAGAGGAAATCAGAGTGGAAACTTGGGACTTCCAGATATTCAGACCACAGGGCAAATATTCTCTCCGCCCCCCTTTTGGAACAGGGTCTCATGTAGCTTAGGTTGGCCTTGAACTAGCTATATAGCCAGGAATAACCTTGAACTTCTGACCCTCCTCCCTCCATCTCCTGAGTACTGTGCGCCACCATGCTCAGCTGGCTACTCTCTCTTCCGTCTTATAGTTGTGGTTATTGGCTGGCAACAGAGAGATGTTTGCTGTATTGTAATAAACTAGATCTGGATACAGACCTAGCCTAGCCCACTTTATAGACCAGGACCCTAAGGCCAGAGTCTAAAACTGATTCCTGTACCTCCATCATACTGGGAACATGGCAGGCATCCTGGAATCTACATCCAAACTTTCTGACTTTTTGCCATGGAAAGTGTGCCCCTCAGTACGGTCCCAAATGCTTCCTCTGGTGTTCAAGGATTGGAGATGTGGATCCAGACATCCCCAGGACAAGTGGAATGCTGCAACCTTCCCTGAGCTTTACTACACCTTGCCTCCCTGTCAGTCCCAGAAACTTCAGGGAATGAGCTGAGGGGTGACGAGAGACACCACACCTCTTTCCTGAGCCCTTGAGCATGTTCCAGCCCTGTGAGGTCGCCCTGCAGCTTATTGATTTTCTGTGTAGGCGGCTTCCTCCCGTGGCCACACGGTGGCGCCGGATCCTAAGTTTCGCAAAAAGGAGGCGCCACACCGGTGATCTCATACCTTAGGGCCTGCGCCCTCCTATGCGACAGTGCCTGGTGCAGGGGCCACCTGCGAGCCGCGGTGCATGTTGGTCAATATGTACCAGGGTCCCAACTGAAGGTATGGTGAGTGCCAAGGTCTCCCCTTACCCTGAAGGTTCTAGAAAGCTGCCTTGACCGGGAAGGTAGTCTAGGAGAGAAGACACCCACCCAGCTGCTCCTTGATTTACTACCTCATCATCTCGTATTACATCCTGTCACACTGTCTCTCCTTCAGGAGCACGGATCTTGCAGTGATCAGTATAAGAGCCAGGAGGTCGCTGCCAGCGGCGGCACACTGCAGGGCTGTGTGACCCCTAAGCAGATCCCTTTCCCAGGCTGTACCCTCACCCTAACCCCTACCCTCATCCACGCCCCCCAACCCCAGGTTTAACCACCAGAAAAGGGCATTCTGGACCCCTGCCAGTACTTTCTATCATCCTTTTTCAAGTGTGTGGTTTCACAGTGTATAAAGTGTGGCACGTACTTTACACGTAGTGATCTGCATTTGAGTGCCAGGCGTGGTTCTGAGCAATTGCATTGAGTTAATGAGCTGAGAGCATTAACTCGCCTAATCCTCACAACCATTTACAAGGTATCTGCAGCATCACCTCACTTCACAGATGGCCAACTGAAGCTCCGGGGCAAAAACTTGGGCCTCAGTTTACCCAGATGAGTCAACAGCTGAATAGACGCTCACACCTGGGCAGTCTGGCTTTGGGCCCAGGGCTCTGGAGTCCAGACCTGCACAGCTCTCTGATAGACCATGTGTCTCTTCCTCTTGAACATGGTCCATCCTGTTGTGATCATTACAGTGGGGAAGTACAGTCCTCATCCTCTGAGGCCTGGTTTCCTCATCTATAAGATACTTAATACAGAGTAGGGCCCCAGGATGAGTTGAAGTCATGAATGCATGCCATCTTGCCCCGCCTAGAGGGCCTGGAATATGAGTCCTTGTGAAAACGTGGGGAAGAACCCACTGGGTAGGTGGCTGCTTGCTAGGGTGTTTGCCCCCACTCTGACTTTAGCCCCAGCTCTGCTCAGCTCCTTTCTGTACCATGCAAGTCCTGACCCAAACTCCCTCTCCCTGCCTCCAGGAGAGGTTCCTTTGCTTTGATATCAGCATTCAGGGAGAATAATTGTCATTTTCTTTTCTCTGTTGGCTGATTTGCAGCCCAGAGGGGCTGAGTGACTTCCCTGGTCACACACAAAGTCACAGTTCATCAGAAGTCTTAAACAGACCGTGAGCTAGCTAGAGTTCTGCAAGAGGCAGGAGGCTGAAGAGGCTTGCCTGTCTGGACCCACAGTTCCTGGCTCCTGCTTCACACATCTTCAGCTTGAAAGCTTCACTTTGGAAACTGGTCCTTCCCAAAGCCCAAGTTTTATGGTACATAAACCTTAGATACCCCCTCATTTAAAAATATAGTAAATTCTACAAAACTCTTAAAGTATAAACAGTGCCAAGTAATCACACTGCTTTTGAAAAAATAGAAAGTAAAAAACACTTGCCTTTGTTTTATGAGAAAAAAATTGGGTACAAGAAAACAAAACTATGGACAATATACCTCATATACAAAGATACAAAAATCCTCAACAAAATAATAGCAAATGCCCATAGCTAGAGTCACCTGAAGGAATCTCATATCAGAAGGCCTATGGGTGTGATTATTGGAGATTGTCTTGATTGATCATTGATGCAGGCCACTGTAGGTGGAACTGTTCCCTAGGGCCCACAAGCAGCATTCCTCCATGCTATCAGCTTCAACTTTCTGCTTAAGTTTCTGTCCTGACTTCCCTCAGTGATGGACTATGACCTGGAAGTGCAGGGAAAATAAACTTATTCCTCCCCTAAGTTGCTTTTGGTTAGAGTGATTTGTCACAGCAACACAGATGAGACTAGAATACAAGTCAAATCCAATAACATATAGAAAAAATGGTATATAGCAAAGCCAGATGGGGTTTATCTTGAGCATGGAAGGCTGGTTCAATTTTCCAAATTCAATGACTGTAGACTCCATCATAGGCAAAACCCAGACAGGACATCAACCCAGGCAGAAAAGTTCTTTGACAGAATTCAACAACCATTCATAATAAAAACACTCAACACACAAAACCCAAAACAAAGCTCCCAGAATCTTATGAAGAAACAGAACACTAATAACATAGTGTCCTATAATAACTGCACAGTTAACATCACACATCACACATATAGGCTGAATGTTTTTTTCTGAAGACCAGGAACAAAGCAATGGTGTCTACTCTCACCCTCATTCAACCCCGTGCTGGAAGGAGCAGCCGGTTCATCATCTCAAGACAAAGAATCATATACAGAAGATACAGGCAGACTGCAGAGGCAGTGAACCCATCTCATCTGTTAGAGGCTTAGACAGAGGAGCTGACAGCTTACACAAATGCATTCATAGGACCTATGAGGAAATATCTCACAGAACAAGGTAAGCAGACACGAATCAATACTGTTTCTGTAGACTACTTATGGACAGCTGAAAACTGAAATTAAAAAAAATTTCCACTTATATATTCCAAAAATGAAATTATTAGATATAAGTCAAGAAGGCATGAAAGATTTGTGTGATGAAGGTAAAAAATGTTAGGAGAAATCAAAGACATACTACATTCATGATCTGAAGGCTAAAAGTAATTCTTTGTTTAAATATTTATTTTATTATTTTTAATTGTGTGTGGGGGGGTGGGTATATGCACAAGAGGTCAGGGTAACTATGAAGGCCAGGAGAGGGTATCAGATCACCTTGGGTTAGGCTGTTGTGAGTGATCCAACCCGGGATTTAAACAGTAGTCCTCTGCAAGGACAGCAAGTGCTCTCACCTCACCACCTCTGCAAACTAGGATTAATGTAATTCTAAGAAAGATCCTAGCAACTTTTGTTTGTGCATGTTATAAAATGTATATGGAAGACAAAGGGCCTAGAATAGCCAAAACAACTTTGAAACAAACTCGAAGCACTCACATTATCTGATTTCTAGGACTTAAGATAAAGATACAGTAATTGAGACCAGAGTCTAGAAACAGACACACATGAATGAGGCCAGTTGTTTGCCTACAAAGGAGCATGGAGAATTTAATAGCAAAAAGGAATTCTTCCCAATGATGTGGGGATGATTAGTTGATCACATGTGACAACTGACTTAAAACGTAGCAGGGGCTTTTAGAGAAAAGACAGTCTTGTGACCCTACATTAGCTGAGGAGTTCTACATTTCCACAAAAGCCAACCAAGTAAACTTTAACACTTAAAACTTGTTCTGTGCATGGCATGAAGAGAATGGAAGACAAGCTATAGGCGGGATAAAACATCTGCAAATCCCATAGCTGCCAAAGAACCTGAGGCCACATTTTCTTCAGTGCTGCAACCACTGGCAAGTTATCCTTGCTCCAGGAAGTGACCACAGACACACACTCATGCAAGCAACACTGATGAAACTAAGCACGCACGCGCAGGCAAACACACACACACCAGCATCAAAGCTACACTCATCAGAAAGAGGTTTAGCAGTGGCAGTAACAGAGGTAACTAGGAGGGTGTCCAATGTCATTTTCTTAAAATTTAACAAAAATTAACTTAAAAGTTAAAGAAAATGTTAAAAATTAAAAAGATACACAAGTATCTCTTTTAGAAAGCTATGGAGTTCTCTGGGTATGTGCCCTGTAAAGGAATGGCTGGGTCATCAGGTAGCACTGTTTTTAACTTTCTGAGGGATCATCTGATGGATTTTCATAACGAGTGTGTTAATTTGTACACCTACAGTGTGAAGGGGTTCTTTTCCCCCATAGCCTCTCCATTTGTGTCCGAGTTGGTGATGGCCCTTCTAATGGGGGCAAGGTGGTATCTCAGAGTAATTTTAATTTGCACTTCCCAATGACTAGGGATGTAGAACACTTTAAAAATAGTTATTGGCCATTTGTGTTTCTACTTTTGTGAACTGTTCATCTTAGTAGCTCATTCGTGGGTTAACAGTTTTTCCTTTGGTGTTTAATTTCCTCAGTTCTTTGTAAAATTTGGGTATTAGCCCCCTGGCTAAGGGGTAGCAGTAGATCTTTCCTCACTGTCTGTGGGCTGTCTGTGTGCCCGCTAACAATTTCTTTTGCATGACTATCCTTGCCTGTTACAGCTCCCTTTAAAACAGCAAGGAAATGGTACCAACCTAGATGTGCATCAATAAACCAATGGGTAATGAAAATGTGGTCCACACAGAAAATGGAAGATGGGTCAGCTGTAACAACGAAATCTGCGGCCAAACGTATGTACTTGGGATTGTAAGACTAAGAGAGATGACTAAAACTCGGAGTGGGAGGGGCACGTGGTCTCAGTCTCTTTCACATGAAGATCCTAGACTACAACACACACACACACACACACACACACACACACACACACACACACACACACACACACACGCAAACAGGTCTAAGTGTGGGCATAGCACAACACGTAGAAAGGAGACCAAGAAAGGGCCATATTAGGGGGTGGGGAGGGTGGCATGTAGGCAAAGGGACACAGTAGTCATGAAAAAGGAGATAAAGCTCTTTTTGTCTAGTTTCAACTCTGCCGTAGTTTTGCTTTCTTGATGGTGGCCATGTGAATAAAAATATATAATTGACAGAGAAAGTATAAAACCGTAAGTGAAGCTCCATGTCTTCAGGGTGGCTGTTCTAACTATTCAGAGGTTAACTGGGGTATACAGGCTTGGAACTGGACAGGTGTTTGAGTGGCTTCTTCTTCTTCTTCTTCTTCTTCTTCTTCTTCTTCTTCTTCTTCTTCTTCTTCTTCTTCTTCTTCTTCTTCTTCTTTTTAAAGATTTTATTTATTTATTTGTTATGTATACAACATTCTGCTTCCATGTATATCTGCACACCAGAAGAGGGCACCAGATCTCATAACGGATGGTTGTGAGCCCCCATGTGGTTGCTGAGAATTGAACTCGGGACCTCTGGAAGAGCAGTCAGTGCTCTTAACCTCTGAGCCATCTCTCCAGTGCCTGAGTGGCTTCTTTTAATCAGCTGCATTATGTTTTATCTGTTGGTTAACTCAGGAAGCAGAATTTCGGCATGTGCTCCCAAGTAGTGCTAGCTACCTGGGAAGTAGAGGCAGGATTTTTTTTTTTAAATCTCAGGAGTCAAGGTAAAGCTAGGCACTACAGAGAGACCATTTTTCAACTTAAAATAAAAAATATTCAAATTATGAATATAAAATCAATACAGGGTCCCTGGGAGTAAGTATTTAAAGCTCATGTTCAGTGATGACACCTCATGGTCTGTCCCCAAATGCCAATTAGTTAGAGCCTTTCCACTTTCCCCAGGATCAAGTCCACAGCCCCCTGCCTACAGCACAGACCAGAGCTTGAGAACTCAGAACTCCATGCCCAAGGATAGCAAAGTGAGTCTTACCACCTCTAGCCACCTCCTGCCCGGTCCACTCACTCTTTGGTCCTAATCCTGGACACTGCCTGGGAGATGATGTCACATGGGTTAGAGCAAAATTACTGTGGGGGTACTGACACCTCTGGGCCTCTGACCTAGAGTAACTTGGTAGGGACCAATGGGCTATCAAGAGGACTGGCCCAGTGGTCTCATCCTAGAGGACATGCCCATTTAGACCAAATAAGCTCTGGACAGGAGACCATCTTGCTATCTGTGTGGACAGGGACACAAGCTGAGTGACCTTAGTAACCACTAGCCCTCACAATCACCTAGCAATGGCCTTTCTCAGGAGCCTACCCCTTGGGTCCCGTCTGGCTCATTCAGACAGTGCCTGAGCCCCAGCCTGGTGTTAGTCTTTCAGTCTCTTCTAAGTCCTCAGGGTCCCAATCCAGGTTCCTACTCCAATCCAGTGCATGGTCAGCTTTCAGTTCCTAGCTCTGTAGACCAAGAAGCCCTTCGAATACCATCTCCCCAGTGCCCGGGACTGGGGCTCCACCCTGCCTGTAGGTCATATAGTCAGCCCTTACTGCTTGGCTCTAGCTTTTTTTCTGGACTTCAGGGGCCAAGCAGGGGCTCCCCACTTAGGTGAAACCCCATGTCTATCTGTACCCAGGAACATCTGGAACATCTGTGTGAGTCCTAGTGCATTTAACTTGCAGCTAGAAGCTTTAGGGAAGTTTGTGCATCCATGTGCACCTTGTCCAGGAGGGACTAGAGTCCTGGTGACTGACAGACCCTGGTGCCATAGTAGAGACACTCAAAATGTAACAGCACAAGTTCATCCCGGTCTCTGAAAGCATAAGCCAAAATGCACTGGATACACCTGACCTCTATATCTTGCAGCCTAGCAGCATGGTGCATTATAGAGTGTGGGTTGTTTCCTCTGGTGGCTATGGCTGACTGGGTGCTGCGGCTCACTGCCCACTGCCCAGCATTGAAAGAGCAGGTGGAATGACACTTGGCCAGCTCAGGGAAAAGATCAAAATACATCTGCGTGTGTGGAATGATTTCACACAACACACCTGTAATGTTAAAGCATTGTAATCTGGACTGTCACAGAGTCAAACTGTAGCAGAAAGGAAATAGGGAGGGAAGAAGAACAGGAGAAGATAGAGCATGGGCGGGGAAACTGAGGCAGAGACAGGAAGGGAAGAAAGGAAGGAAAAGCAAGAGAGGGAAGGAGAGAGCTGGAGCCCCCTAGGTCCGCCTCCCTTCTCTGCCATCAGGGGCATACATGCCAGTCTCCCAGCACCAACCCTATGGTGGTTACTGTGGCCTTCCTTCTAGAGACTGCTGGCCAATTAGTGGGCCATGGAGCCACAGAAAGCCACTGGCAATTTGCTGAACATAAGTTGAGTGGAGACTATGGAAGGCCCCAGACTCTACCTGTGACCCAAAGTGACAGAGCAGGCCATCTGAGCACAGACTGAGATCTGCATGGGATGTCCTTTTTCTCCTCATAGTATCTGCAGACAGTTAGTCTGGAAGCAAAGCTAGCAAAAACCAAATGCTCTTCAAGGGGCTCCAAGGTCTTAAGAGGCCCTGGGACACCTCTTGCCAACCTGCAGAACCACTTATCCAGGACACAGGGTCTTGCACATGGTGACTGTGACCTTAGATGCTAACCACTTTCCTTTTACAATAGGTTAGTGAGCCCTTCTCCAAAAAACCACATCGTTCTCTTGCTGGCTTGTATCAATGGTGCAAGCAGTTGCTCCAACTTCAAGGCCAAAGGAGGGACCAGAGAATTCAGTCCAAGCCACCAGCTCTGGTCTGTCCCTTTGGGATCTGGGTCACCAAGCAATTGACTCCTTATGGGTGGTATATCAGAACTGGAGTCATGTTAGGTGACAATCATGATCCCTGATGCCACACTGGCTGGGCCACACAAGACCAGGCCTCTCACACACCAAGGAAGGAGCAATGGATCCTGGTACAGTCCCAGCTTTAGGAGGCAGAGGGAGGACATATCCTACCCATTCCTGTTATAGATGTAGAACTACCTGTAGGTTGTGCTTGGTGACAGTAACAGGGTTGTGCTTGGTGTACAGGGTCATGAGGGTTGGTGCCACCAGGTAGGAGGCCTCTGTTCTGTCTTCATTACTTTCATGAATCCAGTCAGCATCATGACCCTTTGGAGATAAGGAAGCTGAATTAAAGGACCAGAAGAGGTCACCCAGATGATGTATGTGACATTGCTGAAGATCCAAGTTATCTAAGATTAAGATCTGATTTCCTGGTGGGTTCTAAGACCCAAGAACAGGACCCAGTCCAGCTCTGGATCCTCAGTCCCTGCCAGTATCTAGCACACAGGAAGACCCTGTAGGACATCACCAACCAACAGAAGTAGCAGGGCCAGGCTCCAGGCCCAGCCTCCTGTCTGTAGAACCTTCACTCTGTCCAGCCATGATGTCTGCATGCTCCTTTAGGCTGCTGGGAGCTTCAGAGGTTGTGAAGAGCTTGGAGGCACTGGTACCCAAGATTCTGGGGATTTCTATGAGAATCTCTGCTTTGACTAAAAAGTCTTAGATCATCAGGCCAACAGACTTAGCATGACCTATAACCTATTTGAACCCTCCAAGGCCCCAGCAAGTGCAGGCCCCTGGTGGTCTGTCCAAGGTCACCACTATGAGCAGCACAACCTGTGGGACAGCAGGCTGATGTTTTCATGGCAAGAGCTATTTAGTCCCTTTCTGGAAAAACCCAGCAAGACAACCTCAACGGCAGAACAGGGTATTTCTCTTTAGTTAATAATAAGCAGACACCTGCGGGGCTCCTTGCTGCCTTGAAAATGCCTTTGTGCTGTGTTCCATCTGAACACATGCAGCCACACTCACGATGTGGCTCTGCCCTTGTCCCATGTGGGTGCTATGGACATATTCCCTCACACACATATGCACACCTCAACCTGCTCGCTCCCCACAAGACACCCTCAGCACACAGTGTTCACAATATCCATACCCTTTGCATACATGTTGCTTTGTTCCAAATGCACATGTCTCCACATCACACTCTACATGTCTACAGAGGAGGCACATATGCACATACACACAAACACACAACACACAACACACATTCAAGCCTCACTTGCACAGACACTGTAGACACTGTCCCGTCAGCGCAGATTTCTATCCACAGCCAGTCTGGATTGCTGAGGGGGAGATTTGCTTCCCTGGAAGCCCCTGCTCCTGGCTGTTCATTGTCATCCAGAAGAAGGTGGATATATTCAGAGAAAAGCCAAACCATGCTGAGCTGTGGGGCCCCTCTAAGAAACTGGACCATCTCACAGAGATGAGCAGCCACCCCCTTATTCAGGAGTCAAGTGAGAAAAGAGGAGAAAGGGTCCCCAGATTACATGATCCCTGATGCCTTGTCCTCATTCATTTTTTTTTTTGAAACAGAATCTCACAATTTAGTCCTGGCTGGCCCGAGACACACTAGGTAGACCAGGCTGACCTTGAACTCAGAGATCCATCTGCCTCTCAAATGCTGGGATTAAAGGTGTGCACTACCATGCCTGGCCAACGTCTACATTCTTTTTATTTTTTTATTTAAATTCTTTAATTACTACTCATATTTACATATCCATCCCCCATTCCCTCCCCCTCCCATCCTCCCATGTTCCCCACTAACCCCTCCCAACCCATCCCCCAACTCATCCCCAGGGATAGTGAGGTCCTCCACCAGGAACCTTCAAAGTCTGTCATATCATTTGGGGGAGGGCCTAGGCCCTCCTTGATGTATCTGGGCTGCAATAATATCCCTCCATAGGGAATGGGCTTCCAAAGTCCATTTGTGCTCTAGGGATAAAGACTGGCTCCACTGTTAGAGGTCCCATAGGCTGTCTTGGCTTCCTAGCTGGCACCCACATTCAGAGGGCTTGGTTCAGTCAAACGCTATTTCCCCAGCTTTATGACTATAGTCTCCATGCTCTCACTAGGTCAGGTCAACTGTTTCTGAGGGTTTCTGCAGCACCATCTTGGCTCCTTTGCTCATCCCTCCTCCCTATCCACAACTGGATTACAGGAGTATGGTTCAGTGCTTAGCTGTGGGTGCTTGTTTCTGCTTTGAACAGCTACTGGAAGAAGGCTCTCGGAATGGTAACCTAGGTAGGCATCAATCTCAATATAGGGGAAGGGCATCAATGGCATCTTCTCTACCACTGCTTAGACTCTTAGTTGGGGTCATCCCTGTGGATCCCCTAACATTCTTGAAGACAGTTGAGCTAATGGTCACCAAACAACTTGAGCTCACTGGTGGCCCAACTTGCCAGATCTTGCCTCCCAGGCCTCCCGTCGGCCTGGTTCATGCCACTGTACTTCTGCACATGTGCAAGCTGGCTTGTGTAGGCATTTTGTTTCATCATTCCCATTTTACAGAGAAAATGGAAGTCACCTGAGTGCCTGTGCCTATGTGTCTTGAGGAGCTACATCCCCTGATTTATGCCTACCTGCATGTGCCTCTCCCCTGATGGCTCTCCAACCCTAGACTCTTCATGGTGGCTAGGTCCAGTCATTACCCTCTGCCCAGGATCCTCCCTGGGCAGACTGGGCTCCCTCTAGACGATTTAGTCCCCGCTAGTGTTATTTCCTGCCCCTTGTCCTCATGTCTTAATTGCCCAGGAGCCTTGAGTATGGGAGCCTCAATGTGGTAACAGCTTCCTTTTGTTGAATTCTTCCTCCATCTTGAGCATCCGTCCTAACTCACATGCTCTCCTGGATGCTTTAGGATGAAGAAGCCAAGGCAAGAAGATGCATCAGGATGTACAGCCTGTGGACTGACTGGATGCCTCAGCCTCTCTCTCCCTCCCCCACCTCATTTACTTCTTTGAAAAAATGATAGGATTTAGATTAGCCCCAAGGTGAAGAGACCAAAGTTCAGAGAGTGGAATGGCCTCTCTCTGCATGGCTGTGTGGCACGTCTATGGCCACCATGCAAGCCTCTCTCCATGCTGTCACAGCTCTCCTTATCTTTACTGCATGCTCGCCCCATACTAGAGTCACTTTGGCACACAGATGCTTCTCCTGACATATTTCAACCTCCAAAGGGTGTCTGGATGTTTGGGATACATGTGCAATTGGTGTGTTAGGGTGAGCCTTGTGTCTGTTTGATGGAAAGCTGCTTTGACCATTTAGATGCCAGCAATCTTGGATTTGAGCACAGAAGGCTCATGTTTCCAGAGACGGATAGCTGGAGTGGGCCAGGAGCTGAGTCAGAGCAGGCAGAGGTGGGGTGAGCACCAGTAAGCACTTAGCAACTGGAGACAAGAGAACAGTGTAAGACAGCGGGAGCTGGTCCAGATCCCTCAGCTGCAAGGGCAGGGCTGCAGCTATGGATCTCCAGAGCTCTCCCAGCTCTAGTGGTTATCACGTGCTCAGAACAACCGTGTACAGGTCTCACCTTCCAACTCCCTCAAAACCATGTTAAAGGCCAGGTCTAGATGGATCAAGAGTGTTGCCAGGAATAGTCAACACAGCCCCACAAAGGCCACAGGACTCAGGGCCACAGGCTCTCTCCTGAGCATGAGGGTAGATTATAGAACCTTTACCAGCCAGGCTGGAGCGCACATCATTCACACACACACACACACACACACACACACACACACACACACACACACACCAGCCGAGAAGCTGTTGACATGGAGGAGAGGTGGAGGGGCTAGCTGCCAGCTCAGCCCCTGTGTGCAATGCATCAAATCAGAGCTATTTTTAGTCCTTTTCTCCCAGTCGGTATATCAGCTGAGCTGTGGTGAGGGGCTTAGGGCAAACAAACCAGAAAGCAAGCATGAGATGGTATTTCCTGCCAGAGGCTCAGGGCAAGGGTGGAGAAGAGCACTGTGCAACCTCTGGAAACAGGCAACTACAATAAACATGCCCATGGTCCCCCCAAGATCCAGGAAAGGTGGCATCCTCTCTCAGTCCTCATTTCTCTGCCCCTCATCCACCAAGAGCACCCATTGCTCCTCCCTTGGCTGAGGCTCCTCCCTTGGCTGGCTCTGGGCAACCTCATCAACACTGTGGAGCTGTGAGGGCTGGGGCAGGACCAGCCAACACAGGAGTCTGAGCAAAGGGATCATGTAGCTCAGCTCAAATGTGCACCCTTCCTATGGAAAGAGACCACTCGATCTGGGTTTGGAAAATCAATTCTGGCAAGAAAGTCAGGAGTTCAAGGTCATCCTCAACTATAAGAGACCCTGCCTCAAAACAAAACAAGAAAACTTCCCCGCTTAGCAATTTCCTCTTTTCACTGTGTGCTTCTATCCTCCAGCACTCCTGGCACACCTGCATGTAGCTCTGTCCTCCCCACCTTCTCCAGGTCCCCACCATACATGGTATGACTCTCTCCTGAGAAAGGGAAGTAGAGTCTGCCAACATCAGAGTATGGACCGCAGACTAAGCTCTTCTCCAGGGTTCCAGCCACCTGTTCCTGCATCCAGGGGGTCATAACTGTTCATGGACACGCTCTAACTTGAAGGCAGTCAGGGTCCTCATATGCCATGTGTGAAGTCAAGGCTTGACCCATCACAAAGGAGCTACAGCCAGTGGGAGATACTGTTGGTCATCTGATAGGATGACTGCAGCACATCCATTACAGATGAGAATAGAAGCAAATGGCATCGGCTTATCTAAGTGCACAGACCAGAACGTAGGGATTCTGCTGTCCCACAAGCACCTGGGAGTAAGAAGATGCCAGAAGGAGGCAGAGCCCAGCAGGGGCTCAGATCTCAGCCCTGTCTCTGCCTGGAGCTCCACCACATCCTCTTCCTGCCTTTCCCAGGAACCTCTGAAGTCAGGAACTGGCTGCCTTTTTCTTCTCTAGGCAGTGTAACGTAGATCAGCTGGGTTGGACAGACAGGGGGGACCAGAAGTGGGATCTCCCCACTGCCCACAAGCAGCTCTCACTTCCAGGTTGTCTCAGCCTGGCCAATGGGTCACATAGGGGCTGTCAGGATTTCTGAGTCCACAGGCACCCAAAAACTTTACTGAAGGTACTGTGGTAGGCTCCTTCCTTCCAGACCAGGAGCCGGGCTCCCTGCTCTTTCCAGTGACCCCATGAAGAAGGCAGCAACTGTTCCTTCCGGGAGCAATCAGAAGCTGAGCGCCCCACCTGAGCCTGCAGCCCCAGGCAGAGGAGTCAGCTGTGTGAGCACCTTACACCCCTGCCTTCTCTGTCAATCCCATAGACAAAGAAGACAGGACTGACAACCCCACCTTGGCCTCAGTCACCTCCTGTGTAAAATGGGGCTGTGAGCCTCCAGGATTCCCTAACAGGACTGGCTGACACAGCCCTACTGTGGTCTTAGCCTAAACTTTGTGTTAAGCACAGAGCAGAAGAGCCAGGCTCTTCCTCAGACAGAGACATGAATAATTCATCCATTTGCACTTTTCAGCACATTAGGAAATAACCCAAGGCAGCAACCACATATGATACTGCTGGTGAGCGCCAAGGACCCTCTGCTCTCTGGCCAAGCTCTTCCCTCCCAAGGTCACCCAGGAGCGATTGCGGAGCACTTTCTGAAGCAGTTGGCTTGCTAGACATCTCACACATGCCACCCTGTCCGACCCTCACATCTGCCCCACCAGGAAGCTTCTCTTGTCATGCCATTCTGTACAGGAGAAAGCAGATGCACAGTGATGGTGAGTCACTTGTCCAAAGTCACACAGCTGGGTGGGGGTATTCGGTTCACTATTCTCTTGCCTTTTGTGCATTCAAGGGTTAAACAGACTCACATCCGCTTTCCTGAGCCAGTCCTGAACCAGCTAGCTGAAGTCAAGCATGCATCCCAGGTCCCCACCCTTGGAACTCAGGTTCTAACTGCAGCACACAGCAAGCCAAGAAGTATATGACATCATGCCAGGATGGGAAGGGGAGAGGAAATGGGGACAGAAGTGACGTGGGACACAGAGCCCCTGGAGCAAGCTTCTGGGCTCTGCCCAAGGAACAGTCAGCTAACAGCTCAGAGGAGGAGGAACAGCAATAGCAACTCTGGGCAGACTGCAGCAAGGAAGATTTCATCTCAAATAATAGTCATGGCCCCTGGCACACTGCACCCAGGTGGTTCCTTAAGCTTTTACTCCCACATGCCCCTGCTCTCTTATAGGAGACCCCAACTTCTGAGCCTCAGTGTTCTTCCAATCAAGTAGAAAGGCAACTTTACACGATGTTACGGCCTCTCCCCACATCCTACCCCCAATGGGGATGATGGACACAGGGGACCAGAACTAATCTGCTCCTTAAGCAGGAGGGGCAATGATTCCCAGGGTCCCCTGCTCTGCTGCTCATTATGTCCTCCTCTATGTCTTCTCCTTACCAGCCGGAAAACCAGCAATGGGACCACACAGGGTCTATCCAGGGAATACCACCCTCCCATATGGTGTCATTGGTGGGTGGAGTAATGTTTTTCTTCTTGCCTTGTCTGAGCTGGGGCATGGGGAGTCCAAGCCTGGTCAGGCCCTTGACATCAGGAAGGAAGGGTGTGGCAGAGGGCAGTAGGAGATTCATTTCCCTACCCTTCCTTCAAGGAACTAGGGGAAGCTGATATCTGAGGGTAATTCTGGGCCAGTGGGGGGGGCAGGAAGGAGAAGGACTCTCAACATAAGTGTCTATTCCCCTAGATGCGGCCCAAGGTCTGCCATATGGCCTCCCCTTCACTTCTCTCTTCCCAGAGTCCTCACCCCCACCTTATGTCTCAGCCCAACTCTACACAGAAGGGGCCTGAGATCATCCGCAGGCCCCACTGGGGACATTCCTCTTTGGTAGGGTAGCCAGGGCCTATATATTTACAGCATAACGCACATGGTCATGCACAATATACCCAGCAACAAGTGCCCAGGAAACACAAGGGAAAGAAATGTCACAAACTCTTGTTTGGGGCATGTGCCTGCCGATCTATAAGCCATTACTCCACTATGAGGGCTGCAAGGCTCCCACAGTCCTGCACATTTTTGTTCATCTCATTGTAAAGAGGTGGGGGAAACACTGGGTGGTCTGATTCACTCTCCATCTTACACAACAGCTCCAGGTGTGCAATGCAGCAGCTTCAGTACACTCTCAAGATCCTGCACCATCACCATAGCCTCCTTCCAAAACCTTAGCACATGCCCCCAAATCCTGACCCCATTAGCAATGGCTCCCAATTCACCAATGTGCTTTGGTCAGCATGTCCTAGATACATCATACAAAGGACTCATGGGATGCATGGCATAGCCCAGTGTCTGCAAGGTCCATTGCTGGGTATCAAGTGTCAGTGACACACTGCTTTCTATCGTTGAGTCATTTCACAGTGTAGGTTTGTACCAGTCAGTCCATCCATCCAAGGGATATTTATTGTTTCCAATTGATGCTACAGTGAAGCACAAAGTATGAATGCCATGTACAGATTTTTTTAATGGATGTATGTTTTTGCCTGTCTTGGGTATTTATCTAACTGGGATTTCTGGGTTCTAGGTTAACTCTATGTTTAACTGTCTGAGGAGCTTCTAGGCATTTCTATAGTGGCCACATCATTTTACACATCATCAGCAATGTATGGGGATCCCAAGTCTCCACATCTTTACCAAAGTTGCTATTGTGTTTTTATTTCATTTTAGCTCTACTAGTGATATGGAGTGGTGCCTCACCTTAGCCTCCATGTGTCCTTTTCTAATGCTCAGTGATATTCAGCATCTTTTCACTTGCTCACTGACTATTAGTCTATCTACAGAAATATGTATCTGAAGAAAGGTTTATTGGAGTCTTTTGTCCATCTATAAAGTAGATATTTTCTCTGTTATTAAGAGTTTTTGATAGCTAGAGAAATGGCATCCTTTGAAGGGCAATGGCTTTTAAGTTTGATAGAGTCAAACATCGACTATGCTTCCCACTGTCACCTGTGTTTTGGTGCCATGTCTAAGATTTATGCCTAACTGAAAGTCATGAAGATTTTTCTCCTATGTTTTCTTCTACAAGATTTATTTATTTATTTATTTATTTATTTATTATGTGTACAGTGTCCAGCCTGCATGTATGCCTGCAGGCCAGAAGGGGGCACCAAATCTCATTACAGATGGTCATGAGCCACCATGTGGTTGCTGGGAATTGAACTCAGGACCTTTGGAAGAGCATGGAAGAGCAGGCAGTGCTCCTAACTCCTGAGCCATCTCTCCAGCCCTCTTCCACAAGTTTTGCAGTTTTCATTTTTGCATATGTGTCTATGATCCTCTGTGAGTGTGCGTGTGTGCGACATTGCATTCTTTTGCAGTTGAATATCCAGTGTTCTCAGCAACATTTGTTCAAAAAGTGTTTTCCCCCAGTTTGATAGCCTTGGCACCTTTGTCAAATATCTATTGCTCAGGCATGCTGTAGAATTTAGTCCTGGGGTGGAGAGAGGGCTCAGTGGATGGGAATGCTCTCTGTGCAAGGCTAGGGACCCGAGTTTGGGTGGACCCTGGTACCCATGTTAAAAAAATGGGTTTGGGCCTGTAACCCCAGTGCTGTAAAATGTGGAGTCAGAAGGATCACTGGGGCTTGCTGGATCGGCAGCCTTGTTCCAGGTTCAGTAAGGGACTCTTGGTCTCTGTTCTGTTGTGAAGGGACACCACAACCAAGGCAACTCTTATAAAAGAAAACATTTGAGGATTTGCTTACAGTTTCACAGGTTTAGTCCATTATCATCAAGGAGGAGAACATGGCAGCAGCACACAGGCAGACATGGTTCTGGAAAAGTAGTTGAGAGCTATATCCTGATCCACAGATAGACAGACAGACAGATAGATACACAGATAAGACTGGGCCTGCATGGGCTTTTGAAACATCAAAAGTGACACACCTCCTGCAACAAGCCACACCTCCTAATCTTCAAATAGCACTACTCCTTTGGGGGCCATGATTATTCAAACCTCTGCTCTGTCTCAGAGTAGTAAGGTGGACAGCAACATGTCAAGGGACCTGATGTCCTCTTCTAGCCTATATGTATGCACACAGGTACATGAGTCACACACAGAACACACTCATACACACATAAAATATATACTATCACGCAATATATACATACAACACACATGCCATTCTATACACACAATACACACGTGCAATATATACCACACTGCACACATATTCACACACAATATACATATGACATACATAGATAACACACAAACATATACAATACACACATATAAGACACACACAGAGTTTACTTCTCAGACTTCTGCTCTGTTGATGTTTGAAAAAAGGACACACAATTCCTTTAACTTGGTTATTCCTTATCAAGATTGTCTCCTGCTTTCATATTTTTTGGGAGACTGTCTCATTTGTAGCCCAGGCGAGCCTTGAACTCACCGTCTTCCTGCATTAGCCTCCAATGTACTGGGTTATAGGAGTGTGCCAGGCTTCTCCCTGCCTCCGTAAGCTGGCATTTACGGGGAAGGGACTGTGATGGTAAATGCTTCATGAGAATGGACTCACTTCCTATTACCTGGAGGAATGTTATATCATGGTCCCGTTTTATAGATAAAGAAACCAAGGCATGATGTAAGCAGCTTGCCCAAAGTCACGTTGAGTAGTCAATAGCAGAGCCAAGAAGCTGTGTGGCTCAGTTTCCCCCAAGAGACACTCAGAGAGATGACAGAAGCAATGTGATGAGTGTTTCCACTTCACAATAAGAAGTCGGGATACAGAGAAGCTTGCCCTTGGCTCACTGTGACAAAGGCAGGGTGACACTCATGGTCCTGGCCTAGGAACAGTGGTTTCTCCATCCATATAGTAGGTTTTCTAAGATCCTCATTCCCTCCTAAACACAGACCAAACTACCTCACCCTAAGATGCTGGTAGCCTACCATATTATCCCCACAAACAGGAGGACCTGCTTAAGACAGAAGGCATGGGGATGCATGCACACCACGGCAGCATGAATCACACCACTCTCCCCTCTACAGGAGAAAGTGGCCCCACCCAGCTACACAGGTCATCCCCAGATGCAAAGGACATGTTCTCCCCGCCCCCACTCCAGCATTTGGCACCAGTGACTATAGTTTAGTCTCTCCCACAGTGTTGGTTCCTTCACAGTTGTGACAAAGAAGAGTGGTATTACTCTCACTCCACAAATGAAGACCCCAAAGCTGAGTAGGATCAAGCGCCTGCTGAAATCTTATGAAGCAACCAGATGGCCTTCCTGGAATGTCCAAGAACACCCTCTGCCAGATGACCTGGTCCCTGGATCCTACCTGCTTTCCCCAGCTTCACTCATTGTTATCGGGATCATCCAGTTCACAGGAAGTCACCCCTTTAAAATGTCTGTCCAGAACTCCATCAGTCTGTCTAATCCCTCATCCTCCATAATCCCTACAACAAAGCCCTTAAGCAAGAGTCTTAAAAAGTGGCTACATCTTGAGACAGAAGGACCTGCAGCCTCCCTATCCTTGGGCTCCCAGAGTTTTGGGGAGCCTTGAGTACATGGTGTACAAGGTGTCCCTTTCCCACTATGGAAGGGCCCATGCGTCTGGGGAGGTCCATGTACCAGCCTTCACAGACAGACATGCAGCTCTAGAGTGCTGATGGCTTTGCTCTCCACATGAAGGAATGTGCGTGGTTGGCACAACAGATGGAGAGAACACCTGTCGTGAGGTGTGCCAATCTACCTGTCTCCCAGCAGCACAGTTGGCTCCAAAGCTCTTGGCCATCCTTTGCCACAGTCGGGGAGGCATTTAGGAGGGCTCTGGGTGGGCCTCTTCCTGTAGGTCAAACCAGACTAGAGGCCAGGGATGCTCACACAGATTAGAAATGTCTATTTATGTCCCAAGAATTTGAGCCAACAAATACGTCAAAGCTAAAATTGGCCACCCGTGTTATTGAAGTTTTAAAAACCTGAACCAAAGCATTATGAAAAAGAAAATGGCTATTAAACTTTGATTCTTACTAAATTAAAACCAAGAGAACATACTTGTGCTGACTTGGAATGTGTGCTGGCCTCGCTGTGTGCTGTGCACTCTGAATAAGCCTCTTGTTCTCCCTGACCCTTAGCCTGAATCAGGCTGAAGCATCCAAAGGGCTTGTGTGTTGCTGTTTATCTCACCCTCAAATCTCAAAATAGCCTGAGTTAGGCTCTGCAGGCCATTTCATGAGATGGCAGTCCCATTTGGATGATGCCCAGGCCAAGTCATCTGGAAAAGGAATGTTCTGTCTGAGCCATCTGTGAAAGTCTTGGGGGACAGAGGTCTGGAAGCCCGGGATTTAGATTTGAATCTGGCCCTCTGGCATAGGCACTAAACTAATACAATTAAGAGATTAGAAGTGCTCTACTGGCTTCTTTGTGCAGAGTTATCTTTGGTTAAATCAAACAGGAGGATGAACCTCCTGGGTCAGCATTTGTCCCAGAAGACAAGGGCTAATTTTCTCTGGACAGGTCATCCTGAAGCCTGGACATCCACAGCTGAGTACAAATCACTAGAGGAAGCAGAAACCTGGCATCCATCAACAGGGGATGGAAAGCCAATGATGTCCCTTGAATGGGCACCTCCTTTGCTTGGGGTAGACTCAGGCTGTCAGGCCGGCCTCAGCCAAGCTGAGGCCAACCAGTAGCATTCCAGTGTGCCTGCATTTCTCATCTTAGTTCTTCCTTCCTGCCCCAAAGTGTGGATAATCTAGTTCCTTGACAAGAAACAGTGTGTGGCCTGAGAGCTCTGGAGAAAGGCAGTTCGGTGATGTCATCACTGGGACAGGGACAAAGGTGTAGTAGGGCCAGTAGACAAACGTTTCTCCTCTTTGTGAAAAGTCAGCTCTCCATTTCTGCATTAAGCTGAATGCTCTTATGGACACTTCAGATTGCCAGCAACAAGACACGGGTTTCTACACCCTGCATGGTGACCTCTGCTCGTGGTTCTCTATGGGCTCCAATTACCCTGTGGAACCCTAGACAGGAGATTTCACAGAGACAATGACGGCTCATGCAGTTCCCCTGGCTGTGAGGTCCCTCATTACCTCTCCAGTTCCCACTCAGCAAAGGGAGGCGTCCAGGATTAATAAGCTTGTGTACAAAGGACCTTTGTCCTCTGTGGCCCGAGTGGGGAAGGTGGGAGTGTTCGAGGGGGACCCCCTAGACCAGCATGAGCTTGAAGAGACCAGCTCTCCATTTCGGCAGCCACAACAGTAACACGTGCTTGCCATAACCTTGCTTTGGTCACTTAGAGATCAGACGCCTGCCTCGTGACAAGGAACCAATCAGAAGTTAGCTGGTGGCGCTATGTTTTACAACCCTGGGTATACTTTATGGACAAGTGCACAGCAATGACGCACAGAGCATAGCAACCACCCTGGGAGGGCCTATGGGCCATAACAACCAGTTGGCCAATCAACACAGGGCAAGCCCTCCAAGCCTGGAGGGCACACCAATCCTGAGCCTGTGTGTACCCCTAGACACTCCCCTTACACTGCCTTACAAGATCTCTTGGGAGCCCCTAAGAGCTGTCTTTTGTAGCCATCTGCCATGGTGGGTGGACAAAAGACCCGAGCTAACAAGGGGTTAGCTCGTTAAATTACAATAAGCCTCATACTGTTTGCAGCAAGCTCTCGAATCGGCCTGGTGATTGGGGTGACCGCAGTTTTGGCCTGGGACCCCTGATACCTGAGTTTTCCAGGGGTCTAACAAGCTGATACCACTAAACACCACTATGGGGGCAGCTTGAACAAGACATTTGATTCTCACTACTAGGGTTGGAAAATTTAAGATCAAAGGTGCTGACAGATTCAGCTCCTGGTGAACACCACTTTCGGCCGGCTGGTGGTCTTATTGGTGGCCATTTCCTGCCTGGATGAACACCTTCTTGCTGTGTCCCCAAACACTGATGACATTGGGGATCCTCATGACCTTATCTAACCCTCATCACCTTCAGCACAGAAGCTTGGGAGACGAGAATATCCTGTGACTCAGCATCAACAGGAAGGAAGGAAGAACCATGCATAGGACAGCCATTCCTTTGGGCCTTTTCCTTGGGGTTCCTGTGGTGAAAAAGCATGGCTCCCTAGGCTAAAATATTTTAATGCTTAGTCATCAGGGCGTGGCACTACTTGAGACAGATTAGGAAGTGTGGCCTTGTTGGAGGAGGTGTGGCCTTATTGGAGGAAGTGTCTCACGGTGGGGGCGGGGGTGTTTGAGGTTTCAAAAGCCCAACCCAGGTCCAGTATCTCTTTCTTCCTGCTGCCTATGGAGTGGATGTGTAACTTTCAGCTCCTTCTTCAGCACCATGTCTGTCTGCACATCACCATACCCCCACCCTAACGATAATGGACTAAACCTCTGAGACTGTAAGCCAGCCCCAACGAAATACTTCCCTTTATGAGAGTTGCCAGGATCATGGTGTCTCTTCACAACAATAGAATAATGCCTAAGAAAGTTCCCATGGCAGGAATGTTCTGGAAGGAATCCAGGAGTATGCAGAGGAGGCTATCAATGGCTTTCCAACCACAAATCTCTATGGCTAGCACTGGTAAGACCTAAGGTGTCCTGGGATCAGTATTTAAGGTGGCACTCACTCTCAGATCTGTCCTGTGTATACACCTGAAGATGAGCATCTTAAAACCGACACCTGGAACCCTGATTACCTCACCCTAGCCCTGAGTCTCTTCAGATTGCCCCACCACCACCCCACATGGTCCCTGTGGGTCACTACAGGGATCACAGGCAGAAGCAGATTTATTTCCAAGGGAACCCTCAAGTCTGCCAATCTACAGATAGTGGACATCACATAGGCTTTCCCCTTGGTAAAGGACTGCCTACTACTGCCTGAAGGCAAGATGCAGAGATCCCTACAGACAGGAGAGCAGAGAATTAAGGAAGTGAGCACCAGGCCTTCCCTCTAATCAAGGAGCAAGCTCATCTCCACAGAGGATAAAAAGGAAAACCTTAGGAATTCCGACTAGGTGTTGGGCTGGCTGCCACTTTTGCATAATCGACTCATTTGATCCTGGGCACACTCCAGTGAAAGGGGTGTAAGTCTCAACTTACAGATAAAGAAGCAAAGATTCTAGGGTGTCAAATGATATGCTCAAGGTCACAGAGAACCTATACCTTGTCTAGCACCCAAGACTGGCTGTCTCAGAATCCATCCTTCCTCTCACTCCCTTATGGCCTCATCCACTCATTCCTTCAAGGTGAGAGATGCTGGTTCTGGACTAGAATGGGAACTCCATGGGCTAGAATGAGAAGCCATGAGTGAGCAGGGACAGCATATGTCACTACCTGAAGTCTCAGGGAAGGCAGAGTGAGTAGACAGAGCCCAGCCTAAGAAGTCAGGCTTTTTCTAAGCACAAAGGGAAAGCCACTGATAAGATTTCAACAGCGAAGCAGTGAGAGCCAATTGACCAATTAAGAAGATCACTGTGGCATTGGTGTGCCGACCAGCTGGGAATCTGGTGGCCATGTGGCAGGCAATTGGCTACTGGCAATATTCCAAGCATGGCATAGTGGGAACTTGAATGAGGCATTATGGGAACCTCGAGCTGGAAAGACTTTAGAACACTGGCTGCTTTCTTCACAGAGCTGGGGCGTGACTAGCAGACCCGCTAGCTGTGAGTAGTGGAGGAAGCAGTAGCAGCCGTGGGCTTGGAAGCCAGAGCTGGATGCAGCCTTAGGATGGGGAGGGAATGCCCAGAAAATACTCATTGATAATAAAGACCTCTGAAGTCAAGGCTGTCAAGTCAAGCTACCAGGGAGGTAGCTCAGTTACTTAGTGTCTGCAGCACTAGAATGAAGACCTGAGTTCAGATCCCCAGACCTGTATAAAATCCAGGGGCCGTGCCTTACATCTATCTGTAACCTCAGCACTAGGATGAGGCAGTCAGCTTAACAGAACTGGTGAACTCCGGGTTTAGTCAGAGGCCCTGAGTTTAACTGGAAGGTGACAGGTGATTGAGAAAGAGGATGGACATCAACCTCTGGCTTCCACACGCACATGTTTACACATGTGTGCATGTCCAGCACCATGCACACACCTAAAGACCCACAAAAACACATTTCTGCATTACATACAAATACAAAACCATACTAAACATTTGCAAGACCACCCTTTCAGACACTTATACATGGAACCTACCCCGACAGGCCCAGCAAACCACCAGGCTCCTCTTGGTCAAACTGTACCTGGGTCTAAAGAGAGTCAGCCACAGCCTGGGGCACGGAGAAGACAGCACCGTAGTGTTCCTTTGTAGTTTTCCTCACAGTATTGGCCTGTGTTTACCCACAGCCTCTTTGCTTTCCTTATGGGAAGCAGCAGCAATCCTGGCTTCCTTGAGTGCTGTTGTCAGCTCAAAGAGAGGCCAGGCAGTGAGGTCAGGGCCTTTAACCACCCCAAAGACCTCTGAGAAACATCCCTGACAGCAAAATGGGGCATTCTGTATTCGCTGGGCACAAATGAGTGCCTAATTGTACCCAGTGTTTTTCAGCATCAATGCTATCCCTGTTTTGGGGGAGGGTGTTTGCACCTTAAGCACTCTGGACGCCCATCGTATCCTGTGCTGTTCTCTGGAGCATAATACAAGACCCTTGGCCTATTCACGACTTGGGGAGGTGCAGGAGTCGGGAGGAGGCGGCTCTCCTGGAGCACACGGAGGGGACTGATTTTCCACCTTTTTAAAGAAGAAAATGTAGGCACTAAGCAGGCTTAAAGGCTTTTTCCCTGAAGCATAATATTATACAATAGAGGGGTTATTAAGTCACATACTACAAGTTGTTCCATAATCAGCTTTGTGCTGCATTTCTGCCCCGCCCCTCCCCGCCCCAGCTGGAAGGCACAGTCACTATGTAGGACTAGTAGCTGCCATGAGCCCCTGAGGAGAGGCCCCCACTGCAGACACCAGTACATTTTTGTTCATTTTTTGGTGCTAACCATCTTTTACAGGGAAGGGAGACCTCAAGTTCCCTTCAAGGTCTCTTTCCTTCTTGGCTCCCTTTTCACATGGAGCTTCCAGTTCTAGTTTTGGAGCTATATAGAATCTCAACTTTGGATCTTGCCTGCATTCCCAGGGGATGGCAGTTCTTTGAATCGGAGCATTTTTCCTGGGTTCCCTAACTCACACCTTAGCCCCTTACAATAGGCGGAACATGCTCCTTCCTCCCTTGTTTCCCCATGACACTCCCTCCTTCACTGGCTCCAGCCATTTGAGCAGCCCTAGGTCCTCTGTACAACTTTCCTCTCGGCAAACAGTACTTTCCCCAAAGATGCACACATGGATTTCCCCTTCAGGATCCCGCTGAAATGTCACCTTGCCTGGGCACCCTGCTGAAGGCTTATTGTCCCTGGACCACATTCTTTGTGTCTACAGACATTTTCCCAGCTACACCCTCAGATTCAGTTTGCCTGAGATTTCAGGGCATAGTTTGTCAGCCCTCACTGCTATAACCACACCATGTGGGATGGAATTTCTATGGTGTGGCATGGAATTTCTTATCTGAACCCAGTGTCTAAAACGGATTGCAGCATTGAGTCCCCCAAGGATTCACTCCCCAAGTGAGTGAAGTGCACACAGCAATGAACTTTGGGATGCTGGGTTTGAAATGAAACCCATAGTCACGCCCCTTCTAAATCTTGATTTCCATCTCTGTAATGTGGGTGCCAAGTCTCCATCGGAGTAGAGACTGAATGCAGGTTGTCAGCACAGAATAAACAGTCATCAGATACCAGCATCCTATCTTCTCTTGCTGCAGCCACAGTGTTATCAGTCATTCAGAGACAGGGAACTGGGGGTCCACTGTGCTCTTGCCCTCTCCAGCAGTGGCTGCCAGACCCACTTCCTGATGCTGAAAGGAGCCTTAGAGTTTCTGCCAGTCCCATTCTCTGAAGCCCTTTTCCTTCTGTGTGATACACATCTGAGGAGGGACAGGCTGTGCTTTGCTTCAGTTTCCCTAACCCAGAATCTACAATTGCACAGACTTGCTTGCTCTTCAGCTCTTGTTCCCTTCCTTATTTCTTGGAGGGATTACCAAGAGCCACTGACAAGCTGGAGAACCCAGCAAAAATACCTGCAGAGCTCTTGGCTGTCCACACAGGAAGGCACATGCTCAAGGCTCTGAGGACACATTTATTAGCCAAGAAGCTCTAAGCCAAGCAGGTGGCAGATCCCTGGATCCTGTGGACAGATGTCCATCGTGATGGCTATCTGTCAACTTGACAAAACCCAGAATTACTTGAGAAGATTGTCAGTCAGGGATTGTCTATATTTAGTTGACCTGTGGGCATGTCTCGCTGTATGGGTGGGGATTGTCTTAGGTTAACTGATGCAGGAAGACCCTGCCCACTGTGGGTGGTACTATTCCATAGGCAGGGGTTCTGAACTGTATTAGAGTGGAAAGGTCAATTGAGCACAAGCAGGTGAACATGTGTGCATTCATTTCTCTCTGCTCTTGACTTGGATTGATGTGACTAGCTGTCTCAAGCTCCTGCTGCTGTGATTTCCCCCACAGTGATGGACTATACCAGGGATTCTGAGCTAAAATAAGTCCTTTAGAAGTTGCTTTTCATCAGAGTATTTTATTACAGCTACAGACATGTGACTAGACCATCCATTTTAAGCCTTCTTTCTCAGTTCTGAGAAACCCAGGGAGCTCCCTGTGTCCCGACGAGGGTGCCAGCTTGTTGAGTGTGGCTCTAGGTTATGCATACTATCAAGTCTATACCTGTGGAGAGGCTGGAATTGTGGAGGTCATAGACTACCCAGCCTCGGGTACAGCCTGAGAGCAGCTGTTTCACTGTTGCCATGTGTACCTATCTCAATGTTGGTCACGCATGTAGCCATATTGAACAGGAGCTCAGACAGGGACCAGACTGTTTATGATCAGTCTGTTTATGGTCATCCTACACAGTAAGTCCAGGCAAGTAAGGCCCTGTGGAATCAGTTCTCCATTCCTCTTTCTAGGAGGAAAGGGTAGCTGGCAAACAGATCACTTGAAACTTGGTGAATGGGGCCTGGTGCCTGGAAGCTCGGGTTTCCTTCTTCTGGCAGCTGTAAGGTGTTACTGGGGCAACAGACGGCTGTCTGACAGCTTTACTCTGTTAACTCTTCCTCTGCACTGAATGCAAAGGCGAGACTACTGAGCAGATGTTCCCGCTTCCATCACCACAAAAAGATGCTGGGGATGCAACTGATCTGTGCCCAGGCAAAGTACTTCCAACTTCCTCACTGTTTTCTGCCTCGCAGAAGCTTGGGACACCAGGTTCCCCAGAAAACAGACAAAGGTCCCCAGCATCCCCAGGCTCCAAGCTCCTGTTGGTTCCCAACTCACTCCCAGCCCAGGATTTGGGGGACTTCTGGGGTTTTCTCAAACTTCAGCTACATCTGAGTTACTAAGGTGCAGGGAGGGTTGCAGAAGATACGTCTGGGTTCCATTCCCAGAGTCTCTGATTCAGTGTGTCTGGGGTGAAGCCCGATATGTTTGCATTTGAAATGAACTCCCAAATGATGCTCAGGGAACCCCTGGTATAGCCTCACCATTCTATGCACTGTACTGGTACCGGCTGCATCAGCACCACCTAGAAGATGAATTAGCAATAGCAGTTCTGAGGTTCTACCCCCAGACCTCCCAGACCTGTGGGATGGGATCAAAGAACATTGCTTTTTATGAGCACACTGGGATATTCTGGTACACACACACTTCACTACAGAAAGCCTTGGAGTCCGCTGCAGGAACACCCAGGCTGCTGAGACAGCCTTCAACCATGGAGACTGAGGACAGAGTTCGGTCGTCCCTGAGGCTCCCCAGATGATAAGCAAGTACAGTTACAGCAGCGGACTGCTGCCCAGACAGCTGGCATAGCTGCAGTTCTTGGGGAAGGCAAGTTCAAGTGAGCCAAGCTGAGAAATGGATTCCCACCTTCATCCTCCAGTGACCAGTTGAGGCTCCCCCGACCTTGGCCTATGCTGTGGGTTGAAAGGCGGGAAATGCCAGCTTCACTCAGCCAGCACATGGACTCTCACTGGTATGTGTAGCTGCTTGTGAGATGGAACAAGAGGGAAACGTTCATTCTAGCAAAACTTGAGATGAAGGAGGAAGTGAAGCTCCTAGCTCTCCTGTGGGAGAATAGGCCAGAGGGCACCAGGATGCCAGAATTCAATTCCACTCAAGTGGCTTGGTGGCTTCCTTATTCCTAAGCCAGCTCTCTGTTCATTTTCCTGCTTTCTTTGTCTCTCTGTGTGTTCAAACTATGTAGGAGAGTTTTGATTTCATTTCTCCAAACTAAAGGAGGCCTGGGGAAACAGCTATGTTGGTAAAGTGCTCACTGTGCAAGCATGCACACCTCAGCTGGGTCCTCAGCACCCACATAAAAGCTGGGCATTGAGGCATTCTCTTGTACTCCCAGCATTGGGAAGGTGGAGACAGGCAAATCCTGGGCTTGATGGCCCAAACTGGTGAGTCCCAAGCAGTGAGAGACACAGTCTCAAAAAATAAGGTAGACAACAATTGAAGAAGACACTTGAGGTTGTCCTCATGCTTACACATATCTACACATATCCTCACTCACACGAACACACGACGACACTTGCACACACCACATACACACACATAACAACATTGACAAATAAAAACAACAATAATAAATACTTATTTGTGTCAGATAATAAATATTTATTATTTGATAATTATTTATTATTTAATAATTCATTTATTGTTATTAAATAATAAAACTTATTTAATATCAATTTATTATTTAATAATTTATTAGCTAGTATTAAATGTTTTTAAAATTATTTTTATTTTTATTTCTCCAAAGCTGATGTGGTCTGCTTGAGAATGGAAGGCATGGGTACCCCCATTCATTGGAGGGCTGAGGTGACTCAAGTGGTGTGGGTGCAGCAGGCGCTCACACAGGTGGCCTTTCTTTCCCTGCTGGTTTTATTGAGTCACTCTATTGCCCCACAAAAAACTAAGAATGTTCCGAAAAGGACCAATCATACCCCAGATCACAGAACTAATGACATGTTGCTGACATCAAATACGGACTTTCCATCCTCAGTGCTCTCGCCTGGCTATAACTCTCTTACGGAGCAGGCTCCCCACCTATTAATGCTGATCAGCAGGCCACAATGTTTAGGCAAGCACATGGTTTCACAATCAGAGAACCAAAGACAGCACTCGGTAGCAAAGTCTAGAAGCCACAGCAGCCTTGGGACCCCAGAACCACTCTGCCCTATGATGGACATCTGGGGAACATCCATGGAGAACAGCTTGGGATTCTATTACTCCAGGAAGGCCATCTAGGAATGCAACCAGTCTGACAGCGGGCCATAGAGGTGCTGAGTTCTCTAATACTGGGCAATATGGGATGAGACTAAATTACAGCCTTGGTGTGACTCAGAATGGACGACAGCTGATACTTTCCCTGCACCAGCAGACCAGCAGAAAGTCTCCAACAACCTAGAGTTGAGCCCTGCATGGGTGGCTAAATGGGGTTTTGCCATCACCCTCACTGGGTGTGTGAGCGCTAAAGTCCCTCATCCTCAGGAGCAGTAACTGAGGCTGACTCTAGTCTGAAGACAGCGTTGGGCCAAACAGAAGCAAAGCCCATCACAGAGAATTACCAAGCTGTGTGACCGCCTCTCAGGATCAGATGGTTAATTTTGGGTGAACGGCAGGTATTTTTGCAGCCAGTGGTGGCAATATAAGCAGAGATTACAGACTACAGGGTATTGCTCCATCACATGACTCTCCAAACTTTGGATTTTCACCCTGTGATATATATCACAAATCAAAATGGTCTACTTGGTCTAGCCCCCTTTTTATTCCAATATCATGGATGATGACTGGAAAGGGTCTGGCTCTGGCTCCTGTGTACTCCTCGAGGTCCTAGTGACACTCAGTGGCAAGCTAGCCCACCCCTGTGACTATTACCTAAACCCTAAATTGCCACCATTCAGAACAGACTTACAGGAGAGAATGGATTTATTGCCTGATATGCATATTTAATGACTTTCAAAGATAGTTCATAAATATACCATGCAATTTATTGGTATTTAATGTTATGCCTTAATGAATAATTTTAAGCCATCCAACACTGGTCAATTTGGAAAACGTAATAGAACATTCAATAACTCTTGTCAAGACTTAATAAATTCCCGTGGATTTCTACATCTTGGGATGAGCACTCCATTTAAAACAAATTGAATAATACATGTTATATGGGGGTGGGGAATAATTTGTTGAAGGCTGATTTAATGGGAATAGGTGTATTCTAGGTATAACCTCCCCCTCTTTTTTAGAGTACGTGGTGTAGTCATGTATGGTATGTAGGCAAGTACATCTGCATTCTAACATGCGAAGCAGAGAGAGGAATGTTAGGCGTCCTCCTCTAGCATTCTCTACCTTATTCCCTTGAAACAGAGTCTCTCATTGGACCTGAGGCTGCCATGTCAGTTGGGTTTCTCCCAAGATCCACCTGTCTCTGCCTGCTCCACAATGTTGGGATTACAGGCACATGTGGCTATGCCCAGCTTTTATGTGGGTGCTGGGGTGCTCAGCTTTTATGGGGGTGCTGGGACTCAAACTTGGGTCATCATACTTGCAAAGAAAACAGTTTCACCCAGAGTTATCTCTCCAGTCCCTCACTTGGGCTTATTAGGGTCTCTGAAGAAGTATCCTCCAGAGAGAGGAGTGATGATGAAAAGAGAGAGGAAGGGAGAGACAGACAGACAGAGAGAGAGAGAGAGAGAGAGAGAGAGAGCACCAGCGCTCCCATACTGGCTAAAGACAGCCTCGCTAGGTGCTTTAGTCTCTTCATGATAGACAGAGCCTTGTCTCTGCCCCCACCCTCTGTATTCCCTGCTCTGCTTCTCTGCTTTGCTCGAGCTGCTTACTCTCAGCTTCGACCATTGTCTCTCACAAGAGACTTGACACATGGCCTTGCCCTAGGTCTCCCTTCTGCCATGGGCAAGATGACCTACTTAGCTCAACATCCTGGGTCTCCTGAACCCCATCCTGCTCCCATCTCAGCCACAGACTGGCACAATCCCACTTACTTCACAAATGGCTCACTGCCGTGTCACATCCCTATCTGGTCTCCCATGCCCACTTTCTTGGTAGTCCAAGTTTTCCTATGAAAGTCTTGCTTGACTTAGGGCCCAGCCCCACCTCATTGCCATCTCTTCTGAGCCCTCCTCTGTTCTCCCACTGGAAAAGCCCTTACCTTGCCCTATGGGGCTCCTGGGGTCTCAGGGTCCAGCCTGCTCCACTTTACTTTCTGACCCTTGTGCTTGCATTCCTGCGGGGCCTATTTGCTGAAAGAACTCATGTTCCTCTGTCTTGCCTGGACATCACTGGTGTCTTGCAACACAGAAGCAAAGGCCCCAGCGGCCTTCTGGCCTTCTGTCTACTTCCCTAGAGGCAAGCAGAGAATCCCTGGAGCCCTGGCACACTCCCAAGAGGCTAGGATGCAGCCCGTGCCCCACCTCAGAGCAATCCCTTTAGTTGGGGACCTTTTAAAGCATTGTGCCACACTGATGACCAAGAGAGGTAGGAAAGGCATTAACAGCTGTCTAAGACACTTTCTTCCAGGGAAAGGGAACTGAGCATCCTGACTCCTTCTCGTCTCCATCTGGTGGCTACATGGAATGATGTTTGCAGAGCTCAGTGGGCTGTCCAGGACCATGGCCTGGGACCTTGAGCCCTTTAGCTAACTGTTTCTGTTTTTTTGCATGTTGACCTTGGATATGTACCCTGTACCCCTGGAAGGGAGGTGCAGAGCTGCTAGCCGAGGCCAAGGACTTTCCAAGGCCCAGAGACTTTATTCCTCTTAATGTTTCCTTGGAGTTTAGGATGACCACTGTAGTGATCCTGGGGAAGCTCTGCTAGGCTCATCCACCCTACCTAAGCCTGCTGCTGAGGCCTGCCACCATCCATCCTGGATCTTACCAGGGCCAGAACAGGTATCTCTGACCCAGGAGACTCCACGCCTGAGACCACATGCAAGGGGCTTGCAAGGAGAGAAGCAGAGAAAGGGAACAGCCTCTGCAGAACTTCTAGGAAGGTACTGAGTGTGAGACCACAGCCCATGTGTCTGAAACTCAGAGCTTGAGAAATGTGCCAGCTCCCGCGGGCATGTACACACACAGTTGTGGATCTGAGTGCACAAACAGGGAACTGCTAGGTTCTCTGAGAATGAAGTTAGCAAGAGCTCCTATAGCAGGACTAGTATACCATTAGGTCATGTGGTTTGGGGCCTTCCATGTTGCAGATGAGGCCCACAGTGACCTGAACCAGAGAGGCACAGAACATAGCAGAGGAAACATTTCCAACATGAGGTTGGCAGGTGTGGCAGAGACACACTGTGAGGGCAAGGAAGCTGAGATGTGGGAAAGGATTGGGGCATTTCCAGGAAGCTTCTGGGGCCCCACTGATAGTGAGATTGGAGGGAAACAGTTTAAAAAAAAAAAAAAGCTATCTCCTGTAAATCTCTGAACAACCCAAATCCAAACATTAATACTAGAAAGAGAAAAGGTCCACAGGACTAGAGTTAACCTCTGGAATATAGTCCCTGCACTTGTCATGCCATAAACCAAACAGAATTCCCTTTACAAATGAGCAAGCAGAAGCTTCCATCTTCCCCTCATAGCCTGTTCTAGCCGCTGGCCACACTGTACCTGCAATGTTGTCCTTGTAACTAAGGTAACCCTTCACACCCTCACCTACCTCTTTCTTTGATTATTATTCTTTCTCCAGTGCAAGTGTTACTTCTGTGGTCAGTAAAAGGACCTGTCACCATATAGAAATGCGGTACCTCAAATCCACACCATAGATAGAAACACAGCAAACATTTTAAGACTGTCGAGAATTCCAAAGGCTATTGGCTCCCAGAGTGAGGCATATGGCATCTAAACTGAGGACTGAGGTCACTGCTAAACCCCGAGTGGCTTACCCAAGTGGAAGCCACTCTCATGGCAAGTGCTTCAACCAGAGCATCTGCCCAGGCTACCTTGGTCCCTGAATGAGGCTCTTCCTGTGGTTTCTGCTTCCAAGGCTAGTGGCTGGGCAGCAAAGCAACACTAGATGGAAGCTCCAACCTGGCTGTGCCCTGATCCCCCTAACTGAAAATCATTTCCAAGAAAGCAAAGGAAATGCTTAGTTTCCCAAGAAAGAAGGAAATCTGGGGCAATTTCCGGTGTCCTAATTTTCTCATCTAAGATATAATAATATAAAGCAGCCCACAGTGACAGGCACATTAATATTTTGAGACTTCAGGTGTCACCTTTATAAAAAGGAGAAAGAGCAGCACTCTTGAAAGCCACTTTCCCCCACTTTGTCACACCCCTGTGCTTATCCCTGAATCCACACACAGTCCTTAGATTTACGGCCAGTTTTCCCAAGGCTGAGCAGGCACCTTACTGGCCCGGTTGTAGCTGAGGGGAAATGGACAGACGTCCTCATTATGGATATTGGTGCAAAAGCCATTGATGTAGGGGACATCTTACTGAAGTCGGTTTGTCTCATGAGGAAATTATTTGAACAGAGGTCCAGAAAAGAATCAAAAGCTGACTATGCCTAGAATTTGTTTCCAACAGCTCAGACTTCACATGTGGTGACTCAAGCCTTCTGTATCCTTGCTGACAAGGCAGCCAAAGGAAGGCGGAGGCTGCAAAGACAGAGCCCAGGAGGCCTGGCTGCAGGTCTAGCAGGTTGTGCTGGGATGGGGGGTGCTGTTGATCCCAGAGGAACCCTGTTTCTGCTGTTTCCTAGCTGCGTGGAGGTTTTCTATTCCATAGGGATCTCTTAGTTACTTTTCTACTGTGATAAAATACTAGGACAAAACCAACTTATAGAAGAAAACATTTAATTTCTCTTACAGTTTCAGAGGGTTAGCATCCATGACACAGGGTGAAAGCATGGTGGCAGGCAGCTGGAGCAGCTACTTAGAGCTCACATGTCACAAGCAGGAGGCAGAGAATACATTGAGAATGACAAAAATCCTTAGAAACATCAAGCTTGCCCCCTGTGACATACCTTCCTCTGCAAGCATACATCTCCTAATCCTTCCCAAATAGTTCCACTAACTGGGGAACAAGTATTCAAACATATGGGGGGGCATTCTTATTCAAAACTCCACAAGGTCCCTACCAGCCAGCGTACAAGGTTATATTTCATGAAAGATATACAGGAAAATGTCCCCCTAACTGATAGTGTTCCACACGGGCTGGCAGAGTAGGCCAGGGGTAAAAAAAAGTCTGTCTAGCATGCATAGGATCATGCTTGTGTTTCCCCAGAAAAGTGTCCTGCCATTGTAAACTCTAGGGCAGACCCAGGAATAAAAAATAATGAAGTAAAATAAACTTAGAGAAATCAAAAGGGCAGAAACAATATTGACAAAAATGAATGAGTCAAAAAACTTAAAAACAAAGATGATCAACCTATTTAAGATTTCTGTTCTTGGGGGAAAATAAAACAAATTGTTAGATATATCCATGAAAAGAAAAAAATGAGGCATAATGTGTGTGTGTGTGTGTGCGCGCGCGCGCGCACACACACACACACACACACGCTAGATAGTAGGCCAAGTATGGGGTCACATGCCTGCCTGCAATCTCAGTATCAGAAAGCAGAGGCAAGGAGTTTAAGGCTAGCTGGACTGTATAACAAGACCCTGTGAAAGAGAGGAGGGAAGGAGCAGAGAGAGGGAGGAAGGAAGGGAGAGGCAGAGAGGGAGGGAGAGGGAAGGGAGGGGAAGAAAGAAAATGACAGACACAGAAGACATCACTGAAAGAACCCTGTAAGAGTTATTTGTTTTATTCTATGTGGCTAATTCAGTGAACCTAAAAGAACTGAAATATAGAAAATTATGGATTCCCAGAGCCAATCTCTGGAAAGACAGAAGTAAAGAGAACAATTATAGAGGATATGGTCTCAGAGATAGCCTTGCTGAAAAAACTGGGTCGTGTTTTTAAAATTATTATTTCTCTGTGTGTACATGGTCGCATGGGTACACATGTGGATCTGTGAGTCTAGAGGCCAGAGGCCAGGCACTGGTGCCGCTGCCTTGTTTACTGAGACAGGGTCTCTTATGGGCCTTAAGTTAGCTGATTTGCTAGACTGGCTGGCCTGGGAGCCCAAGGAATCTTGTCTCCACCTCCCCAGGACTGGGATTTTAAGCCTAAGTGATCACACCAGACCTTTTCCCAGTGATTCTAGGGATCACAGCCAGATCCTCATGTTTGTGTGTGGCAAACACTTTACTGACTGAGTCATCTCCTCAGCCTGGCCAATTGGTTTTGTAGAAAACTTGTAGCTCATCATTAAGCAACAGATGAGTGCAAAATCTATTTAGAATGTTCCAGAGCACAGGGAAAGCAAGGAACACTCACAAAACCCTTCTGAAAAATTAGCATAACACTGACAGCAAAACTCACAGAGATGAAACATAAATGAAAGTCAAGGCCAATCTTAGAAATATTATTGCAAAATGCTTAAATAAAACATTAGCAAACAGAACCCAGCAGCAGAGTGAGAGAATGACACGCCTTAGACAAATGAGTCATGACTTCCACAAATACAGGATGCATGAGGAATCATTACCATAACTTTCCATATTAATGGATCCGCAGAGAGAGAGAGAGATCACACAATCACCACCACAGACACTGAAAAGGCATTGTGTAAGATGTAACGCCCATTCCCAATCAAGAGAAAACTCTTGTTTTCATTTGAAAACATAGTAAGATTCTTACATAGATGCAGAATCTCATATGCCTACACAAACACCTGTCAACTTGTAAGGCCACAATAACATGTATATTTGGGAAACACTAGAAATATCCCAACACAAAGTTTTAGTATAGATCTGAAGGTACTAATCGATTCAACTAGGAAAGGTATAAAAGTTGGAAAGGTGGGAAAATTGGGCAAATTTTCAGTTGGAAACTCTAGAGAATTGACTAATAGATGACTAAAACAGTAGACCGCTGGCTCTTAATCTTCCTAATGCTGTGACCCTTTAATACAGCTCCTCATGCTGTGCTGACCACAACCATAAAATTCCTTCATTGCTACTTCATAAGTGTATGAATTGTAATGTAAATATCTGATATGCAGGTTATCTGACATATCAAATGAAAACAGCCACTGAAAAGTAACACAAAATGAGAGGGGAGATAGCTCAGTCAGGAAAAAAAAAAAGATTTCATGTAAGCATAAGAACCTGAATTCAATTCCCCATCTTTAAAAAATGGATGTGGTGGTACATGCCTCTCATCCCAGCACACAGGAAGCCAGAGATGAGAGCATCCCTGGGGCTTTCTGGCCAGACAGTCTGGATGAATTGAGGTGCTCCAGGTTTAGTGAGAGACCATTATTCAGAAAACAAGGTGGAGAGTGACTGAGAGGGAGACCCAATGTCCACCTCTGGCTCCCACATTCACATACAGAAATGTGTACACACACATATATTCACCCTCACAAATACACACACACACACACACACACACACACACACACACACACACACACACACACACAAAGTAACATAAAAATCCAAATACACAGAAATATCCTCAGTCAGCAATGTGCAAGAAGGAAGCATTAAAACTGTAGTCTGAGAATCACAGAAGAATTCCTCATGTTCTTAGCTAAGAAAGCTCTGTACTGTAAAGATATAAACTTTCTGATTTAATTCACAAATTTAGGATGAACCCCACCAAATAAAAGCTAATGGCTTTTGGTTTAAATATATAAGCTCATCCTCAAATCCATGGAGAAAAATAAATAAGAATATTTAGTAAGTTTCTAGAATAAATAGGAGTAATAAAAGGAGATTACTATCAGATGACAAACTATTACAAGCCTACAGAATAATAAAACAGTGTAGTACTAACACATAAGATTTAGGTAGATGTACTGGATAGGTTGGGAAGGGCAGAAGTAGACTGCAAAGCATGCCGGAACCCAGTAGATGACAAAGGTGGGCAGAGAGGTGGACTGTTTGATTGTGATAAGAGCAAAGACCATCCAGCATTAGGAGAAATGAAGAATAGATGCCTACTTTGTAATATATACTAAGTAAATCTCAGATGCATAAAATATTTAAACATGAAATAAAATTAGCCCACAATGAGAGAACCCACAGGAGAATGTTTTCATGCTTGTTTTGTGCCTTTCTAAATACAATGCTATATCTAGGGGGGAAAGGACCTACTCAGAGGATAACTTGTGGGGTTCGTTTCTCTCCTTCCAACATGTGGATTCCAGAGATCAAGCTCTGGACATCAGGCTTTGGTGCCTTTACTGGTTGAACCATCTTGCCAGCCCAAAGGTGATCTTTTTAAAAAGAGTGTCTCATGGATCTCAGACTGGCCTCAAACTAATCCTCTTGCCTCCACCTTTCAAGTTCTGAGACTTTAGGTGTTCCATACCTGGCATGGAACCCTGAGCTTCAGACATGCTAGGCAAGTACACTAGCATTCTGCCAACTGAGCTATATCATCACATCTACAAACATGGTTTTAAAATAATTTCTTCATGAAAAAATACCATGAAACAAAGAACAGCAACAGACATGAAAAAACCCCCCAACCAAGCAAACAAATAAAAATAAAAGATGACAGAGTCCACTCTTTCCATTTCCTGTAAGCCTGAGAAGTTTTGCAAGCATTTCTCCTACACAAAGGTAGAGGAAGTCTAATCAGCAAGACAGTGCTTTGTTGTTTTTTAAAGGGGGATCAAAAGAGCTCCCTGTGTGAGCAGGGAGTGGAGTATGGCTAAGAAGCAAGTTGTAGACTTGGACGCACCTGGCTTTGAACCGTCACTGAACCTGTCAGGGGAATGACCATGGACACAACTCCTTTTCTTCTCATTCTACTTCAGTCTCCTTATCTATGAAGTAATAACATTAAGATCTTTCTCATAGGTTTGTTGTAAGACTGGAATGAGGCATTATGAAGGTTTAGCTGTGTGTTATCATACATCACAATCTAAACAATTCATGATTACTGAATACAGTGTTTATTTAACAGCTTGAGATCCTAAAGAGACTTAAGGGAAGAGATGAAGAGATGAATCCCTGGATAGGTTGAGCACCTGAGTGCCCTGCTACCATGCCCCAAAGAAGCATTTAGTGTCCAGAGTCTCTGTCTCTGTCTCTGTCTCTGTCTCTGTCTCTGTCTCTGTCTGTGTCTCTGCCTGTATGCCTGTATGCCTGTCTGTCTCTGTCTGCTCGCTCTCTCTCTCTCTCTCTCTCTCTCTCTCTCTCTCTCTCTCTCTGCTCTGCTGTGTGTGTGTGTGTGTGTGTGTGTGTGTGTGTATGCCAACAAAGACCAGAAATGGGCATCAGATCCTTTGAATCTGTCTGTAATTACAGGTATTTGAGAGCCATCCAATGTGTTCCAGGATTCAAACTCTAGTCCCCTGCTAAGTACTTTTAATCACATAGCAATCTGTACAGCCCCTCATGTTTTTTGAGACAGGGTCTCTCCCTAGCCTGGAAACTTGCCAAAGTGGCTAGGCTAACTAGCCAGTGAAGCATCAAGGTTCCCTATCTCTACCTCCTCAGTGCTGGAAATCCAAGTGCACACCACACTTGGCTTTTGACTTAGATTCTAGAGCTGAATTCAGGTCCTAGCACTTTATTAACTGAGCTATCTTTTGAGTCCTGTACTGGGACTGGAGTGGTTTTTGTTTGTTTGTTTGGTTAGTTGGTTGGTTACTTTGTTTGTTTTTTTGCTTCTGATACAGGGTATCACTATATAGGCCTGGCTGGTACGGAACTCATGGCCAGCTTGAGTTCAGGAACTCCTATAGTGACGATACTGTTAACTGATCAATCCACTCAGTCTCTCTTCTGCCTATTCAGTTGGGATTGCATCACTAACAGTGGCATGATTGAGAAAGCCAGGCTTCTTTCACACCCAGACCCTGGTTCTCCTTGGCCATTTCAAGAAAAATTTTACACTGAGCCGCCACATACAACAGCCTCTCATCTCTTCAATCTCTTCTTTTCTTGATACAATTATTTTCTTGATTATTCCTTTACTACGATCCTCCATTCTCCCATGTAGACTGCATCTGGACCTTTGTTGCTTACAACTGCCTTCTTTTCCTGTCCAGCATCAGGCACAAAGCAGGTATCAATGAATTTTGATTATACAAACAAGCTCTCCCCAAGATGCTCCATCATTTTGTTTGGTGTTGTCTAGGCTCCTCTATAACCTTTTTGTTCTTTGGAAATTATCAGCAGACATTATAGTCCTTAGACATGGACATTTCTGAAAGACCTGGGACATCAATGTAATCAAGGATGAAAAACCATGGATACATTCAGAAATGAGAGCTGTTGAGAAGCAAGACTGTAAAATGCTCCATGATGTTCTGTTCACAGATGGAAACAAACTCAGGCCTGCTCTCCATGTGCCAGCATCTCATAGCTAAGGGATATAAGTTGTACCAAAACTGCAGAAACTGACACAAACATGGGTACCAAAGACTGCAAAGAGAGTTGCTGGTCCCATTCTTCCCTACAGAGCATACCCTCAGAAAATGAAAACCCATTGACTTGAATTTGTTCTATACCACCTGCAGAGTGAAGGTACAGATTTGCCCTTCTATCTAGTGGCACATGGAATGATTCCTGATAGCCAAAAGGCACAGCATTCCAGATGGCTCACAGCACAAAGCAAAAGACAGTATACCCTGGCTGGTCATGCACATGACATTAGCTGTGGGACTCAGTTCTGACACTAGAGGGAGCTACTTGGTATAGGTTTACCCCTCCTCTATGCTGATGTCTGGGTACCAGGAGATGTAGGGGCAACATCCTCAGTCAGGTAAGGTGCACCTGGTGGTGACACTGGAAGCTGAGTAATGCCTATAAGGGTTAGGTCCAGGTGATCTCAGCTACTTAGAATGCCCAGTATTATAACAGGAATGAATTACACATCACTTGTTTGGACTGAGGGAAAAGAGCTGTGAGATACTGTCCAGTGCTGACAAAATGTACATGGGCTAACACTTTCCTAATAATTCCATTGTGTGGTGATATATTATTTATGATTTATTAAAGCTTGTTGAGGATTCAGAAAGCAAAGTCAACCACAAGCTATAGACATCAGGAGGCGGTGGTACACACCTTTAATCCCATCACTTGGGAGATAGAGGTAGACAGATCTCTGTTAGTTCAAGGCCACTGAGCTATTCAAAATTGATCCAGTCCTAAAGAGAAACAGCTCACACAAAGATGATCTCAGCACCTGTGATCACACGCCTTTAATCCCAGCCCTAGAGAGGGATATAAAAGACAGGAGCCTAGTGTCTCAGACTGCATTCTGAGATAGTCTCTGGATTCTCTCCAGCCATGCTGAGGAGAGGCAGCAGTCTGAGGCTTGGTGCAGAATTGTGGATCAGCCCTTTCAGCCTGAGGTAGCAGTTAGAGATAGTGGCCAGCTGCTTTGCTTTTCAGATCTTCAGCTTGAAGCTTCAACCCCAATATCTGTCTCTGGGTCTTTTATTTTTCACGGTATCCCATTAATTGCCTGTGAGAGAACAAGACACCTAGAGGGTCATCACAGAATATTTTCCAATAATATGCAGCAGTTGATTGGATCAGACTAGTCCCAGATCCCGAGCCCTCTCAGACATGAGACCACAGATTCAGGCCTAAAAGTCAAATTAATTTTAGTGATTAAAAGAAGTAATGAGGAGTATGAGAGAGAGAAAAAAAGTCCACTCTCAATATAGCAGCATGGCTCTAAAAACGGGTTCAACTCCCAACTCTACTACTACTCCAAGTATGTGCATCACGAAGTTTTGAGTCTCTATTTGAGGCTTATCCATAAAATTTGACTCATCTCAACATCTATCTCAAAGAACTAGACTTATGAAAATTAAAGTAGACAAGAATGTATTGAATATTTACCACAATGCCTGGTCATACTGTGTGAATAATGTCATGCAAAGCATAGGGTAAGTATGCACACAAGCACACTGCCTTGGCTACCAGTCATGAAGGATATGTTTCCTGTGGCTGTGATAAAATACTCTGACAAAAATGATTTAAAGGGGGAAGGGTTTATTCCGGTCATGGTTTGACAGCACAGTCCACAATGGCAGGGAAGTTAGGGCAGCATCTGGTCATATCACATCCACAATCAGGAAGCAGAGAGCTATGGATGCTGTGCTTTTCTCATTTATATAGTTCAGGACCCCAGCCTGGAAACCATGCCACTCTCAGTGTGTGGATCTTCCCACTTACAATGATCTGATCAAGAAAATTCTCAACAGGCATGCCCAGAAGCCAATTTCACAGGTTATTCTAGATCATGCCAACTATTTCCAAAAGCTAGATGCTGTGTGAAGAAATGACTGAAGCAGTCTGGTGTCATTGGACTGGGCCTTCTGAAGCAGGCTTAACTTGTTGGCATCCTATAGTGGTCTGGTCACATCAGCACCCCAGCATGCGACCTACAGGAGGTGACCATGTTCTCCAAACAGTGGCATTCCTCCTCAAGCTCTGAGATCATGATACCACCACCACTACAATAAATCAATTGTGTTACAACAAACAGAAACATTGTATGAGTATTTGGATGAGCAGTGGTTATGCTTTTAAGGGGTCTCCAACGCAGAGGTTTCAAGGAGGCACAAGGGAATTGCAAGGGGTTTGAGAAAGTTTTTGCAGAGTAAGTGGTGCCCTGCTTCCCTGTATCTGTTTTGAAACCTTGCTCTGGCTGAATTCAGTAGCCACCCCCACCTCCTTGGTACTGGCCGTGGTCCTGAAATTCTGCTCCACCAGCACTGTAGATTCTCTATGGTGAAGATATTTGCTGATCATGCTTCTAAAATCCTGCTCTGGTCCATGCAGTGGCTTACTACGGTCACATGGACTGTGGCTCATACTGTTGTCAGTCTTAAAATCTTTTCTCTGGGTGAGATCACTTCCTCTTTGCCTTTGAAAGTCTAGTCAGTACTTTCTTGATCATCTCTCTAATGGACTAGCCCGGTGACCATGTGATTTGAAGGTAATTCAATGAAGCTGGTTCTGAATCAATGTCGAATTGGATGTTAAGGTTTTCCCAAACTGTGCTTATGCTTTTGGGGTCTCAGAATTTTCCAGAGTCGGAATTAGTGATGGAACAATGAAAGCCAGCATAATAAGCACTCCACTCCAGGAAACATTCTACACAAAGAATTGCTCAAGTTCAGGCAGGGTTCCCTTTGCACTTGAGTGAGCAGTCAAGAGTACCTCATACACAAACAAGCCTGGAACCATGATTTCTAATATAAATTTCATTAAAGGTGGAATTGTACTGCCTTCAGTAATTTGTCTTCATGCTCAATTTTGGACTCCCTTTCAGATTTCTTTCCCCATTCTGGGCAAGACAGCATTTTTTTCTTGTTTGCTCCTAACCATACACCTAGTCTGGAACTGGTTCAAACACAGCTTCTCTAGTTTTGTTTCCAAATACATGAAATTGGTGGTTTAGTGGGAAAAAATAAACTAAGAAAACAGAACAACTCCCATCTCTACTGAGACCCTGGATCAGATTTTAATTTCCTCTCTATAAACAGGTGGTTAACAACGGATGTCATAAGACAGCCATGTGACAGGTACAGCAGGAAACACAGAACTGGGCATGAATCCTACCCACAGGCCTTCACGGTCTAAATATCAAGATCTACACTCTGCAGGGGATGGAACTCTATAAATAGCATAGATGACATCACCATCTTCCAGCCTGTTGCTGTTCAGCTGTCAATTATTTTTTAACAGGGGTTACAAAAATAAATAGATGGTGGTAAAACCCATAGCATAATTTAACAACAAATCCATATATATTCTATCTTTCTGTCTGTCCATTTCTGTGTTATTCTCTCTCTCCCTCTCATGCACACACACACACACACACACACACACACACACAGAGAGAGAGAGAGAGAGAGAGAGAGAGAGAGAGGGAGAGAGAGAGAGAGAGAGAGAGAGGCTTAGTGCCAATAGATTTTAGAGGCTAATTGTTAGAATGGAAAATCCATGGATCTAAAACCCCACCCCCTGACTCAGCCAAGACCCTCATTTTTAGTAAGTCCTTAACATGTTGTCTATGCAGAGGGACAGATGTGCCTTTGAAGCAAAACCTGGGATGTCTATAAGCAAGGTAAAATTGTACCAAAAGAAAATCAGGATTTGACCTTGAACCGACAACAGCTTGTGGGGCTTTAAGTGAACTAAATGTCAAAGGTATTGTAGTCCCTCCTGTCCCATCACAAAGAGAGACATGATTAAACACCAAGAGAATGTTGATCTAGAAACCTCCATTTGCCAATAACCTTGAACAAATCCCTTGACGTCCTCCATCCTGCTACCATGAAGTGACTGTGTACCAAGCCAGTTATGTATTGGGAGTGAAAGTCTCTATGGGATCTCTTGCCACTGCAGCTGTGACACAGGGAATAGGGGAAAGGGCTGGTCCTCCAGGTACCCCAAAGAAAAACATTGTCCAAAGCATGCTCATGATTTTTATTAAGTTTCTGATGAAGCAAACCAACCCTCATACCATCCTGAGGTGACAAGCCACCTCAGAAGGTCACAGAATGGCAGCATTTCCCAGGGACTAAAGGTTCTTTACATGTCTTGGGGAAACAAGCATCTGATCTCTGATAGAAATGACAAAGAAAAGGAAGGAGGAGCTGGGAAACAGAGGCGCTGTTACTTTTCATTGTACATGTGTGTATATACATTTATATAAATAGTGCTTGAAATGGAATGGGGGTGCTTGCTATTTTAAGGACAAGCTCCAGTAGTAAAGTCATCTCCCAAGTGACGCCGCTCACTGGCTGTGTGCCCTTGCATCCAGGCGAAGCTGTGCTGCTTTTTATTCAAGTCACATCCAATGCTTCTTACCAATCCATCCGTCTTAATCAGCACCTACCACTTGCAGCAGCAGCCCGGCAACCAGGAAGCCAGGGGACGGGGATGTGAGGGCAGTGGCGAGAGGTGACGTCATGGAAGAAAGAAAGATGGGTGAGCGAGAAAGAGCTGGCAAAAAGGGGAGGGGAAGGCAGAAGGCCAGCCATACTACACTCCTGTGCACCCTTTTCCATCTGCAGGACGCTCTCAGTCAGGTGGCTGGTTGGTTGGTGAGCTGCATAGGACATGCATTCTGAGCGAGATCGTGATGGTATGCTTCATGATGCCAAGATCAGGGACCCTGCACCTAAGGCTACTGGTGCAGGGAGCATAGGGTGGGTGTAGCAGGGTAGAGACAAAATAGTGGCTGCCTTCTGAGTCTCCTCTCTGCCCTTCTCTTGGTCTCTTGCTTCAGCCTTGTCCCATTCTTGTCATTCAGCAACCCTAGCCCTAAGCACACTGGACTCCTGACTTATTCATACCTCCATATGCTCTTCTAGAACGTTTCTCTATGATTTTCAATGATCCAACATCCAAGCCTTTTCAGAGGGGTCTGGGGCTTGCTGCATCCCTTGGGTTCAGCCACACAGCATCATATGCAGCCTCAGACACTGATGGCGATTCCCAGAGTGAATCCTGCAGCTACTGAGCCCAGTTCAGCAAAACGTCAGTCACCCACAACACGGGTTCTAGAAACTACTCCATATTTCATTCACCTGACATCACTAGAAATCACACCCTCTTGGCTGGGACCCAAACACCCTGTTGGCCCATGGATATGTATTTCCAATTGCTTGCTCATACTCACAAGCAAAGCACCCACATCTGTGCCACACAGTCATATGACAGGGAGGTTGGCACTAAGAACAAAATCCCTGGGGCAATCAACTACACTTTAAATCAATCCTGATTCAGACACTGTCAGTTTGAGATGGCACTTCACCTGCAGGGACAACCCTTGCAGAGCCAGACCCAAGTCAGGTCTGGTTTCCTCTCCTGCAAAATGACTCAGTGGCACCCTCTGCAATCTGATGCTCTCATATGATTCAGGAGCATTTGGGGTTGAATCCAGTGGGGACTGGCCATCTCAGCACTCAGGGGTAGTGGGGAAACTGCAAGAAAATGTCTGGCCAGAGAAATGGTGGAAGAAGATATGTCTGGTGACTGTACTCATGCCTGACCACCACCAAGTCACATCTGCCCCAAGAATGAAATCAGTCACTGGCTCTGTGATCAGAAACTCTAAGTGCTGTTCATGTCATCTTTGCCTGACTATGCCAAGGTTTAGAAGCTGGTGGCCATCAAGTGCCAGGTCCTCACCCACACCTGGAGGGCTTTGCTTAACCAGAAGGACGGCCACAGAAAGGAAACCACCCCATCTACAGATGAGGAGTCCCAATTCACTGAACTAATAAATGCAAGAATAAAATAAAGATTTGGCTAATTCCAAAGCTCTTGACTCCTCACCCCTTTAGCCCAGGAAAGCGATACAACATCAGAAACAGAGCATAGATACATAAAAGACATCTCCCAGCTAATACCACCTTACCCCACATGTATGATGTATACACAGAGACTAAAGGTCAGCCTCAGGTGACCTCAGGAGCCATTTACCTTGTTTTTGAGACAGGGTCTCTCACTGGAACCCCAGACTTGCTGATCACATTAAGCAAGTTGGCTAGTAACCCCCAGGGATCACCTTATCTCTACCTCCCAAGCACTGGATTACAAGTGCATGCTACAACACGCCACCTTTGTTTTATTTACATGAGTTCTGGGGGTCAAATTCAAGTCTTTATCCTTGTGTGACAAGGATTTTACCATGGAGACATCTCCACCTCCCCCAGTTGCTCATATCTTGAAGTCTCAAGAAAGTAGCCATGACTGAAATGTCATTTAGGCCCACTCACCACATAACATCTGCTTTCCAGGCTGGAATGAGTGGCCCTCTCTTGAGTGAGTCCTAGACCTACCCTGATTTCTACCTCTCAAGAGTGTTGGTATTCAGGGAGCAGCATGGAAATATTAGTAGTAGTGAGAAGAGACCTATTTCCATCACCAGGACTGCATCAAGTAGGGCCAGGAGTGCCTCTCTTTACTCCCTCATCAAGCCTCATGTGGGTCAGAGATTCTCATAAAAATTGACTTTAATCCAAGCTTAGATGCTGGTCAGTGACTGAACCAAATGTAACAGGGCAGCCTAGGCACTGGGAGTAGGAAGGATGGTCCATATACCAGCTAAATATTAAGAAGAATTATGTCAATAGATATTATCCCCATATGTTCCCTGGTGCAATAATGGCATGAAGATTATGGAGATAACCAATCACTTTCTGATTGGATCTGAGGTCTGATCCACAAGAAGTAATTCATACCTGGTACTGTGAACCTGGTTAGGAAAAAAAAGACATGGCAAGAGAGGTCATAGACCCCGGGGGAGGACCCACTATGATTGTTTTACTATATAGATTTATCATCAAATTGTCCCCTAAATATTCATGTTTATATCCTTAGGTTAATGCTGCTCTCAGCCTTGATGAGGAAAACTTCTACAGTGGGCAGCAGTTAATGCAGAGACTTACACCTGGTCAGAATAGTGAGAATGAGTGACCAGTGAGTGCTTGTTCCTAAATGGGACATCTGTGTCAACCTCTCCATGCAAGTCTAGGGGACAGCATGATAGAGGGTGCCGTAAGGGCTAAAAGATGGAGAGGAGTGCAGCTGTCCTGAACATGACATGGTTGGCACACACATGAACTCACTCCAGCTTTTGTTTTCTGCCCGAGATCAAGTCAACAGGATCAATCAATGGGGGCAGTGCTAATGGACTTAGTGGGTTACAAACAAAACAAAATGGAAGAGAACATGGGGGCATTGGGTTGGGTTATGGATGTCCAGAAGTTGCAGGGTAAAGAAAGTGGGAATAGGGGCAGCCAATTTATACATGTATGATACAGTTAAGGAATAAGTAAAAATTTAAAATATTAAAAAAGGAAGCTGAGTGATGGTGACACATGCCTTTAACCTCAGCACTCAGGAGGCAAAGGCAGGTGGATCTCAGAGTTCAAGACCAGCCTGGTCTATAGAGTGAGTTCCAGGACAGCCAGACTACACAGAGAAATCCTATCTTGAAAAACTGAACAAAATAGATGTGTTCCCTAAAGATCAGCTCTGTCATAAGGCCATTCTCCTCCTGTGCTGGGCTCACTGTACCACCTGGTGGCACTGGGAACAAGAGCCCTGGACCACTGGGACCCACTGACTAGAATGTGCGATTCGATAGTTTGATGGAACTTTTGCAGGTTCCAGATCAACACTTGTCACATGTATCCTTCCAAAATTCATGTGTGAGACCCTCACCCACAAGATGACACTATCAGAAGTGGAGACTATATAGTAATTGGATCCTAAGGATAGAGCCCTTGATAGGTAGGATTAGTGCCCTTACAGGATACCGCAGAGAGCTCTTTTGCCCCTCTGCCATGTGAAGACAAAACAAAACCATGCCTGTCTAGAAGCCAGGAAGCAGGCCCTCACCAGACACTGCATCTGCCAGCACCTTGACCTTGTACTTCTCAGGTTCCAGAACTAGGAGAAGGAAATGTCTGGTATTTATAAGCCAACCAGTCTGTGGTATTTTCTTACACACTATTTAGGAATTAATTACAAAATCACACCTTCTCCTTTAGATGCTTTTGCTGCCAGATTTGGAAACTCTCTGGGAATACCTCTACTCCAGTGACTGCTGTCTAGTTGGGGAACAGACAGTAAGAGAGATGGAATCCAGTGGTCTTTGTGCTCTCATAGACCACCTCCTTTTGGGTCTCAGTTAATTGATGTACATGATAAAGGGAGGCCAAGACATATCCTCTCTATTCTATTTTCATTTCTGCCAGTGTGATAAAACATCCTGACAAAAAGCAGTTTAGGGGAAAAGCAGTTTATTTTAGCTTGCAAATCCAGGCTACAGTCCCTCATAGCAGGGAAGTTGAGGCTGCAGGAACAGCTACTTACATCACATCCACAGTCAGGAGCAGAGAGAGTGCTTGTATTCAGCTAGATTTCTTCACTCTTCACAGTTCAGGTCCCTCTCTGCCTAAGGAATGGTGCCATCCTTGCCCGGGGTGGGGGGATGAATATCAGCCAATTATGACAATTGCCCACAGACAAGCCTACAGACCAACCCAATGAAGACAATTCCTCATTGATAAACTCTTCTGGAGTGTTTCTATGTTACCAACTAAAGCAAACCACCACACTTTCCAAACCCCCTTTACCAACTAAACTTCTAGAATTCTATTCTATTGATCTACACAGATGGCGAGGGAAAGTTTAAAGAAAGCAATGACTAGAAAATTGTTTTTCTTCCGTAATCATTTTCTGTTATCTTCTCAAATCAATAGCATCTTTTATAGATACTGACTAAAATATTTCTTTGTGGCTCTCTGCTATTACTTTCTAATAGGGGCCACAGTCACCCTCAGCTGCCTCTTACTTTTGTCACTGGCCTTAGTTAGAGGGCGCTTGGCTCCACTGTCAGGTATTGACAGCATTATCTGACCACCCAGCTAATCTGAGCAGTAGCTCTGGGGTACTTTCCCACATTCCCTGCTGTTTACCTTCCATTCTGCACATGTAACTGGAGCTAAGTAAGAAAGAAGAGGCAGAATAGGAGCCCGATTTTCCCAATTGCAGGGGAAACTTAACAGAGTTTTCTTTGCAAATGTCTTCTGTGAAGAAGAGAAAAACACAGCCCTCCATCCATACTCTGTTAGCTTCCAGTCTCCTGCATCTAGAGACAGTGTAATTTGGAGTGTGTGGGTATTACTGTGTTGTTATGAGAGCAACCTTCTGGTCCACAGGAAAGGATTGGACTAGAGCTAGGGAAATGATTCAGTGGGCAGATTTGCTGCTATAGAAGCATAAAGACCTGGTGTGGATACCTAATGCCCATTTCAAAGCCAGGCATATTGGTGCACATCAGTGGACCTAGTGCTGGTCAGGGAAACAGATGTAGGTAGAACTCAGGGGCTTGAAGCACTGTTAGGCTAGCCGAAACTGTGACTGACCTCCAGGCTCAAAGAGATACCCCATCTAAAAGAGTGATAGGAAAAGAAGGCGCTTGGCATTGTGTGCACACAAAGGGAAACACAGACACACACACACACACACACACACACACACACACACACACACACACACACAAAATTTATTTTTAATAAGGGACCATCTTTAGGATAAGTAGAGAGCATAATCAGAGTCTACTTTCAACTCTACTATTCATTCCCCAATAATGAGACAGCCAGACATAGAGACATAAACAGAGATCAACAGACATGTACACATCCCACAGCCCTTCTAATTGTATGTGTTTTTCTCTAGGAAGATTCTCAATGTCCTCATACTTCTTTTTTAGGACATTCTTCCTGAAAGATGGCCACTGGTACAAACATCTGCCAGGACAATGGGAAGGAAGCAAGTGGGATAAACAGCACTGGACACGGGTGCTGGGCAGTGGAAATAAAAAGGCAGGTCTGTTCCAGGGGATATAAACGCCTGAGACCATGAAGGAAAGAAGCTAGATGAAGCATTCCTTCCCCATTGATAAGCAACCACACCATGAGCTCGAGAGGATACTCAGACAGGATCGAGACCAGAAAGGAATGACAGGATGGGGCTTCAAGGTGACTATGAAACAGCTGGATCAGAGTGCCTGGAGTACTAGACCCAGGATCCCTTCCTGAGATGAAGGGGCTCCCACAGAGGTCCTGATCCCACCCATATTTAACAGATGAGAAGGCTGGGTAGGAAGGGGTGAGGCATGCATGCACAGCAGGAGGGTGATGGTCCAGCTCTGACACACTCAGTGCCCCAGTCCCAGGTCCCACTAACACAGCTGGCCCTGTACCTGACATTTCCAGGAAATCTCCCTCGCAATCTAAGGAGAAGAAAGAAGAGGATTGGTCACACACATGCCCATGCTCGCACACCCATGCACACGCAGCCCCGGGTTGTCATTTTGAGCCTAATTGTTTTAGCACCAGCTGTCACGTCTGTAGAATTCTTTCCTGGCACTGGTGACCTGCAAACTCTGGAATAATGAGGATGTGTTTAAAAATAGCCCAGTTCCTCGAATTCACCTCTCCTTCTCATCTTACTGACAGGCTTGTTAAGAACTCCACTTCAAATTTATGAATATAAAGCCAAAAAATTTGATTCAGACTTATTAGGAGGGTATAGTGAAGTGGTGGACAAGGATAAGGCCAGGGCCAAAGATCTGTCCCCGGGAGGCAGCCTGGGAAGCAGCAAGATACATAACATGAGACTTGGAGGTCCATCCTGCCCAGGTCTCCTACTGCATTGCTCATTTCCTCAGGGCATGACCTCGGGGCAGGCACCATCTCCCCAGGCCCTCCATTGACGCACACCTAGAGTCTAATTTTCTAGCTTCTTGAAGCATGTTAATAAGGGACAAGCCAACTCCATAGCTGGACATGACCTCTGATGAGGCCGGGGTTCAACTCCTAAGTACTTATAAGCCTGGTCCTCTCTCAGTAGCTCCAGAAACATACAAAAGTGTCCAGTACCAGATACTTCGAACCCAGGAGACAGAAACAGCTCTGATGTGTGCCCTTCTTTTTCCTCCTTCCTGTGCCCAGTGGCCATAGCCTTTGAATCCCAGCAATCGGGCTGTGATCTCCAAAGAGGCAACCACCATCACAAGGAGCCACTGTCACCAGGGGCCACTGTGTGTGTCGGGGAAGAGATTCTTCCATACCACTGAGAAATTGGTGGAGAGTTAATGTCAAACATTAAGGAAACAACCATTATGATTCACCTCTTCTAGGGAAGTAGCGTGAGGGCATCCAAATATGATCATATTGACTGACTGAGGGAACAGTCACAATAAGATATGAAGAGGAAGTGTTGGAATGGAATTGTATTTACAGTATGTTCTCATTAATGTGAATGAAAACACTAAAATGAAATTAGATGAAATACGGACAGATGGTTTGTAGGTAGAGAGCTCATTACAGAGAATTTTCTCTGTATGTATGTATACCTTTTATTTCTAGAATGAAAAGGGTGAGTGTGTGTGTGTGTGTGTGTGTGTGTGTGTGTGTGTGTGTGTGTGTGTGTGTGTGTAACTCAGAGGTCAACACCAGATGCCTTCCTCTATTGTTTTGTAGTTCTTGCTGTTTTTGAGGCAGTGTTTCTAAATCTAGAGCTTGCCAAGTGGCTAGCTAGGCTGGGGACACAGAAAACCACTGGGACCTGCTTGTTTCCACTGCCCCTTCCCAAGGAGCTGAGGTTAAAGTGTACTCCATGACATTCACCTTCTTATTTGAGTCCTAGGGATTTGAACTCACATCCCTGTGCTTGTGCTCACTGCTCTGATGGAACACATGATAGGAAGCAATGGGAGGAAGGAAGGGTTTACTCTGGCTTACACAGTCCCAGGCAGAACCCATCATGGCAGAACCTTCCTGGCTGCAGGAGCTCGAGGAGGCTGGTCACATTGTGAGGCAATCAGGAAGCAGACTGAATGGGAAACGAAGCAGGGTCCTCAAGACCCAACCCCAGTGGCCTGCTTTCTCCAGCAAGTCTTCACCTCCTAAGGGTTCTGAAACCTTCCCCGGCAGCACCATCAGTGAGGATTCTAACACATGATCCAGGAGCTGCTACCCGCACAGTGGGAGAGCAGTAGGAGAGCTGTGTAGAGAGGCCAGGTGGTCACCCACCAGGTTCCTTCCTGCAAGCACGGGAATAAACAGATGGACAACTGAGGAGGGAAGATGTGTCAGTAGGGAGGTGTCAGTGACAGATCCCCTCAGTCATGATCAGGCCCACCGAGGACCTAGATGAGGATCTGGGGATATAAAAGGCCAGGCCTTGAAGTCCATCAAAACACACAGGGAAGAGTTCATCCATTCCCCTGTGCCTAGTCCAGTGCTGTAGAAGAAACCCTGACCAACAGTTTAGGCTAACAGACCATATCCCCAGCTCGGACTGGGGGGGGGGGCATTGGGAAGACCCTCGGGGTCTCAGCTGCTAGGGGGTCCTGTGCAGGTGAATCAATTCCACTTAGTAAGCTGCTCCATTGTCCTGCCCATTGTTTCCTCTGTGAACTGAAAATAATCACATCACTCGGCTTCAAAGAAAGACGACAGTTTATGAGTACAGAATGTCCCCAACATCCCCTGCACCTGACCATGTCTACTGCCTTTTATGCAAGGGCTGGAGAAGACCCAGATGCAGAAACTTTAGGAAACACACTCTCATCTCCCATCTTTACACCCCTGCTCCAGCTTATGGCCCCTTGTCTGCGCCCTTCCATCTCTAACCCCTTCCTCCTTGGGTTGACTGTAGGTCCCCTATCACTGTTACAGAATCATTAGCTACCACAAATGGGTCCACTTCACCCCACTAAGACCACTTTTCCTGAGCATCCATCCTACATACAATTCTAGTGTAACAGCCTTCTTTTGTACTTCTAGGATCTCTTCCATCCATTCCTGGTCCCCCAAGGAAGAGGCCAGACAGTATTTCTATAGAGCAGATGTGTGCACCCAAATTCACCAGCAGGCCACCCTGAAGCCTCAGTCTGAAGATCAAATGAGGACTAGAGAGTGAATCTTCCAAGGCCACACAGCAACTCAGGCATGAAGGTAAAATGGGAGTCTGGGCTTCCAAGCAAACCCCCCTGGCAGTTTTAAGAGGCACCACCCCCTCTGCCTACAGAGAAGGGTGCCAAGACTAGGGAGATGAAGGCCTTGTCCATGGTCTCTTGAAGAGATAGTGGACAGGCCTTCATGGTCGTGGCATTTACCAGCAGGCTCCATGGAGGAGGAGAGAAGAGGTCCAGGAGAGAAATGCCTTGGCCTCCACTGCTCACAAAGCAGGATCAAGGAAAAATGGCCTCCAAAGGCTCTGGAGGCCATGTCAAGGCTCGAGGGCTGTGTGTTGGGGACTGGAACTCCATTTCCTGGGTACTCTCAAAGGTGGAGCCTGCCAGCCTGGCTTAGGGAGGCCTGAGATCATGCAAAGATTCTTCACAACTTGTTGGTACAAACAGTATTTAAGAGGCTGGATATCTGTTCCCTTGTCTTTAAACGGCAGCTTGGTACTTTGTCCCAGAGCTTTGTTGCTTAGAAAGTCCCTGCCATCCCTGAACCTCATGCTTCTAGAACTGGTGGGAGAAGTGAAACTAAAGCCAGCACCCCCTTATTTCTAATGGTTCTCTGCCCACACTTAGCAAAAATGAGTTGAACAAAAATCAAAACCTACTTCAGAGGGCATCTTTAAACCGCAAGGCTTTTTACATGGACCTCAGCACTCAGCTTGTCTATGGCTCTGCCTCCTAGCCCATCTGACCCAAGCCACTTGGAAGAGGCCTCTGTGAGGTCACCACCTTCTCCCAATCTCTCACCTTCTCTGGCAGCATGGACCCCAGGCACCACGTAAACGCTGCTTTGCCCAAGCATGCCTTTCCTCACCAGCAGACAGGCCTAAGAGGCCAGGAGGGAGTTGGTAGCTCTCTAGATCTGTCATAATCACAGTGTTTAAAGGTCCCTGAATGCCCATTAGACAATCCACACCTCTACTAGCCAGTAAATACTCCAGACCTGGTCAGCAGTTTTAAAGGTCCTTAAATAGCTCATTTACATAATCTATATTTCCTGAGGCCCTAAGCTTTTGCCCTTCCCACTGAAGCTCCATCTTTATTACAGGTGAGAAAGGAAAAGTCTCCCCAGGAATTCAGGGGCCCTTCTGCTCCCCCTCTGGGAAAAATTGATTCTAGGTTTTAAAATGATCATATGTTCAAAAGCAGGCAGGGAACAAACCACAAAAGGCAAATATCTAAAGGGAGGGTGGTAACCCATGCCTACAAATATTCTTTCCTGGAAGGCTAGAAAATCCCCGGAGGCCTCCCAGAGGACACTCATTATAGGAACAGCCCTTCTGTCAACACTGCCACCCAGATGGGAGTCCTCCTCCTGTCTTGCTGTCTCTTCCTGGAGGCCCTGAAGGCTGCAGGCAGGCTCACTGGACACTCAGCTCTGCATTTTTTTTTTAAGGTTTGTTCTCATCTCCACCTTCCCATGGAGGGCAGAAAAGCAAATTACTAAGCTAAGTTTAGGTGTCAAGACTGGGGTTCAGTCAACATAGGTCTGTGTAAAGCTGCTGTCCAGTGAGCAAAAGCCTGGTTGTCAAATGAAGGTTCTAGGACACAGAGAAAGGAACCCAGCATCAAGAAAGACCCTCACTGTGGGCCTCAGCTGTTATACAAAGAGGAATTGTGTCTTGTTGAGAAGGTGAAATGTGAAACCATCTGCAAACCTATGCTGAACTCAAACCAAACCAATGGAATGTGGAGCCAAAGAAGCCAAGAGAGGGTTCAGAATGAGTGGACCTGGAACAGGTGTGTCCACCTGACACATCAGGCCTGGGCTCACCCTGGGGCTGGGAGAATGCACATGGAGACACAAAGCACCCATGTTTACCAGAGTGTACTCAATGTGTGTGTGTGTGGGGGGGGGGACTGTGATGTCAAAGTGGTTTGTTGGTGGCAATCTATATTCTCCACTTCCAGCAAATTCTCTCCTGGAGTACTGACTCAGCCCCTAACACTGGCTGGCTCACAAAAGAAGGTTGTCAAGAAAGCTGGCTGGGGTGTTAGGCAAGTAAGTGGAGATGGGGAATAGGCATTGGATGGGGTGGGGGATAGGCCTGGGCCCACTTCTGTCTCCCTGCCCCAGATGCCTGTACAGGTGTGGGCAGTGGAGCAAGGCAGCACTGCCTCAAGGCTCGCCAAAACACCCTGGCAGACAGTGGTTCCACTTCGGAGCCTGAGTGGCTCTCTCTGCTCCTTCTGATGGGACTGTAAAACCTGGCAACTGGACTTAGACAAAGCGGCTCTCTTTGAAGACTTGCACTGACAGGGTTTAAGCCTCCACAGCCTCGAGCCCCTGTTCTCCTTGCCCTGCAGCTGCCTTCCTGGAGGTGGGGCTCGGGGAGGGGGGTGGTCTTCTGGGCACAGCAGGCGGCTGCCAGGTAAAGAGCTGCTAGCTCCAGAGAGGATCTGGGCATGGCTAGACAGATCCCAGGTCTTGGTGTCCTTGTCACTCTGCAGGCATCAAGTCAGCCCTGCAGCCAAAGCAGGGTGACATGGTGCTCCAGGTCTGGCCAACTGGAGGCTCACAACACAGGGAGCACACAGTGGTGCCAGGGGGCGCCCTCTACACTGAAACCTGAGATCCTTCTTTCTCTCTGCTCTGCCTTCTCATTCCCATCCTGTGTCCTGGGGCTGACACCAGCATGTAGCAGTCCACGCCAGGAGATCCTCAATCTCCCTCCCACACACCGACTGAGAACATGAGGCTGAGAGCCCTCAGTGTGGAAGTTGAGAATGGCCCTCCTTGTCTTCCCTGTGAATGACACTGGAGGCTACCTCCTCGACTGCCTCCATACAGCCTGCATTTGAGCTACAGCACTCCCCCAGCCTATTCCTAGTCCCTCACTCTCTGCAGTGTCTGCTCTAAGCCAGGGTGTCTGTCTCTCCACTACCTCATCTTTGCTAGTACCATGCCTCCCTGAGCTGAGAGCTACACGCATCCCCCTTCCTCTCTTTCCTAGCTCTTTGTCTTTTTCCTGACACTCAAACCCAGGCCACACAAATTCTGAGAAACTCACCTTTCTTTAGGTAGACAGAGAGACATCATATCTGAATGTAGATGGCAAAGCTATGCAGACAATAATAGATCACAGATGGATGGAAAGATTGATAAACATCATAGAAGAGAGATGGTTGGATACAAAAGATAAATTACTCTACATTACACATTTACATAGATTATAGATATATGCAAATGCCTGAGACAGATGTAAACATAGCTGTATTTATAAAGAGATAACACAGAGAGAGCACACAGATGCATGGACAGACAGGACATGCCTGTATGTCCTAAGGGACAATCCAGGATCTGGACTGGCCAGGATAGCACGTGAGTTTTGGTCACCTATGAAGTAAAAATGCAGTTAAGCTTAAACCTGCAAAGTTCTCTGAGCCCCTATGTAACTAACCACAGTGGCAGCTTAGCTTCCAGGCTCAAATGCCAGGTGCCGATGGTCCAAGCACAGCTCAAGTACTGTGGGGCGGCATCATCAGACTCATTCATTGAGTCATTCATTCACTCCCTCCCTCAAGGAGTCTCTGCAGAGCTCCATGTGGGCGAACACTGCTAGGCCTTTTTACCTAGAGACCAGGTGGGTACATGCTCACTCACTACAGAATACCCACTAGGTACCAAACTGGATCCATGTGGCAGCCACCCTACTAGCTGGTTATCAGTGAGAGATTCCAGCCAGGTGCAGTGGCTCATACCCATAACTCAAGCATTCAGGATCCTGAGGTAGGATTGCCATGAGTTTAAGGACAGCTAGGGTTGCGTGGCAAGACGCTGTCCCAAAACATAAAATAAAGTAACAGAGGGAACAAAGGAAAGATTATGAGACACCATGATGGAGAGACATCTGTCACTGAGGCTTAAGGATAAAATGGGGAGGGGGTCCCCAGAGGAAAGGCAAATCAGGCTGAGGTACCTACATGAGTCCTGGTCTCTCCCGAGAAAGGCAGCTGGGGTGGATCACGGGACCCTGAGGTGGCAGCGGGGTCAGGGACACAAAGAATGCCCAGAGAAAATGTGGGGTCAATGTGATTTTTAGTATGAATTGTCAACTTGACAGCATCCGGAATTACAGGAGATGCTTCCAGGCATGCCCACAAAAGATGATATAGGTTAGGTTAGCCGCTGGGCATGCCTGTGAGGGGTTTGTCGTGGCTAGGTTGATTGATGCAGGAAGCTGCACCTTAACAGTGGGTAACACATTACCCACTGGACTGTATAAAACAAGAAATGTAAACACTAGCACTCACTGCACTCACTGCTCTCTGCTTCGTGACTGTGGATGGTGTGTAACCAGCTGCTTCAAGTTCCTGCTGCCTTGATTTCCCTGTCACAATGGACTGAGCCCTTGAACTGTGAACTCAAATCAACCTTCTCCCCTTTTAGTTGCTTTTGTCGGGGTATTTTATCAAAGCAACAGGAAAAGGAAACTTAGACAGCTAAGACCAAGTTGGGAATGGCTCTGACAGCCAGCCTAACATTTCATTCTGATCTCTTCTGCTACACTTGTTCCCAGGCACCCAACACCCTCAGCCCTCTGGGTCAGATTCCAACCCCATGGACATGTAAGATTTCCACAGGAACAGCTATGGAAGTCAAAGGTTCACAGTGCAGTAAGCAGTTCTCCCTCTGCCCGCCCTGAATCCCCTCACCCACTCAGGGACAGCCTCCTCCTCAGTGTGACTCAGCCCTGCTCCACTCCCAGCTCCCTTCCTGCCTCCAGCTGGTTACCATGGTGACCTTGAGAAACCAGGTTCATACCTACCTTTCCTGATAAGACCTGGCTTTCAGAATCACTCCAGGATTGAATACTGATCTCAGCCTGCAGAGATATTGAGCACGTGGCACCTAGGCGGGCTTCCTCTTCTGTGAGGGTTTAGGAAGAGAGCAGCAGTGGAGAAGGGAGGACACAGGATAGAGGCCTCCATCACCAGGATGCTAGGCCAGTGTTTCTTTATACAGTATGCTAGACAGCTTTCTGTTGCTGCAACAAGTACCGGAGATAACCAACTGTGAAAAAGAAGAGACGTTGTTTGCTTGTTTCTGTTTGGTTTTCACAGGATGTGGCTGCCTTGGAACTTGCTATGTAGACCAAGCTGGCCCCGAACTTGTGATGCCCCTGCCTGTGGCCCCCAAGCGCTGAGATTACAGATGTGCCCCACTGTGCCCCGCTAAAGAAGAAAGCTTAAATTCTCTGTTTCAGAGGTTCCAGACCACATATTGCGAGGCCACATTATGAGTCACACAGAGAAGTCTCTGCCATGCCTTCCCCACTATCATGGACTGCAACCCTCTGAAACTATGTTTCCTTAAGTTGCTCCTGTCAGGCAGCTTGGTTCCAGCATTGAGAAAAGTAACCGTTCCAGTCAGGAAGAGAAAGGAAGCAGGAAGAGACACTACCCAGTGACCCAAAGACCTCCCATTGGGCTCCATCTCTTTAAGTCCACACCAACTCCCACTAGTACCACGCTGGGGACATCTTCAACACATGAGCTTTGGGGAGACATTCCAGAACTGAACTGCAGCATAGGGGGCAAGGAGGAAGAGCCAGTAGCTGAGAACTGCCAGAGGTCCAGAGAGAAACTAAGGTGACACCATAAGTTTCCACTATTCCAGGCCATGACATGTGTCCTAGTTGAGGATATGCTTGGGAGGGACACAGGCTCATTTGTCAAAAGCTAATGTCTCATCAAAGATACACAGACAACCACTGTGTCAGTCAGCTTTTCATCACTTCAATGAACGCCTACAACAATCAGCTTTACAAAAGGAAAGGTTTTATCTTGGCTCGAAGTTTTGGAGGTTTTGGCCCATGACAGAGGGGTCTATGGCAGAACAGTGCATCACACTGAGGACATGTGGCAGGAGGAGTTGTGACTGGGTACAAAAGAAAGAAGAAGAGAATGCATCCCACAATCCCCTCAAGGAGGAGGCATTCCTAATGACCTAAGACCTCCTACCAGGCCCACCTCTTAAACACCACAGCACCTTCAAACAGCACTGAGCTCCGGACAATGTTCCAGACTACAGAAATAGCCACAACAGTCTTCCTGAAACATGGCCAGTTATCTCTTGCACTGCACCATCAATAGCTCTGCACTGCCAAGAACAAAAACAGAGCAAACTCTTGCCATGGCCTTGGCCTTCCTTCTCAAGCTCGCTCATGTTCTGCCTGGTAACCTCCATGTTGCTTTCCAAGAAACCACCCGTTCAGGGATGAGACTCCACCAGAGTTGTTATCTCCCAGCGCTTGTCTAGGGCTGACCCCCTGTCTGGTCATGCCCTTGAGCTATTCTTACCCACAAAGGCTCAGAAACTGTCCTCAGGCACCCTCATCGATCTCCAACCCCAAGTAAAATTTAGATACCCCTTCCTGGTTGCATTTTAGAGCCCTGTGAGGATAGTCAATGCTAAGTCACATAGACTTCAGTGTGCCTGGCACCATGCGCTGTATCACTCTCAAAGGCAAGCCCTTGGTCACCTTCATGTTGATGTTCCTGTAGCTTGAGCGTATCAGTAGCCAAGGTCAATGTGAAGGGCAAGTTGACTTGAAGACCTTCATTGAGGGTAAATGAGGAGACAATGAGTTACCCCCACATCCACCCACTGAGCCCTTGGCCCCTGAGATACAGATGGGGACTGATCTCTTCTCCCTTTTGGACTCTGTATTGGATACTTGCATTCTGCCTTTTAGCGCAGCAGCTAGGCAAAGGTGGAGGTGGACTGCTACCTCTTCCCCTCCAAGATGAAGAGCAGCTCCTAGGCAATGGGCAAAGGAAACAAGGTGGAGGATGAGGCTGGCAGAATGTGGGTGGCTCTCCCCCAGTCATGGTAGAGCTATCCCAGGCCCAGTTACCATCCTTTGTGCCTGGAGAAGGAGAAGGAGGTGATGTGGCTGGCAGAGGCTGCAGGGCCCTGACCTCTACAAGCCCAGGAGAGGCAAGCTCTTGGAGGCAGTCTAACAGTTAATTGGCTACAACTTCCACAAAGAGTGGAGTATTGATTGGACACCCATTGGGGCTCAGATGCTGACCTCTGAGAATGCATGAGAACCCAGAAAAGAGAAGTCTGATCTGAGGTGATGGCACTGGCTTCCCAGCCAGGCACAAACAGAGCAGAAAGGGAAGGCTATATAAAAAGGGAGTAGCCACTGCAAACAGTGGAGAGCTGGGAGAATGGCCTGCCATGCCAGGCAGATGGGGCATGTCTGTCCATGGAAGGCTGAGCTCAATAGAGCAGATGACAGTGGATGCACTGGGGGCCTTTCTCCCTAACCGAGTCATGCCCCCTTCCTTGTCTTAGCAGGACTTATATCTGCCATGATGTGATACCTGGAACAGGGAACTTAAAGGCAAGTACAAGATGAAGGACCCTCAAATCAAGGCTTTACGAGTTAGGCTTGGGATGTTGGTAGTGCCAGGACTGGTGCTTTTGGTGGTGCCAGGCTTGGTCCAAGTTCAAATAACTCAAAGGCAGGAGGCCTGTGTGTATATCACATTCTGAGCATCATCTCATGTCATTTGACCTCCTTTACCGCAACCGCCCACAGTCTAGTTAGTCACTGTGGAAATAAGAATGGAGCTCAGCTAGTCAGACCCTGTGCTAAGCCCTGTGTTCTCAACTTGAGAAGCTGAGAGCTGTGTCAGGTGTTTGAGGAGCATGGACACCCATGCCTGCAGCCTGGACAACACTGTGCTCTTTTCAGACTCATGGCTTTAACAGGGAGAAACCCTCTGAGCACTTCTAGGAAGGAGCATTCCTGTCCCTTGGTTCTACCCCTCTCCTCTCCCTTGGTTCTTTGGGTGTCAGCCACACCTGAAGTGTTGCCTTGATTCACAGGGCAACTTAAGCTCCAGGCTACTGTGAGGTAACAGTGCCCCACAGTATATACCATGGGAAGGTTATTGTCTTAGGACAGTGGTGTGATCTGCTGTCAGGACGTCGAGGGTTCAGATCCTTCTACAGAGCAAATGCTCCTGGCTGAGGCATCTTGACCACTCTTCTCCCAGGTCTTGGTTCATCCCACATATCTGCTTCCTTGGGGAGGAGACTAGGGGTGTTTCTATGTACAACAGACCAGGGGCTCTGTGTCCTAAGACAGGATATTATAAAAGAACAGACATTGCATTGCCACGGGGCAAGAGGAGGCGATCAAGAACCCTGATGCTGGCTTGTATAGCTGAGACAAGACTGGGTTGTGACCGTGCAAAGGAGTAGAACATTCACCTGCCACAGCGACAGCTGCAGAGAGCTTCTAGACACTGCTGGCTCCCATTGAGCTCCATGCAGTAAAGGGTGCTCTTAACATAAGCCCATGGGCAGAGGCACTGCCTTGTTTAAGCAATGCCTTCCATTTATAAAACAAGTACAAACTGATCATTTTTCTTCAGAGCCCAGCATAATTCACAATGACTTCTAGCCTTTTGTCTTTTCCAAGCAGAAAACATAAGTTCAAAGTCACATAGGATCCCCCAAACTTCAATGCCTCTTAAAGAAGTCTAAGGGACAGGGTGGGGTGGCAATGTGGGTAAAGTGCTTGCCATGCAAGCATAATGACCCCAGTTCAGATCCCCAGAACTTACAAAAAATACCTATCGGAGGAGGTGGGATGGAGAGATGGCTCAGTGGTTAAGAGTGCTGGCTGTTATTCCAGAGTACCCATCGTCCACGTAATGGCTCACAACTATCTGTAACTGGAGTTACAGGGGAATCAATGTCTTCTTCTGGTCTCATGGGCACTGCATTCAGGTAAGCCACACATATACGTAAAATTAAAAACAAATACCAATTAAGTGTGGTGGCTCACTTGATATCTCAGCCCATAGAAGGCAGAGATGGGATGTTGGATAGCTAGACTAGCCAAATCAACAAGCTCTGGGCTTGAATGAAAGATCCTGCCTCAGTCAGAAAAATGGAGAGCAAGCCAGGCGTTGGTGGCGCACGCCTTTAATCCCAGCACTCGGGAGGCAGAGGCAGGCAGATCTCTGTGAGTTCGAGGCCAGCCTGGTCTCCAGAGCGATTGCCAGGATAGGCTCCAAAGCTACACAGAGAAACCCTGCCTCGAAAATCCAAAAAAAGTGGAGTGCAATCATACAAGGCATCAATATATGTGCATGCATACACACACATGCATACACACCTGCAAATGTGTATACACACACACACACACACACACACACACCAGCCCATCTTATTCATAGAAATATGATATGTGAAAGATAGCAAGGGCTAATAACACATGATCCAGGAAAAGAAGCCAGAGAGTAGTGTCCCTATGGGCATACCATGAAGGGGCTATGGGTCACCATCAGGCCTGCTGGGTTAGTATGACTACCACTAGCAAGAACAGTAGCTTTGAATGTGGACACAGAAACTCCTACTGTGTCTGCTAAGAACAAAACTCTCTCTGGTCAAAAGCACACATGTGCAAGTGTGTGTGCATGAGCATGCAAGATACAGAGGGAAGAAGGGAGAGAGGGAGGGAGGGAGGGAGGGAGGGAGGGAGGGAGGGAGGGAGAGAGAGAGGGAGAGAGAGAAATAGAGAGAGAAATAGAGAGAGAGAACTAGAAAAGGGGAGTAGGAATGAGGAGGAGGAGATTCTAGGGAAGAGAGAAAAGAGAAGAAACTATACACAACGGGAAAGCAGGAAGTGGGACTCTCTGTAGACAGGAAGGGGACCAGAAAGAAGGATGCACATGGTTTGTGGGAGGGCAGGGAAGGAGGGGAATGATCGGAACAGGGAGTATTGATACATGCATGAAAATGCCATACACAAGATAATTACCCTGTATGCAAGCTGGAGAAATTAATTTTAAAAGTATCCAGGTGGCCCCAGTGTGTCCAAGGTCTTAGAGAGTCCATGCACGTTTGAATAGGTATGGGCACGCAGGTGAGTGTGTGCATGCGCATGAGAAGGTCAGAGTTTGACACTGGTGTCTTCCTCCACCACTCTCTACCTTGTTTCCTGGGGTACAGTCTCTGGCTGAACCAGGGGCTCTTGGTTTTGAATAGTTAACTAGCCTGCTTGCTTTTGGAATCCCATCTCCCAAGCTCCAAGATTGCAGGTAGGCCTCCATACCTGCCCAGCTTTGCATGGGTTCTAGGGTTCCAAAATCTGGTCCTCATTCTTGAGAGGCAAGTGCTTTATCCACTGAGCACTCTCCTCCTGTTTGCCATGCAACCCTCTTCACAGTGCAGAGGCTGAGGCTCTCTTGCCCAAAGTCCTGCAAACACTAAGTGGCTATTTCTAAAATACAGGCTTCCCCAGCTCTGCCAGGCAGCCTACAGATATGGGGAAGCCATTTCCACATTGCTATTTGTCATCAGCAGTTAATGAATTGGTGCTCAGCTCTTCCTGGACATGTGTAACGGCCCCTGGTGCTGGGGCAGAGCTAGGGCTCTAATGCAAAGGGCAGGCCTCTGGGCTCCTGGGGCGAGGTGTGCAGGGGGCAGCACCGACAGGCAGGGAAATGTGCCTTCCTCCCTGCTCATCCACAGGGACTGGCTGACAGTGAGCATTCCCGGACCTGCTGAGACAATTTCAGCTCCAATTTGCTCAGACTCCTAACCGAAGGCCCAGCCGCTGCCTCTGATGTGTTGAACAAAAAAAAAAAGCGGGAGACAGTAACTCTCTCAATTACTGGGGTGGCAGTGAGAAGTGTGGGGGTGGAAGGATGACTGAGCCTCTGAGGAGTCCCCAGTTCCCAATTCCCAGGAGGTACAACCCCAGTGTCCTGCCTCCCACTCCTGCCAGGAGGAACAGCTTGCAGAATGTACACTAGAAACCTAAAGAACCCTAATCCCACTCTTCCTTAGGACAGGTGCCTCATGGGCCCCATGTCATCTGATGCTGGTGGTCTGGGACACCATGACTCACCCTGAAGGGGCAGAGGCAGGCCCTATCTTGAGAAGCTGAGGACAGGCCTGGATTGAGGATTACAAAGGCATCCCCTGCCCCATGCTGACCAGTTTCTCCATTGCTGAGCCACTTGCAGCTCTGCCAAGGTAGGCTGGGATCGCAAAGACTCACACACACTCTGAAAGCAGACTGCTCAGCCCCTATTCCCCGCAAGCCACTGTTTAGTTTGCCCACTAGACACTCCACACTCCTCAGAACAGCCACAATGGACTGACATTTGGCTTTTGGTTTCCAAGATGTCTCCATAGACACAGTTCTGAGATTCCTTCCCCACAACCTCCAGGAACCAAAGCCCACAAGAGGCAGCTCTCTCTCCTGGCATAGGTGCCTGAGGGGATCAGGGAACAGCAGCTCCCTTCTACTAGTGGTTGGAATACCTCACACACGTTTTTTGGGCAGAAATGATTTCAAAAAAGTTCTGATGCCTGGGACCGATTTCCAGACATTTCACTCCAGCCACTTCTCCCAAGCATATCCATCTGCCAGCACCCTGTCTGTACTCACCTCTACTGGCTGTGTCTGAGTGAATCAAAACTTCAATTCTGTGGTTACCTTTGATGTCCTTTCTGCCTTTCAACGTGCGTTTACATGCTCTGACTTCAGAGCCTGTTTTGCCCAATGTCTTCTTTCCACTAGGAGCTGGTGCCTTTGGTGGACAGAGTCTATTCAGAAAATATAACTGAAGACCCACCAAGGGCAGCTAAGAACTAGACACCTGGATTGTAGGGAGAGGTGCCAAGGCAGAGAGGTGACTAGGGACAAATCTTTCCTCCCAATCTAATTTACACCAGGCTTGGTAAGTATGAGAAGCAAGGTGAACACAAATCACTTGTGAAATGAAAGACTGATTCCCAGATTGGCCTGGACCTGTGATTGAAAGTTTATGAATTCATTAGTTTGAATTTTGGAATTCATACTGTGGTGTGGAATAAAGTCCTTGATCTAATCACACTAATATATGCCAGGTAGTGAGTGGCCTGGATGAGTGACACTCACTCTGAGGTGTTGCCTTGGAGAGTGAGGAGAGAACTTGCCTGTGTGTTTAGACAGTGGTACTCCCCAGCATGGTAGCACCTGGCCATGTGTCTTGTAACAAGCTCACAAGCTAAGCTTTCCCCAGCAGTGAATGTGCCATAGTGTCCTGGGCAAGTTCATCACATGTTACTATTGTTTATAAATGCTCCTCCTCTGTACTGAGCCAGCCAGCCATCGCAGGAGACCTGACCATTTAGCACTGGGAAGTATACCCATCTCCTTGGTAACAGTTAAGCTAACCACATCTCTAAATAAACATGACAGGAACTGGACAAAGGTTTTTCATGTGTTGTTCCCCTACTCTGCACCATCATCCCAATGGACATGTGGAAACAGAGGCTGGCATGGAATGGCTGGTCCAAGGTCACATTCCTTGTGAGTAGCAGAGATAGGCCCGGGCCCCAGTACGGGTGACCCCTGAGCTGCCCCTGAGCTGACCAGACTTCAGCTGTGAGCTCCATAGAAGGCCTTTCTCTTTCCCCTGGTATCATCTTAGTCCTGCAACTGGAAGAGCCCAGTGAGGTTGACCCAGCCCAGTTCTGGGGGATGGGCCTGTCCTTTCTTCTCATGTGTGCCATTCCCAAGAATGCCACCCAATCCTCCACCATGCTTTCTATACCCTTCCTTCCAGGCCTGGTCACCTTCTCAGTCATGATTTCCCTTTTGGATTGAAAACCTTAGAACCCTATTGCAAACATCTGGCCTCATGCAAAGACCCCTAGCTTCTTCTGTGTCTCTGGATGCTGTCCATGTCCATTAATTCCTGAACGTGCTTCTTCAGATCCCAGGCCTCCCACTACTAGAAACCTGTAACTCCAGCTGCTCTTTTTGTTATGTTTTTCAAGACAAGGTTTCTCTGTGGCTTTGGAGGCTGTCCTGGAACTAGCTCTTATAGACCATGCTGGTCTCAAACTAACAGAGATCCGCCTGCCTCTGCCTCCCGAGTGCTAGGGTTAAAGGCGTGCGCCACCACCGCCCAGCCACTCCAACTGTTCTTATACTCAAACTTCCCCTCTCAACGTTCCCTTCAAACTTTCTCCTGGGTTAGCCTTTCCTCCACTGATATCAGCAACACTGGTTCTGGCCACTCCCACCCATAACAGAACAGTCATAGTGACCTTCATGGCACCAGGCTCCCATTCCTAATCTCCCATGCAATAACCCAGCAGCGCTCCGCAGTGCACACTCTTCATTCTAGGATCAGTCTGAAGACTCTGGGTCCCACCCATGCCTGCCCCATTTGCACCGCACAGGTCCTTTTCTAGCTTTCTGTATTGCTTGCCCAATTTGGGCTCGTTTTCACCTCCAAACAGCTCAACCTTCTGGCCCAGACCCAAAGAGCACTCACTTCCTCTTCCATTTCCTTATGCATGGCAACAGACTTTCCAGAACAGTCCCAAGTCAAGCCATAGGAGCTGTCCATCCTTCCAAACTACCCAGAGCCCCCAGCACTCCTGTCCAGAGCCACTAGCGTGGCAGCTGGTGTCTCTTGCAAACCAACAGCATTTCCTACCAGAGGAGGCATCCTACCATCTTCAGTGTACATTCCCCTCAGCCCTGACAGCAGACAATAAACTTCCCACTCTTATGCCCTCACTTGAAAGACCTCAAATGGGGAACAGCTGAGGCAAGGCCCTTAGGCCCACCATGGGACATCCAGGTCACTGTCATTTACTATATATGTTTCTTCATGATCACAATAATCTCAGTGACATGGGCACTCTAGCTGTTCTTTTATGCTTGATCTTGGCTAAAAGGCTGAGAAGTGAGGGTTTTTTTTTTTTCTGTTTTAAAGATGTGGGACCTGGGGCTTAGAAACAAAGGTTCACGAATTGAACACATAGTAGCGTGGAAGACATGGTGGCCCTTGAGGGCTCTTTCTCAGCTTGCAGTGGCCTCTTTCCCTGACTTCTGATTCTGAAGGGGTGGGTCCTGATGTCCTCATATGAGGTGACCCTGCTTCCCCACTGACTGCTGTTGAGTGCCCCTGGCCCAAGCCAAGCCAATCAGAGGACCCTCTTTGAATCCTGCCCCCCCCATCATAAAAACACGTGACCCAATACAAGCCAATTGGAATGTGATGCTGAGATGGAGACCACCAAGAGAGATAACAAAAGAAAGAAGTCCCTTGGACCTTTGAAGTGCTACCTCTGACCCATGTGGCCCAAAGGCCCCATTGCACTCTCACTGGGCATCTCCTTGGACAACCCTTTGTTGGGCCAGTGCAATGGGATTCTGGAAATCTAGGAGGTGGCTAAGCAGGAAGGTCTGATGCAGGCAGGATGACAGTGTGGAGTGGCAAAGCAATGATGTTGTCCTGCCTCTGGCCCACTGGGCCCACAGTGCCAAGCAGTAGTGTAGGAGCTGGGCCATGTGAATGGAACAGCAAGACTGTGAGGTTCTCAGAAATGAGCCTGGGAAGGCAAAAGTCAGGCACATCAGAAGCTGCTGCCAGCATCTAAAGGGCTGTCTCTTTCCAGCCACCAAAGAGGGTGCACTGGGCTAGCGTGGGGACAGGAGATGAGAGTGGACAGTAGGCTTCAGTAGTTTCAGATGAGGCCTGTGTCCTAAACCCGAAAACTTATTAGTCAGCTCTATCTCCAACTGCCCCAAGCATCTCTGGCTAAATAAACTTTGCCCACATTTCCCCCATGAATACCACACTCAGCACAATGCTGACTCCACTCAGCTCCTCCCAGTGCCAGGCTGACAGTATTAAGGCAGAATCAATACCTGGTTGGGGTTTGCAACCCCTAAACACATTACTTGTCTTCTTCCTACTTCATGAAAGTCCGGAAGGAAGTGTGTTGAAGAGGGAGATCTGGAGACCTCAGTGAGTGTCCAGACGCTATGCTTCCTGGGCTTTACAAAGCTTGTGTATGTCCCCATTCAGGTCCCTCAGTGAGGAGGGTGGTCCCTGTAGGGTGGGAGACTGGGCTTGCCACAGGGCCCCTAAGAGTGCTGAGTTCTGGGGTGCTGTGCCCCTCTGGGAAAATCTTGTCTTTGCTCATCTAAGCTTTCTTCTGCTCCCTTTACAAGCTGGCATGAGTTGTGGGGCTGAGAGCCAGATTAGTGATGAAAGCTGTCAAAAAATATCTCCCCTTCAGAGAAAGCAAAGGAAAACAACATCTTGGTGGGGTTTTCCAGGGGAAGGAAAAGTGAAGTCGTCTCTCTTGCTTTCTACGTGGTGCCTAAAAATGGCAGTTTTGCAGAGAGAAAACGTATTTTTTCCCCTTGGGCAAAGCTGTTTGTGGTGTGAAAGACAGAGCGTGTGTGCTGAACACAAGGACACAGATCGGCCCGAGGCGTGGACACAGAGGACACAGAGTGGCTATGGATGCTATTTTCACAGGAGTTTTGGGTGGGCAGAAAGAGGTTTGGAGAGAAGAAAAAAAATAAAATCTCTGTTTTACAAACATAGAAAAGAAATGTGGTCTGGACTGAATTCAAAGCAGGGTCTGGAAGGGTCTTTATGGCAGGAAGCAAGCCTGCTATAAAGAGAGAAAAGTATGAAGATGGAAGGCAGTGCCCTGTATGTCCCCTCCCAGAGACGAAGGTTACTCCTGCAGCAGATGGCTCAGCAGTGGGAGGCACTGCAGACTGGGATGTAAGTCTCAAGGAATAAAAACTCCTTTAGGACTTTTTTTTTTTCTTTTTGAGGCAGGGTCTCACTCTACTCCAGACTGGCTTAGAACTTACTATGTAACCTGAGCTGCCCTTAAACTCGCAGCGATCCTCCTGCCTTGTCATTCCAAGTTATGAGAATACAACAGTGAACAATCACGCCTGGCCTCCACTAGATGTTAACTCACAACTTCCCAAGACCAAAAGAGGAAACGACCATAAAGATGGGAACATAAGTGATCCTCCTTAGTGAGCACTGAGCAGAGGTATCCTTGCTGATGGCAGAGATGGCAAAGATCAAAGAGATTATGGCAATGATGGTAACCATGATGATGGTAATTGTGGTGATGTCAATTGTACTGATGATGAAGTCACGAGGATAATATTGATACTGACGCTAATCACACGGTGAAGGTGATGAACATGATAATGTTGATAAATTGCTGTGGTAAGAGGAGGTGATGATGGTGATATGGTGATGACCATAATCCTCTTGGTGGTTCTCACGGTGAAAATGACCATAGGAGGATGGTGATGAAGATGATGGTAATTATGGTGATGATCACGAAGATGAAGATGGTAGTGTTGGTGCTGATGGTGATGACTATAATAATGCTGACAGTTCTGGTGATGGTGATGGTGATGGTGAGGATGACTCCTCCCTCATTTACTACAGGCACCACTCTCTAGCCATTTCTTCCCTTCTTAGCTCTGCCCACCTCTCAAAGTCTCCTGGACACAAGCTTCTCAAAGGAAAATCAGGCAACCCCCTCCTGGTTGTGTGTGAATTATGCAGACACTCAGGCCTAACCCGGGCCCAAGAGGGGCCCAGGACCACATATTTCAACAAGATCCTCAGTGAGTCTGAGGACCACGAGAAGCAGAGATTCTCCACTGTCTGACCCCTTAGTTTACAAATGAGTAATCTGGGGTCTGCAGAGGATCAAGCTGACCAGGACAGGCTTGCAGAGCCAAGACTAGAGCCAGATCCTCCAATTCCAAGGATGGTGCTTCATCACTCCAGCACTGCGTGTCCTTCATTCAGCAGTTACAAGGCGAGTGCCAACAGGATGCAGAGCACAGTGGAGGACCACAATAGAACCAGACACATGGGCTGCTTATGCTCACAAACAAAAAGCCACCCTTTGATGGGGTGAATGGATGCACGGGAAGTAGTCAGTGCTAGGTGGGGAAGGGAGGAGGGGCTTGGCGTGGTGCTCAGTGGGAAATGCTGCATGGGTGGGGAACCTCAAGTCCAAGAAGACAGCCTGAGGAAGCCAGACCTAGACTAGAACTTTGAATGATCCTCCCTTGGTCAAGCAATAAGAGGGAAGAGACAACGCCACAAGGCAGGGCACAAGGCAGGAAGCACTGGGCATTTCCAGGGCACAGGAAGAAGCTGTGTGTGTGTTTGGAGCCTCAGGTAATGGACCCCATGAGGAGCCAGTGAGCATTTCCTGATGATGAGCTAGGGGGCTTGTGTTTCCCGTCCGTGTGTGTGTGTGTGTGTGTGTGTGTGTGTGTGTACGAGCGCGCGCTTTCCAGGAAGGGAATGATGACTAGCTTAGAAAGCACAGCTAAACAACAGCCTACAACTGGATGGAAATAATGACAACTTTGTCCCCAAGATTAAGCCCTATAAGTACCAGTATACATGACCAACAAGTCCCCAGTGGGGAGGTTGCCTACTTCGCTGAGCTCTCCCTGACTCTCACCACATAGAGGGGAAGGGCAGAAGCGGGGACTGTGATATCCACCATGGCCAGGCTTCCCTGGGCTCCATCCCAAGACAGCAAGCACAGGAATCTCTCTATATCCTGCCAGCTCCACCTACTTCCTAGCATCAGTGAATCTATGAACTGTCAGGCATCAACTGGAATGGATCCAACCCTGAGAGGCCACACATGGTGGGTGAAGGCCATGACAATTCCTATTGGTACCCCCAAAGGCCCTGCACTATATACAGACATAGTATTGGAGTATCTGTAGGCCATCCTATGATGTTCCTCCCTCAGTGGTTTTTGTGTTGGAATCCAGGTATCCAGGGTGGCACTTTGGGGAGATACCATGGAGCCTGAAGGAAATGGGTTTAACAAGAGCCCTCAGGTCAACTTGGAGTGCAGTCTTGAGAGAAATAAAGGTGTTTCTCTGTGGACCTCTGTTAATTCTCACAAGAGGACGGCGATGAAGCCTGAGGCCAGCCCCTCTCACAGCCCTCTTACTTCCTGTTTGGCAATGTGATGACACCTATGACCTGCCACCTGCCATGTGACCTCACCAGAACCCATACATACCATGCTGCCTGGACTTTTAAGCTTCCAAAATGGATGAGCTAAACATACCCCATTTTCTTCAGCAGTAGCTAGCCTTAGGCATTTTGTTATGGTAAGGGAAAGCTAATACATATCATCGATTGATTCTCTCTGGGCCTTTGTTTCCTCATTTGTAAAATGGGCATGACTGATACTTACCTCAAGAAGTTGTCATATGTTCAAGAGACAAGTTATGACCAACAGCCAACCCAGCATGGGTGCCAGCGATCTGATGGCTGTGCTGATGATGATGATAACGATGACGACGATGACGTAGCAGCCCATTTTCAGCTCGCACCATCGGCATCACCGCCAGCATCAGCAGCATCATGGAGCTTTCCTCTTGCAGTGCATCAGCTTGGCATCCTCAGCAGCCATGCAGAGCCCAAGACCAAAATGCAAAAGGTGGCTCCAGGAAAGACAGGGCCCAAGGGGACAAGGATGTAAGTGGAGTAGGCAGGGGCTCAGTGAATCCCCACAAATAGGGAGGAGATTCTTGGGCAGGCTGGGGTGGGACCCTTAGGCCAAAGTGCCAGTTCTATTCCATAGTGAACCTTCTAGAACCCAGAACACCTTGAAGCTCCTCCCAAAATGTCCCGATCTGCCCAGAATTATCTTGAATGATTCCAAGGACACTCACTGTCACTGTCCTCGCCTGGGATGGGTCCAAATGTGAGAGGTCACAGAGAGTGATCTCCCCTTACATGTTATAGGCAGTCAGTGAACCATTTACAAGTCATGTTCAAATCCATCAACTTTGTGGGTATGGGAGGAATTACACTTGTGACTTGAGTCTGCAGATGGGAAACTGAGGATGGGAGATAAATGGCACAGCTTCACAAAGACAGACACAGGACTCGCCCAGACTACGTCTGACTAAGGTGCATGTGAGAAACCAGACCTGAAAAGACCTTCCTGCCCAGCAGGGAGAAAAGCATCTCTGAGCTCAGAGCATCCTGGCCAAGTTTCTGGAGTCTGGTCTGTTGTATCTTAGAAAAGAGGATAACAGACCAGAGGGAACCCTCTGTCACCTGTGCTTAAAGTAAGAAGGGCCCCAAAAGAGCTCTGGTGAAGTAGTCTTCAAACAGCTGAACTTGAAACTTGCCAGCAGAACTTCTGGAAGCTTGTCATAAACAGAACTCTCAGGCCTCCCCCTACCTCAAACCTACTAAGACCACATATCTGTGGGTAGGATCCAGGCATCTGTCTTTCTACAAACCCTCCTGGAGATAGCACACAGAATTTTGAAATTTTTCCACACTAAATCTGATGGTAAATGTGAGGACTATTTCTCTACAGGTTTATAGGGAAGAGATTCTTGGGGTTCCACAGAAGTTCGAGGCAAATTCCATCAGGTTGATAGAGCTGTTTTCAAACCACAATTTCACTCTCAAAGCTAAGTATATAATTCTGACACCTTACTGGACATCAAGGACCACCAGTGATTGTGAAAGCTGTGTAGTTATCTTCTGTCAAAGGTCAGAATGGGCCTGCCTGTAAGGCTGCACTCAGTTTAAGTGGGCATGGATTTGCTTCTGTTGGAGACACTGCCCACCCAGCAAGTAACAGTGCCCTGTAGATAATGCTATTCATTATGACTTCACTCAGCAACAGATGTGACTGTTCTGCCCAGCATCTACAGCTGTTTTCAGTCAGGAGTGACAGCTCTCCAATCACATCGGGATCTGTCAGCAAACTGTCACTGACTACTGTGCACTTGCGTTGGTCAGTACCTTGCAAACATTATGTTCTGCCTATGAAAATGAAGTGGTCACATGCCAAGACTGACAATACAAGCAAACTGTTCCCTGGAACCCATGATTCCCAATATATGCTGTCAGGTGTGCCCATGTCTCTCACCTAGCAACATGATAGTGAATGGACTAGAGTTTTACTTATAGGCTCCTTTTTATAAAATCGCTCCTATTATCTGTTTTGTGTGAGGACTTTCTATAGGGTTTCATTTTAGAAAGCTACTTGTTTTTATTGATTTAGATTTTATCACATTTAAATTTGGGGTGTGTGTGTGTGTGTGTGTGTGTGTGTGTGTGTGTGTGTTAGTCAGAGGACAACTTTTAGGACAAGGTTCTCTCCTTCCAAATTTACATGTGTCCTGAAGACTGAAATCTGTTGTCAGGTGTGGTACCTACTGAGCCATCTTGTCAATCCACTTCTTTTTTTTTTTCTTTTTTAAGTGGAGGGAAATTGTTATCTCAGGCCAACCCTCTCATTTCAGAGAGAAGATGAAGATGCTTAATGAGGGCACAAGACTCAACCAGTATCATGCTAAGTAGAAAAAAGCAGATGCAGAAAGACAAACACAGCACAGCATCATTGACATAAACAGGGCTAGGGTGGTAACCAGGGGGCTGGATGGTGGAAACTGGAGAGATTGGTCAAAAGGCACAAAGTTCCACTAAGATAGTAGGAATGGACTCTGGAAATCTGAGGTACAGCAAGATGACGCCAATTAAGAGCAATGTACTGTAGGCTTGAAATTTGCTAAGGAGTGTGTGTGTGTGTGTTACATGTGTGAGAGGCTGGGAGTCAGTGTTTGGTCTCTTCCTCAAATGCTCTCCATTTTAGTTTTCTGAGATGAAGTCTCTTCCTGAACCTGGACCTCACCATTTCTATTACACTGGCTGTCAGCAAGCACCAAGGATCCTCCTGTGTCCACATCCCTAGTACTAGGGTTGTAGGCACACACCACCACACCCAGATGTGGGTGCTGGGATCTGAATTTGGCCCCTTAGGTTTGGATGGCAACATCTGGAACATCTCCCTAGCTCCATTAAGACATTTTTAAATGTTCTCATGAGAAAAAAATTAAGCCTGTGAGGTGATAGGTATGTTAATTAGCTTGATTATGGTAATCAGTTCACAATGTATGTTTATATCCAAACACCCTGTTGTACACCTTAAACACACAGTTTTTGTCCATTGCTGCGGGAGGAGGATGGAGAAAACTCTGAGGAGCCTTTGGCTATAGGCTTTCGCTTTCCAGTGTTGAGTCATGGATGCATGTGACCTTTTGTGTTTCCTGTAGCAGAGTGGTGATTCTACAACTAAGAACATTTCTTATATTGCCTAAGAGAAAATATAGAATGAAATTTAAAATGTCTCACGGCCTGTTTTCCATTTCAATATATTTTATATGTAGTATTTGTGTGTGAAGGGGGCTTGTGCATTTCATGGTCTGCCTATACAAGACAGAAAACTACTTTGTGGAGTTGGTTCTTTCCTTCTACATTTATGTGGGTCCTAGGATTGAATTTAAGTTGCCAGGCTTGCATGACAAGAACCATTATCTACAGAGTCAGCTCTCTGGCTTCCAATCTACCTCTTTAAAAGATAAAGTCCTACTATGTACCCCTGGTTGGTCTGGAACTCAATATGAGTTCAACCAAGCCTTGAACCCACAGAGATCTGTCTGCCTCTGTCTATCAAGTTTGAGGATTGAAGGTGAATGCTGCCATATCTAGCTAATTTTCCTTCTTTAAAATTACTATGAATCCTGGGGTAGTTAAACTCATAGCAACTGAGAAGACAATGAAAGAAATGTCCAGCTTCAGATCGACAAAGTGAAGACATTCAGATGCTAGTGGAGACTTAATGGCATTGAACTGTACACTTTAAAATGGCTAAGATAATTCACTATTTTACTACATTTGTTTGCTAAACAGCCATGCTGTCAAACTGTTTTCTAAACATTCATGTGAGAGCTGGTCAACAGTTAGAAGCGCTTACTGCTCTTTTGCAGAGGATCCACTTTTGATTCCCAGCACCCACATGGTGCCTTAGAAGTGCCTGACATTCCAGTTCCAGGGATCCAGTGCCCTCTTCTGGCCTCTATAGGCACAACACATACATATACACAGACACAGACACCAACACATACACATGTTTAAAAATAAACGTAAATATTCATGTTTACACCCACATATTTGTGCTGTTCTCAGCCTGGGTCAGAGAAATTTCTTTTTGTAGAGGACAGTTGTTAATGCAGAGACAAAACAAAACAAAACAAAACAAAACCTGGGCAAAGTGCCGAGAATAGGTGACCACTGAATGATCAGCCTTAAACAGAACACCTATTGTCAACCCATGCAAGCATCAGGGACATTGTAAGAGAGTGGGCAGAAAAACTGTAAGAGCTGGGGGCTGTGGCAGAGCGCTGTGAAATGCTGACTTGCCATGCCCATTGCACTCATGAACTAACAGCAGCCGTGGCTACTTACACAAGACCAGGCCCAGCAACATTCCAACACTGATGGGGAGGAAGGTTGTGAGGCCCCACTTCTGCCTGAAGAGCCATCTGCAGTTGACGGCTACTGGAGAAGGAAGGGGAGGGACGGACTGTAGCCATGGGTAAACTGCTTGTGCCCAAGTAAAATTCCACACAAATGCTCATGCAAGCAACCTAATTAAATAGAGCAGGACACACACACACACACACACACACACACACACACACACACACACACACACAGAGAGAGAGAGAGAGAGAGAGAGAGAGAGAGAGACTACTTGGAAAGAATGCGTTCGACAGAATAAGGAGAGGATTGGACAAGATAATGGGGGAATATGATCCAGGTACATTATATATTTATATATGTCTGAAGTTGTCAAGGAATAAGTTTTGGAAAGCTTAAAGAAACATCCATAATTGCAGCAACTGTAGGATAATTGGCTCTAACAACACAACCCCAGGGACACACAGGTGGGCAACATTCTTTTCACCCTTTAAAGGTTTTTGGGTGATGCCAAAGGACCCAATTGCACAGATGGGAACACTAAGCTTAGAGGTGCCTGCTGCCCTGATGATGAGGCTCTCAAAGGCAGTCCACTCATGCCTCAAAGGTAGTCCTTCTGCTGGCCACACTGCATAGTCCACACTACCACACGACCCTCTGTGGCCCTCACAACCCATGCCAAGCAGCAGTCTCCAGGCAGTAGCAGTGTTGAGCTAGAAGATGCCAGTGTGAAGGTCTTGATCCTCTGTGGCCTGTGGGACTGAGCTCTTTATACTTCCCTGATGTTCATGTTATATATCGTGCCTCTGACAAGAGGCAGCCTGCCCTATGTCTTAACTATTTGCCTACAGTTCTAAAGAAATAGGTTGGTTAGGGCACATGCCCTAGAGGGGAAGTAGTTCAGATCTTGCCCCACTCTGCAGAAGCCTTTCCATCTCCCCTGATTCACCAGCATCTCTGTGCCACTTTGATGAAATTAAAGATGGCAAGATTCCATGCTGAGACCTCTTAATATGTATTTCAGTATTAGAGAACAAAAGTTTTGTCTTAGTTCACACTCTGTTGTTATAACGGAATATCCTGAGGCCCGTCATTTTTAAAGGAAAGAGAAATATTTTGGGAGATGCTTCTAGGGGCACTGGTGCTGACAAAGGCCTCCTGCTGCTCTTGATCATGATGTGAAGCAGAACCACAGGCAGGTATGCCAGCGGCAGGACACCAGACCAGCCTCCCTTTAAATCAACCCATTCCTGAGGTAACTGGTCCAGTCCAGTGAGGATGAGTCCAGTTCTGTGAGAATGGCATTGACCTCTCCTGAGGACCTTCTCTCTGCTTAGTGACCCTACCTTCCAAAGAGGTCAAAGTGGCAGTCAGCTCTCATCTGCACCTCAGAATGGACAAGCCATCTTCTAACTAGAGCAGGTAAGAAGTGGGGTGGGGGTGGGAGGTGCTGAATAATGACTGTTCGAGACATTATTGCCTTCGGACTTAAGTAAGAACTGCATTGCAGGTATTGTCCTGTTAAGAAGTTCTGCTAGCTGGGGTGATCCATGCTCCCAATTGCACCTTCCTGCTCTACCCACAGTAAGGCCAGAAGAGAGGAAAAGGAACAGGGAGGGTCGGAAGCATCTCTGAAAACCTGGTGACTTTGAAAATGTTCCTGAGTGCCACCTGTATCCTTGTGACTCAGATCCGAAAGCAAGCAGGAAGCAAGTGCGGAGGCAAGCCAGCTGGATTAGGGGTGTCAGACAGACAGCAGGAAGCATGGTAGACCTAGCCCCACCTCTCAGGAAAAGCAAATCTCCATCGTGGGTGGAAGACAACTCACCGATATGGAAGCAGTAAAAGAATTCCGAAGTTGACAACCTCTGTTCTTGAATGAGCACCAGGTGGTGTGACAGCGTGAGCAGGGTCTGAACCCAACTTTCCCATGTCTGGCTGGTCTGTCCCTTATCCCCTGCAAACTTCTCTAGAGACCTGGGGACCCAATACAAAGTGCCCATAAGTTCAGCACACACTGCAGTCCCTGGGGGTAGCCATGGAGTCATGTGACCTTCTGAGATGGCTTTCACTCAGCTCCTGGGAGACAGTATTGCCCATTGTAGAGGTTCCCCAGGGCTATGTCCAGGCTGCATGAATCAGCAGATGCATTAGAAATAGGTTGGTGGGGACAACTACTGAGTGATGTTCTGGATTCAAGCCACAGGCAACAGCAGACACAGGGTCCTGACCTTCTGGGTCATTCTGGACTTGCTACGAGGCCCATGGGCTTTTGCGTATGGGCTCCATACCCTAGTGGTGTGCCATCCCGCTTGGGGTAAGCCCTTGGTGGTACTTTTGACTGTCCATCCTGGGCCAGCCCTGGGACTCTGCTTCATTTCCTCCTAGCCTGCATCCACTGCCCAGTCCCTCACTCACCTCCAACATACTCCTTGTCAGTAGAGCAGCTGGCTCAGATGACTAGTAACTCAGGTGCCCTGTGGCTACTAGCTGCTGCTCACATCAATGAGAACACAAGGCATCCATCAGGGCAGGATCAGGACAAGTCCTGTGTGTGTTCCCTCAACAAGTGTGAAGAGTTACCAAACAGGCAGACGTGGTCAGCCTCAGGGGTAGAAACATCTTTGAGGGAAAGTCTGACTTTATGGCACCCGGGAGGCCCCTCTGGTCCAGGTGCTGTATTTTCAGAATGTCCTATTCTTGGAAAGGCCTCACCTAGAGATCTGGTGGCTTGGAAGACCTGGGGTGCCTGGAACCTTCTAGAATCAGTCCTGTTTATTCTTGCTTGGGGAGGAGCCTAAACTGAGTCAGGACTGGACCCATGGAAAGTTCCAAACTAACTGCCTGGTGAGGCCTTTTCATTTAGCCTGTTCATGTACAGACACTCATGTCTGAGTACATAGCCCAAGTGGACATGGTACCTGTTGATGGGGGCGACAGAGTCCGGATCCTTCAGGGGTTGCCCAATCCTGAGAAGGGGAAGGGTCAAAAACCCTAGGCTGAAGATCCCAATCTTAAAGGATGAAGTGTTGAAGGCCTCGGTTTTATGAGGCAGAAGACTCCAGTCTTATGAAGCCGAAGACCCCAAGGGGGCTTAGGGGCTGAAGGGCTGAAGACTCCACTCTTACGAGGCTGGTTCATGTGGTAGAATATTATTTTAAAGCATGTGACTTTTGTTTATGCTGCATTTGTTTAACTCGGTGAAGCTGTAATTCTTTGCTTGTCTAAAATACCTGATGGTCTAATAAAAAGCTAAACAGTCAATAGGGAGGCAGAAGCCAGGATAGATGGGTCTGGTAGGCAGAGAGTATAAATAGAAGGAGAGGAGGAGCAAGAGAACAAGGAGAGGAGGACATCAGGGGCAAGTCACACAGCTACACAGCAATCCACAGAATAATATTTACAAAAGAAAACAGGAAAATCCCAGAGGGAAAAGGTAGATGGGTTAATTTAAGATAATAAAAGTTAGCAAGAAACAAGCCAAGCTCTGTGTGTGACTCATCTGGGAGCTGGGTGGCGGGCTTCCCCAAAAGAGAAAAAACTACTATAAGTTCAAGCAGAGTAACCCATGAAGTCTTTCCCGGAAGTCAGAGATCAAAACAAACAAAAAACAACCAACCAAACAACCACAAAACAAAAACCACGACAAAATTAGACAATGAAACAGAGTGGCATCAGTAAAAGTCAAGGTTTGGAACCTCACCTGGAAAGAAATGCTAAGTCTGGCAGTGAATACATTGGGCTGCTAGACCCAAAGGGCATGAGAAACAGGAAAATAAAAATGCTATCCAACTCTTCGGGCTGACCTCCCTATGTTAGGTTTAAAAACCCCACCTGGAATCAAGAGGAAAGCATAGCAGGCACAAGGCCAGGGCACAAGGTCAGCACCCACAGCAGAGTGGCTAGAAGAACATTCTCTATTCTATGTGCCTCAGTTTACCCTTATCATAAATCACTGCTTTTGCCATCAAGACATGACCTCTCTGCCAGCTAAAACCTGGTCTGCTCATGCTGGTTATTACAGGTTTCACCTGTGAGATATTGGTCTTAGTAAGGGACATCAGGAGTGGTCCCCAGCCTCTGGGAGTGTTAGCCTGACATCACCCAATCCTGGTTACAATGTAACAAGCAGGTCTGAGTGACTAGGGAGCACACCAGGTCCAGAGAGAACCAGAGCACCACAATGGAGTTCAAGTACATGGCTCACCATGGGCTACCATGTCTTCATCGTGTCACCTGTCCCCCAGGCCTGTTCTCCTGAGCAGGAAGGACAGTCTAAGTGACTCTGGCTGGGACAATCTAGAACTCTAGGAAGAACTGTGAGAAGGCATGCTTGATGAAACTCCCCTGGCCACACCTGCACTCACTCAAGGAACTCTGAGGTCACTCCACACTCCGCCACAGTAGGAGAGTTTGGTCACAGAGCTGCTGTGAGAGGACAGCTGGCCAAAAATTGGACAAACAGAGCCACCACAGGCCAAAAACCCAGCATGCCCATCTCCTACCTCCCTTTCTACCCAGGCAGTGTCTGTCACTGCCTTTAGGACCCCATCCTAGGAATATCATGTCTCTTCTTCTGGTCCTCACATGCCTCGGCCCTATAAAAGGGGGCTAAGGTAGTGGGGAGAGGGTTCATTTTCTTTCCAAAGTCCCCACCATACTAAGGAAGCCAGTTATCCACTTCATCCTCCCTGGGGTTGCCCACTACCCTGCTGGCAGCTGGAATAAATCCATCAATCACAGCTCAGATCAATCCCGGATCCTCTCACACTAATTAGACAGAAATCTGCATCCCTTCCTCCTTCCCAGACACAGAAATAAAAGATTCATGGGCAGGAGCAGGGCGGCCTGCCGAGACTCTAGGGAGACCCAGCACAGGAGCCTCCTCCCAGTAGGCGCCATCCTTCCTGCCCCCACTCCCTCCCTCTCATCCTCCCTTTCTTTCCCCTCCCTGTCTCCCAGAAACAGATGAGCCTGATTGACTGGGCAGGGCTAGAATTTATCAATGGCTTGTTCTGTCTGGAAACAACTTTCATTGATCAAATCTGTTTCTAGCCTTCTGGTCCTGAGAATTCCCACAGGGACCAAGCTCCACTTACACAGTCCTGTGGATAAAAATAAAAACATCCCCCAGCCCACAAAATTTCATTTTCCCCTTTGGTTCCTTCCAGTAAATACCACCCCACCCCCACCCCCACCCCCACACGGGGGAAGTGGAAGCAAGGCAGTCCACTAGGTTGATAGCGTGTGTGTGTGTGTGTGTGTGTGTGTGTGTGTGTGTGTGTGTGTGTGTGTGTGTGTGTTAGTGCACATGGGGGTCAGAACACAACCTGGGGGCGGAGAGTCAGTTTTCTTCACTGCTATGTGAGTCGTGTGGCTGGAACTCAGGTCCTGAGGCTTCATGGCGAGTTTCTTTACACATTGAGCCCTCTCACCAGCCTAGAGGGAGCTATTGTCTGGGTCTCTCAGCTCACTAGGATTCAGTGACTTCAATAGTGTGTTGCACTGGGTTTTCCACCACACATGGATGGATGCATGGGTGAGGATCAGATGATACAGAGGAAATGCTGAACCTCAGAACCATGGTGCCACAAAATGTGCAGGCTAACTGTATGCTTTTTCTTCTGTAATTCTTTGCAAAGTTGCAATAATACTGCTTCATGAGGAGCAAGGCATGGTGGGAAAGCCATGTGGGCAGTCAGTTCAACTCTAAAGACAGGGCTGGTGTTAGGGGGTAGCACCTGGCTACAGGAAGTCAGCGTGAGAGAAGATGAACCCACCCTCCTCTGGATATGGCCTCTCCCAAGAGGCCCAGGCAAGTCACATCAGGAAGTGAGTGTTGAGCAGGGCTAGAGGGGGAGACAAGCAGCTCAGAGTGACTCAGTCTTAAACTCCCTGATTATGACAATTGGAAGCCATGAGACCCAACAGTGAAGCTCAGCTGACAGCCTCTATTACCAAGAACAAGAAGTTGATTCATGGACCAATGTTCGCATTGTACCCTGCCTCAGTCTGGGCACTGCCCATTATTGCTAACATTATAGACCTATACCAACCCCATCTAGAGCGTGTGGGTAGGCACAGAGATTCCAGGCTTCCAGGATAAGTCTTTCAACTGCAGGAGGGGTCCTTTGCCCCATGAACCTGTCTGGAACACTCCTTAGTACACAGGTAGTCACACTCTAGAATGGGCCTGTCATCACCCACACCCCCTGACTGTCCTTTAGGAAACCTAATATCTGTGCACACTGAAGGGAACAGTCTAGTACCACTGCCTTACCTTACAAGTGGGTGAGAAGAAGGGCAGAGGACACGGGGTGATACAACATGCTGTCACTAGTGGGAGAGTGGGGGTTTCTGCCCAGTAGAGTCCTGAGAGAGAGTCCCAGGTATGCATGCCTAGTACAGAACAAACACCACCTCCAATACATGCAAAGGCCCTGGGGCACCTGGTAGAAGCCTCAACTGGGGCCAAGCTATCTCCTCACTGTAGACGGTGAGTGCCCAGAGACAGACAGGGAGCCACAGGAAGGCAGATGGCAGTAGCCAGAGGTTTTTCTTGGGTGCACTAAGGGCACAGCTACTCCTAACAATTGATAAAGCAATAAGACAATCTATCTGAGGGGATGACAGTGAGGCATGTAGGGCACTGCAGTAGGAGACAGAGCCTGGAACCCTTCCTGATAGAACTAGGACAAGTGGAGATTCAGAGTCAAGGATCCAAAGGGGGGCCAGCAAGTTAAAATGGTCAGAGATGGCAAGGGGCCCCTGTGGGCTGGATCCAGGACTCTTCTTGTAGGTAGGCCAGGGTGGGAAGCCATAAGGTCCAGTATTGAGGGTGGGATCCCAACTCTTAGAATCTTGCTAGAACTGCAATGATGAAGCCAGGCCCTGAAGGCTTTAGAGGGGGTAGCTAGTGGATGTCAAGGCTCAGCTCCTGTGAGGATGAATGCGGATGGCTTCCCCACGTGACATCCCTACTCCATGTGACACATGATGATCCCATGTCATGCACTAAGCAACTTCCACTGCTCCCAAAGGGCATCTGCATACCTGAAACCTCTTGGATTCACCAAAGTAAACACAAGGGTTCCTGGAGAGACAATACTACCTTGCAGACATGGGGTGACATTGTGGCACTGGGAGTCTATGGTCCAGGGAGTGACAAAAGCATTGAGGGGCAAGATGACCTCTGTCCTGCCCAGTCCTGGGCTTACATGTCTCACAACCTCCTCTTTCATATGTTTCTCCATGCAGTGTTCCAGCCAACAGGAAAGCAACAACCTGGCCAGAAATCCCCACTACTTGCAGCCTGCTGTATTCCACTCCTTCATGTTATCAGCTTACCCTGCTGGATGCCCTCACATGAGGACTCTTGGACAGACAGAGGCCAACTTTAGGAGGTATCTTGCAGTATGCATCTAACTTGGGGAGGCAGAGCAAGCTCGGCCATTCCCCATTCCCAGAGCATGGCTGTGTGCTTTTTATCTACACATTTGCTGGGAAGCTCTTGTCTATATTGCTGCGATCACATTTCTCACAAGTCCCCTCTTCCTCATCTCCTCTCCACGCTCCACATGGCTGAACTATTGAGTCTCATGACTGCTCAAAAATGCCAGGTGCTCACCAGCTCTTCTGAGAGTCACTGGGAACACATACTATTTGGTCATGTGGAGCACGATGGGAGTAGGCACATGGTTCTTTACACACCTTGTCCCTTGGTTTAAAGATACCCAGCTTCTCTGAGGTGATGTCCACGGGAGAAGGACTTCCTGGCTCACCTTCTGGGAAGGACAGTTGACCTGAAAGCCTGAGTTTCAGAGTTTGAGTGCAGTGCGTGTGCATGTGTGCGTGCACACACACTCACACACACACACACACACACACACACAGAGAGAGAGAGAGAGAGAGAGAGAGAGAGAGAGAGAGAGAGAAACACCCTTGGCAATCACCCCAAACTCCTTGAACTCATTTCCTCTACCCCTTTCCCATGCCTGCCAGTGGCCCAGGCATGAATCCTCACTACCATTGATTAGTTTCAAAGTAGGAGACAAGGCAAGAGAGTGAGTTCTCTGTGTCCCTAATCAAGCCCCCTTCATGTACCCCTGGCTCACTTTTTCCCTGCCTAGGACAGCTCTGGCTCACAAACAGGGTCTGAGGTCTTATCTCCCCATCTGCTCTTTGTGATCTCTGTTCCCACTATTGGCTACTGTCTGGCTCCATCCCTTCACTCCTGAGATCAGCAGTCACCTTAGTATCCTGAAGCATGACTCTCCTGGATGCTCAAGAGCCCCCTCACACCTCTAGAGTCAGTCATGCTGTGTGTGGGAAGCCACTCCTGATTTCTCTCTATGCTAAACCCAAAGCAGCGATACCCAACTGCTCTGCATGAACCCCACATCCTGCTCTGTCATTAGCACCTCTCAATCTCTCTCTGTCTCCTCACTGTCACCTAAGTTGCACATGGAAGAGATTTCTGTTCTTTTGTTCGCTGGCTGAGACATTAGCAGGGCCTGGCACATAGTAGGAGCTCAAAAACCCCATGTTCAATAAATGAGGAAATGAATGAATGAGAAGTGACCACAGCCCAGTCATGCCCGTGTCTGCTTCTCATCACATGCAGCATCCCAGAACATCTGCATGGCTGCACAGAGCTGCTGTCCAACACAGCCAGGGACCAACCAGCCACCTCCTTTGTCCGCCTTCCTCCACTTAGTGGGCTCCACCCCAGCCTTCAACACCCACTGTATTGTCCTCTCTTGTGAAAAAAAATTGGCTCCCCCACACACCCAGGAAGAGCACACATTCATCCCCTAACAACGCCTGCGCCCCCCACCCCGCCCCAGATGCTTTCAGCAGGGGATGCACCGGGATACATCACAAGCAACCCTTCAGTTCCTGCCCACATCCTCCTGTCTTTACAGCTGTCCTTCCAAGACAGGAACTTTCACGTAGCAGACAGGAAATGGCCTCAACGCCCAGAACTCTTGCACAGCCAATCATGCAGGGAAGTGCTGCCTCAGCTTGCTAAGTTCTATGCCCAGCTCTGTCCATCTGGCCAGCCCACCTAACCTCCTATCCACACAGTAAGAGACTGTCTCAGGCTAACACATGCCTGGCGTATCTACAGTCTTTCACCTACTCACAGAGGCAGCAACTACTTCCCGGGCATAGACACCCTGACACAGCACTTCACAGCTTAACTGCATCACAGTGCAGGGCAATGTTCATCCCAGTCCTGAGAAGGTAAAGCCCACTGAAATCAAAAAGGGGGGATTAGGAAGAGAGGGAGGGAAATGGGAAAAAGGGGGGGAAGAAAATAAGGAGGGAGGAAGGGCAGGATGAAAGGATAGAAGGAGGCTGGCGAGCAGGGAGGAAGACATAAACAGGAGCCATGCCATAGGAGAAAGAAGGGAGGCATCTTCCTTTCTAGGCCCCCTCACCTTGTCCCCTGGGCCCCAACCGGGAGCCTCTGATTCCCCACAAAGCCTGGAGCCTGCCTGTCTGTTCTTCTCCCAGGGAAGAGGCCCCACCCTGTGGGCAGCTGCAGAGCCATCTGCTGCGAGGGCGGTGGCAGCACCAGCTCCAGGGTTTGTTTACAAACTGAGCACTGCATGCGAGAGAAACATCATACCTCTTCCAGGCATTGTGCAGTGCCGAGTGGGAGGAAGGATCAGTAAGGACCATGGTGTGCAGACCAAAAACTAAGACCAGGGGATAGAGTGGAGCCATTGTTATCCAGTCACTGTCCTTTCCACACCCTGCAGCAGCAAAGGTGTGTGGGTCCATAGTGGGCCCATCTGGAACTCCAGCCAAAGTAACAGTATCTCTATAACGGCTTGTGAGGATGAAACCAGGGGACACGACTGGGTCCACTCCAAGTCACTCAGATTCAATTTCTTCTGCAACCCAGGACATTAACTTTTTTGACAGTTGCAAGATATAGGTGACCAAATCTAGATTAAAATTTACCTATGAAGCAAAAATAAATCCACTTACTAATAAAATAAAATCATTATAGGGGCTGGGAGATGGCTCAGTGGGCTAAAGTACTTTCCATGCAAGCATGAGGACCTGATTTCAAGCCTCAGCACCCACATAAAATCCAGTGTGGTGAGCCTGTGCAGGAGAGGCAGACATAGGAAGAACCCTGGAGTCCACTGGCAACCAGTCTAGCCTAATCTATGAGCTCTTGTGAGAGACTCTGTCTCAAAAAATAAGGCAGAAAGCAATAAGCCTTCTGATGTAGATCCCTAGTGCATCCCACAACACACACACACACACACACACACACACACACACACACACACACACACACTACTGCGCCTTGAGGGCAAATCACAAGTGTAAGCAAGGAGACAGCTAAAATAAAAAAGACAATTCAGGTGCCACGGGGATATGCTAATCCTGATACCAACTATGATAACAGCTTTGAGTAGTAAATAATATCCTTATTTTACAAATGATCCAGAAAAGAGAAACAATGTATCCCAGGTCACCATGGGACTGGGAGCCAGGTCTCAAGTGATCTTGCTGTGGTTTCTACACAGGAGATGGATGAGAAATGACTTGCTTCCTGGCTCAGCCTGAAACAGCTGGCCTGCAGCACCACACTGAAATCTGGCCCCATATCATAGGGAAAGTAGCAATTCTCATCTGGAGCAACAACTTAGAGCTGTTTTGAATTTTCCAAATTAGTAAAAAATGGGAACAGACTCCAGTCAATGGTGGTGCATGCCTTTAATCCCAGCACTCTAGAGGCAGAGGCAGATGTATTTCTGAGTTCAAGGCCAGCCTGGTCTATAGAGTGAGTTTCAGGACAGACAGACTTACCCAGAGAAACCATGTCTCAAAAAACCTAAAGCAAAACCAAACAAACAAACAAAACAAAGGAAGAAACTGAATAGAAGTTACCACCTTGCCGTCCTAGCTGACAGCAGTGCAGACCCATGAACCCCCCCCCCCCAAGTTTGGATGAGTGTCAGTACAAGTTGGTTTGTTTATCCAACACTGGAAATCCGTGCCTCCATTGAGAACTGAGACTCCTTTGTCAGGAAAATGAGAAAGAACACAGACCCACAAGACTGGGGTGGCTCTGTCCAGTTTGGACTTGGCAATGAAGTGGTGCTGTCCAAGGTACCGAACGCCCTTTTGGAAAGGTCTCTGTCCGTGTTTCTTCAGCCATCTCACAAACCTCTGTCCTGTTCTCTGAAGAATTTTAATTGGGCCCCTGCCAGGGGCTGAAGTTGTACCCCCAGAACTCCGTTCAAGGTACTGAATATATATATATATATATATATATATATATATATATATATATATATATATGTATATATATATGGGTCTGTCCAGGGGTCTGAGCTTTCACAGATATGGTTTTGTGTAGAGTGCCGCAGAAGTCCCAAGTGTTCTGTTCAAGGTTCCAAGAAACACAAAGGAAGAGTGAGAATGAGAAATCCATTCCCATCTTTCTGGAGCAGGGGCTGAGGGTCAGACAGGACCATTAGGCCTACTTGGTCCAAATATGGAGAATGCAGGAGGCTGGGTGTACAGAGAGAAGGGTAGGTAGCTGCCGCAGCCACAGTGCTAGGTCTGCCACCGAGGCCCTTCAAGGGGATCTGTGTGTGTGTGCAGGTCAGACCAGGACATTGCAGCAGGAGCTGCTGCTGCTCTTATCTCACAGCCTGCTGGGTCCCTTAGCCATGCTCTTCCCTCTAAAGAGCAAGCAAGCAAACATCATATGGGGTGAAACCAGGACAGCAGAGGGCTAATACATCCAGGGCAAAATGATCTGGAAACACAGAGTTCCACAGAACCAAGAAGTCAGGGAAACCAGTCCTGCTGAAAGAAACTAGACATGACAGCAGAAAGCAAGTCAGATCTAGTCTGGAAGTCCAACATGGCAGGAGAAAAGTCTGTAAGCACAGGGCCTGTCCTGACACAGGCTAGCATTGCCTAGACTCTAGGAGAAACAGAACTCAGACAGCGACGCAGAATAACACACTCCAGTGGCCTACAAAGCCAAAGCTGAGGGGAGATGTGGCCTGGGATCTATGAGCCAACTGTGTACAAAGGGACTCCTATTTCCTCCTAGGCTGATGACCTTATTTACATGTGCCTTCATTCCCCCAACCCTTGAAGGCCTTTACACAGGAAAGACCCAATGTTTTCCAAAGACCCAATGTTTTCTGCAAAGTTTTACAAGATTTAGGAGGGTGGTAAAAATGATCTGTTTAGGGATGTTCACACAATAGTTATTTAGTCTAAGCATCTTGAGCAGCCTGGAGTCTCTGCATTCACTTCTGTTCATTTCAAAGGGAAGCTTCAAAAATTAATAATGAAAGTATCATTTATCTATGTATAAAATGTAAGTATTTAGACGGTAATTTGGTGTTACATCAATTTAAGTCATATATAGTAGTAAGGTTCCAGGTAGGCTCTATTACCTCTCCAACTACTGATTGAATGTAGAGTAACAAACATGTGTTCTTTCCATCAAACATTTTCTCAGATATGAATCAGATGTGGTTGCTTATCTAATAATAGTCATTCCAGTATTGTACTAGTGGGTACATCATGCATAGATGTTTGGCCCAAAAAGGAGTTTGGGGCTCTTACTTCAAAACAGCCATGCCAGGACCCAAGAAAAAAGGAAATGGACTTTTCAAGTTCGGTACAGTTAAATCATCTTGCAAATCTTTTAAAGGAGTAAAGACTCCAGCAGTAAACATAATTCTCTGAGGTGATGTTATTAAAGCTTGAGCTTCACTTATTTTTATGGAGCAAACTTTATAAAATATCATTAACATGTATGTATGTATGTATGTATGTATGTATGTATGAAAACTGCCCCCTTTCCTTGAAGACCCAGCCAAAGCATACTTCTCAGCCTCCTTAGCAGTCATGGCATTTGTGTTAATGAATTAAAGCTGGTGGCAAGTGAGAGGAACCCTCACCACTAGGCTTGGGCCTAAAATTCTCCCATGATAAAAAAAATGTGTTCTCTCCCTCCCTCCCTCCCTCCCTCCCTCCCTCCCTCCCCCTCCCTCCCTCCCTCCCTCCTCCTTCCCTCCCTCCCTCCCCCCTCTCTCTCCTTCCTCTCTTAGACAGGAGTTCACTCTGTCACCCATTCACTCTGTCACCCAGGCTGGCTTCAATCTTCTATTAATTCTCAATACCTCTGCTGGAATGGCAGCCATGAGCCACCATCCTTTTTTCCATTGCACTAGCTAGGAACAAATTTAATAACCCTGGAAATGGAGCATGGAACAACCTAAGTTCTAGAATTCCTACAGGAAGAATGTATTTGGAAGAATCCACACAGATGGCCATGAGTCCCGCTTAGATTTTGGTCAACCCTACATAGCTAGAGTCATCTGGGAAGAGGCACTCACGTGTGTGTGTGTGTGTGTGTGTGTGTGTGTGTGTGTGTGTGTGTGTGTGAGGATATATTTTAATCCACTGCCAACACAAAGATAATGTTGTTTACATACTCAAACATCCAGCATTAGCCTCACACAAGCACACACTATGTGACTGGCATGTGGCAAGCCAGGCTGGGTGGGGCATGTGCAGATAAAATCAAATGCTTACAGGCTTACTCCTCTTGTTAATTCAGTTTGCTTTCTTTTATATCCAGGACCACCTGCACAGGTATGGCACTGCCCACTGTGGACTGGAGAATTCCACTTCAATTATCAAGCAGGAAAATGCCCCACAGGTTTGTCTGTAGGCCAGCCTGATTGAGGCTGTGGTAGTCTGAATGAGAATGCTTCTTATAGGACCATATGTTTTGAGCATTTGGTAGGTGAAACTGGGAAAGATTAGGAGGTGTGGACTTTTTGGAGGAGATGTGTCACAGGGGAATGCAGAACATTTCAGAAGACTTGTGCCATACCCAGTGTGCTCTCTACCTTTGCTTGTGGTTTTGAAATGTGAGGTCTCAGCTGATCTTGCTGCCATGCCCTCGTTCTGCCATCATGGACTCCAAATCTCTGAAACCATAAGCCCAATTAAATGCTTTCTTTTATAAGTGGCCTTGGTCGTGGTGTTTTATTACAGCAACTGAAAAGTAATTAAGACAGAGGCATTTTCTGAATTGATGTTCCCTCTTCCCAGATGACTCTAGTTATGTAGGGTTGACCAAAATCTAAGCGGGACTCATGGCCATGTGTGAATTCCTCCACATACATTGTAACTTGGCTTCTGCTGCTTCTGTGTTTCCCACATGGAGTCACCCCTAAGGGGCTCTTTAGCCATCAGCAGCCATTCAGGGGTCTATACAACCCTCTATGCTTGATGTTAGCTCACTGAAGCATGCCTCATCCAGCATTGAGAGCAGCCAGTCTTCTGTCGTTGATAACACAAACTGTCCCTGGGATCATTTTGTTCTAAAGATACTGTTTGCAGCCTCCAATTTCCTCTGCAGCTTACCTGCTGATCTCTTTGTCACTTCCTCTTTGTGGACAGGACTTCACAGTTACACAAGTTTCCAAGTATACTGCTGTGGTCAGGAGAGACTTAAGTCTGCCCCTGTCTTCTGTCCTTGCTATTTCTCAGAACCAGCTCAGAGCATCCTTGCAATCTAACAGCTAAGAGACCAGCTGCCATGAGGAACTCCCTGTAAAGCACGTGCATTATAGTTACCCTTTACTTTCCCATACAGTGCCCTTTGATCCACAAAACAAGGAACAGCCTGTGGCCATTTTCTAGATGAAGAGGCTGGGACTCAGAGGTGTCGGCACCTGCCAGACCCCAGAGCCTATGCTGTTCTACTCTGCTGTGGGGCATGGGGAGTTGTTCCCTTCCCTCAAGTGATGCAGCTGCATGGGCGGTATTACAGGGATGTACAAGAAGAGAACTAGCTAGTGGGGGCGTGGGAGGGACTTGCCACCCACCTTTAAAGAGGTATCTCCCACAGCTTGGTCTTTCCCACAGAAAAATAACTGCTACCACTGTGTCAGGGGTGGTTAATAGCCCCATCTTTATGCATCTGAGAGCATGGAATTAGTGCTCCAGGGGACCTCAAGGACCCTAAGGGGACACCAACAGTTAAAGAGGACATAGAGGGGCCACGGTCACTGAGGAGAGCGCTCAGTGTCCTGAGAGAATCCACAGATGGATGAAAGGTCCATCCTGGGGTGAGGTCCAATATGAATCCCTGCGAGGTTCTTGTCCTTGTTCCTGCTAGATGAGTCAGAGTCATTTCTTCTGTAGATACAATGACTCAGACATCGCTCCGCTAATGGTCTGTCCCCAGCTGGATATGAGTACCTTCAAGTCCCTTTCTTGTATCTCTGGGGCCTGTTCAGTTTCTGACTCGATGGTGGCTTGTTGGCTTGGAAAACAATGTTGCTTTCCTTGCCCATCTGTTCTTTGTGGCCCTCTCAGTATAGCAGGTGACACCCCAGGGTCTGGCCTGTTCTACAAGGAAAGGCCCCTCTAGCTCTGCCATCATAGAAGGTGATAAATAAACAGACTTGTGGCTACCCTCAGCCAGGGACACCCAAGGGGAACAGGAGACCTATGGGGTGGCTCTGGCTGACCTGATGACCAGTGATGAGCATTCCTGGCTCACAACATCAGAGTCAACCTCTTTGAGCATACAACAGCCTGACAATGAAGGAAGGTCCCTGGCCAGCAGTGACTGTTGTCAGCACTCATGGTGCTGATTCTTCTGTGCTCCTTCTCAATTGCTTTTGCCTTGCTTACCCTGCCATCTGTTAAAAGCTTTCTTTTTCCTGTATGTGTGACACTTCTTCATCTCTCTCTCTCTCTCTCCCTCCCTCCCTCTTTCCCACCTTCCCTCCTCCCCATCTCTCTCAGGACCTCAGTAGGGACTACAGGCTACTTCCTGCAGTTTTGAATGGTCACATAGCCAGAGTCCTCACACTTATATGCTTGTGTGAATCAGGGACAGTGTGGCTTTCATTTGCATCAGACTAGACTGTCCTTTCTTTCTCCGAGAGACAGACTTTGTAAAACACATCCTATGCCTGGCAAGCAGGTGGCTGGGAGTCCCATGGGACCATGGGTTCCTGCTGGGACTGCTGACTTTAGCCCAGGTGACTGCTTTGACATAGTGCCCACGTGGTCTCCCATCAGCAAACAGTCCATCCCTAGCTAATGTAGGGCCCAGACTACCTCTCCACCTTCCACAGCCTCAAGTGTTAGCAAGGAACACAGCTAGTCACAACACACTGATAATAATTGATTTCTTTCTTCCACAGAGGCATCTGCCAGGCAGTTAACTCCTCACTCTACTGTCATCTGCTCTCATGCCCCCATCTTCCAATATGTTACCCACCCCAGGCTGCTCTTAGGCAGGAGGCAGTTCTCTTGTTGTCCCATTTTAAGTACAAATTCAGAGTCTCCAACCATGACTGAATCGAGAGAGCAGTTGCATGGCCTTCCTTGTTGGTCCCCCGCCCCAACACACACACCATCAACTCATGGTGATAAACACTATGGCCTTTGCCACCAAATGTGGAACATCAGCAAAGAATAATGGGTTTCTGGCTCTTCCTCAGTAGGATACAGAGTAGAGGCTTTACTGCTTTTGATGTACAGAGGACCAGGTGGAGAACACATGACAGGGTGATAGGTTCTGATGGTCCAAAGGTTGGACAGATATAGACAGAGCACCTGAATTATGCCAAGAGGCTATCTGCCATAATCTCCATTCAGGGGTGTTTCCTGCTGCCCTTGGCTTATGGACCCCTGGGCTTCTCTGAAGCAGAAGCAGCCTCCAGCCCATCTTCTCCTGAAGGGTGACTCTCTCATCCAGATCCACCTGCAGCAGGTCTCCTTTCAGGCCTTCCCACATCCCTGGGTAGAGCTAGTGCTGTCAGTCCTCAGGGCCATGCAGGCTCTAGGGTGACAGCTGCACCTTCCACCCTCTTTCTTCATGTCCTCTGGTGACCGTCAGGCTGAGTCTGAGTAATTATTGTGCCACACTCACAAGGCATACCCACCTTCCCCAACGCTAATTCCGATCATGATGAATGCCTCCAAGTGATGCCAGCTCACTAACATTTTAGAAAGAGCATTCCAGACAGAATCAATGAGCAAGAGAAATGAAGAAGAGTGGATCAAGTTCTGAGGTTTGGGAGCAGGGGAGCAGCTTCTATACTGTCTACAGCCTTCAATACACAAATGTACACTAGGGGTTTCTAAGAGAGTGTACCTATGCTGTAGCCCACTCTCACTGGAAGGCTAACTAACCTTTGTAACATGAACATTCCTATAAAATCATATATATATATATATATATATATATATATATATATATATATATATATATATATATATATATATATATATTACACTGTTTATATGTGTATGTGTCTGTGTATATGCACCCGTGTGTGGGGGGGACCCATGGATTCCAGAAGAAGGCATCAGATCCCCTGGCAGATCACAGGCTATCTGAGCTGCCCAATGTGGGTGCCAGTAACTCAACTCCAATGCTCTTGTCTACTGGGCCTTCTGCCCACCCCCAAGAAAATCTTATAGGGAAAACAATCCCAATATGCCAGTGTTCTTACAAGAAGTGATTAGGGTAGAGGCACACACACACACAACAGCCATGAGAGAGCATGGAAGATGGCATCGTCACAAGGCCAACCTGTGCACACCCTGGCGATGGTGTTCCAGCTTTCAGTACCAGGAGGAAACAAGTGAAGGCTTGTAAAGCCTCACAGGTAGCAGGGCTTGTTAGAGGAGACTGGGCAAAGTATTACAAGTTCTGATGCCAGCCTGGGCCTCGAACCTGGGGAATGACCTATGTGCAAGTGCTCTTCATTAACATGATGGAAGATCCATGCTACTTCTACCAACACCATGTCTGCTCAATATACACATTATTCCAAGAAATCAGACCCATAAATCATGCATCCCCCTCCAAAAAACCTTGAAATGTAGTAGAAGACTAAGACAGAAACATGCTGTTGAGATACAAAGAAAAGCTTGGTTTTTAAAAGTGCTCTGCCTGTAAGCCAGTTTGAGCATTGTTGCAGCAGTTTCTTTGTCCTGCCCACCCTTCTCAGCCCCAAATAAGCACATGGACTCTATATTAGTTATAAAACTGTTGGCCGATGACTAGGGCTTCTTATTGGCTAGCTCTCCCTTAATTATTAACCCATAACTACCTATCTGTGTATTTCCACATGGTCTTGGCTTACCAGAGAATGCCTGGACCTGTTACTCCTTTGTGGCCTACATGGAGGCTCCTCCCAGTGCCTCTCTGCTTATCTTACCCAGAATTCTCATCTCCTAGTCCCACCTATCTTCCTGCCTCTATTGGCTATAGGCCAAACAGTGTTTTATTCATCAACCAATAAGAGGAACATATATACAGAAGGACACCCCTCATCAGAGAGTTAAGTGATTGAGCCCAGAACAGATTTCCCCAGTGGCTGCAAGTTCTGTGGTGGCTGCATCTCCAGCCAACCCCCTGACACCCAGTCAAGCAGTAACAGTGATACTAAGCCACCTTCATGGCAGCACTGCTCTCTCATACTCGCCCCTCCTTCTGCTCTAGTAACACTGGAGAAGCAGAAGGCATGCTCTCTCTACAGCCACACTCCACAAGAGTTCTGGAGGCCACCACAGAGATTTGGGACTCACACGAAACCAAGCATCTTGCACTGGAGGAGGCAAGAATCCCAAGGTCTCACCAGGAAGTGGTGGAGCACACCTTTAATCCTAGAACTCAAGAGGCAGAGGCAGGCGAATCTTTGTGAGTCTGAGGCCAGCCTGGTGTACAAAGCTACACAGAGAAACCCTGTCTCAGAAAGAAAAAAAAAAGATTCCTAGGTGTATTCTTGATTGTAGCAAGAAAAAAAAATCTATTCTCCAGCCCATTTCCCCACTGGTTGAAGAAAACACAGGCAAGAACACCCATGTCACGGTAGGAAGATGATAATGGTCAGAGGGTTGGACAGCTGTAGTCAGAATATCTGAATCACGCCAAACGTATGCCTACCAGAGTTGGCCCCAGGTGATAAAGCAACCCACAATCAGCACAGTAGGACACTGGGAAGGACAATTGTCCATTAGCTGGATCCAGGATCCTCAAGCCATAGTGCTATGCCATTCCTGCATGTGTGTGTGTGTGTGATCTTGCCTGGCAGACTCGGGGCTGCAATGAGCTCCAAAGCTGCATTAATCATGATGGTTGAGGGTCACTTCCATGCTAGACATGGGGTTGGCTCAGGGAAGGCAAGGGATTATTTTGGAGGCATATCCTACCCATGGAGGTCTTGAATTCCAACCTGGAGTGAGGCTCAGACATGAAGGGCTATGGTGAAAGTCAGAGTCAGATGTGCCCTAAGGCTACAGCAGTCCCTGGGATGAGCCTCAAACTTAGCTGTAATGATACTCCTTGTTCACTTGCAATAGCCCAGACCTGGTCTTCACTGTAACATGGGCACTGATCGATACTAGAGATGAATTAAGCTGATGAAAGTCAATCCCAAAAGCCAGTTTTGCTTCCCAGACCCCAAATTTCCATCAATAATAGAGAATTAAACAATGCATTAGGTCCTCATACCTGCAATGCATACAGTTCAGTCACAGGTTATGAGAAAAGATTGAGAAGTAGCAAGCCTTGCCAAAAAGCAGCTGGGGAGCCTCTGGCAGACTCAGAGGAACCAAGGCAGAATGTGGAGTTCTGTGGGGAAGTGTGGCAATCCTGGAGGTAGGGCCAGTGGGCAGAAGCTGATGCCCAGGACTCAGCTGCCTCTCAGTGGGTTAGGGGACCATGCCAGGAAACAAGGATGGCACATGGCAAACATCCAATGGTTTGCATGGCTGGTCTGAAAAGACAGCTGGGGGGAAAGGTATAGGAAAAACAGGTTTGGGGACATTACAGGAGGCTAGGAATTGCAAGCTCTCTGTTGTTCATGACTTTGGGGCAGGAAGGCAAGACTCTTTAGAGCAGCAACCTTAAGTATTCTTGGGAAAGGGGAGCTATGGCATGCTTTCTAATGTCCCCTCTCTGAGGCTTATGACCACAGCAAGGAGGCTTCGCACAGCTTCAGGGGACACAGGAGAGAAGCCAGTGTGCACACAGCTTTGCAAGCTTTGCTTAAGCTCTCCCCTTTGCTTCTCCTGCATCAGGTCACCCCTATCTAGAGTACTGCCCCACAGCCCCACACCCATGGAGGTCACTATGGTAACTATTTATGATGATGATAATGTGTTAACAGTATCTACTTACAGAACTACCCAGCTCTACCCAGAGCTCACGGAGGCTTCAGTCTTATCAGTCATTCATTCACTCATTTATCTAAACAACCATTTTCTGGGTTCTTGTCATGCACCAGGTGCTTTGTCATATATGGGGGACATAGAAGAAATGAAAATGGTGGCTGAATCACATCCTTCCCCCAAGAGAATATCTAGCAGGAGAGATAGTCGTTCCATCAACAAATGTCCTTTGAGTTCCTGGCATGTGCCCAAACCACCTTCCCTACTCCAGGAAGCTCCCAGTCCAGAGGAGGGAACAAGCATACTGATGTCCAAGTGGGATGGAAAGCAGAGCTGTGGGGTCTGGGCCTTGGGAAGAGATAACTAAGTAGAGGCTGCCTGCAGGCCCCGTGAGGAGAATGTGAACAACTGCCAAATGAAGCAGCTTCCAGAGCATCTGGGGTAGTGGTGCCTGGGGCAGAATGAGAAGCTGCAATGTGGAGGCCGGGGATAGAGGAAACAGGCAGAGCACTGGGGACAACTGTACTGGGGCAATCTAAACTACCCTGGGGTTCCTGGGCAGAGGCTCTGAGTGGCTCACAGGCCCTGGCTGGTGGTACCATTGCTGGAAGCTGAGGCACAATGGAAGTGGGGAGGGAAACAGAGACTCGCAGTGCCTGGATTGGAAAGCACCGAAGTCCTATTACAGTCTTAACTCATAAGAAAAAGGCTAGTCATATCTACAAGACACAGGTCCCCTCATTAGAAATTTGAGTTGAATTTGTCTTAATTGTGTTAAGGAAGAAAACAGAAGCTGGGTGCAGAGGTTAATCATTTATATCTCGGGTACACTGAAGGATGCCAGGTGACTGGTAGTTGCGTGTTAATTCTGGGTTGTGAGAGAGAATGTTCTGGAAGGGACTTGTATTTAAAGAAGCAGGGTGTGGGAAGATCGTCCCTCACAACACACTTGGACACCCTTACTAGTGTTTTAATTAGTCTCCTCTGTTTTGTGAAGCTCCATCCAGGGATGGGATTAAGGAAGGTATCCCAAGCAACAACAGGGATGGGACTAAGGAAGATATCCCAAACTTTGTCCTCTTGAAGAATGCTGAGTCTTCCCAGTGAAAGTTAACCACAGCGATGCTAAAATGATAGAGAGGACCTGGAATCCAGCCCTTCACAAAGCACCCCCACCCATTGTCACATCAATCCTAGGAGTTAGGCCAAGTGGTGTTGTTCTCAAGTTATTCATTTTAAAAAGTGATTTGACCTTGAGCAGACACTTAAATGCCCATGCTTACTAAAGAATGAGTCACAACAGAGCCAAAACACAAAAACTACTCAGCTGTCCATCAACAGACGAGTAATCAGAATGAGGTCTTCATACAGTGCTGTATTATCCAGCCTTAAAGAAGGTGAATAATCTAATATGTGTTTACTACATGGAGGAACCCTTAAGGCACTTTACACAGAGAAATAAGCAAGTCACAAGAGAGCAAATACTGACTGATTCCACTTGAATGTGATCTCTAGGGCAGGCAAGTCACAGGAAGTGGAATGGGGCTCCCACGGGTGAGGATAATCAGTAGTTGGCAAACACTGATTAACAGGTACAGAGTTGCAGCTTCAGATTAACAATTTGAGTGATGAATGGTGGTGATGACAGGAGAGCATTTATGTATGGAAGACAATTGACTTGTATACTTCAAATAGTGTAGATGGCAAATTCTATGCCATGCGTGTTTTACCATATTTAAAACTTGAAATTTTTAAGTGACTTGAACCTGTACTTTCTGGTCTATCATATTGCTGCACCATTCACTGAGGCAAAATGATGCCAGGAGTCACTAAAAAGAATTAGAGAAGAAATTAGTGAGCGAATAGTCATGTGACCTTTGTCTCCTAGTTTCAGCTTTCTTACCTATAAACTGTGCATTACTTATAGTCAGGTGCCTAGTTGAGGACAGACAGACTGTGAAAGCCCCATGCTAATAAAGAGGGTTCCAGAGGCACCCAGCCCATATCCAGTACCTTTGTACAGATTGCCCATCGCTGCATTGCAGGACAGATGGAAATACAAGGGTCTTATGCCTGTTGTAACTTTGAATACCAACCACCAGGATTAGAAAGCCTAGCATTTATTATCTCAGCACAGGGAGCAGTCCCCAGATGCTGGGAAGCACAAGCATGCCTACGGATGCAGCTTCTTTGGAGCCTTGATTGTCTCTGTGAAGACCTCTTCTTCTGAGGAGCCACTTCATGTTTTTCCTCACCACCCAGGAAGGACAGGTCCCTTGTTGGGGACTGCTGCAGGGGTCAAATGGAGTCTTGGACTTGGGGAAGACCTAGTACCTGTGAGCCATCAATAAGGTTCTCGCCCTTACACGTGACCTCCATCCATTTGTAGCAATGGATGGTCTTGGATCAACAGTACCTTTTCATCTGCATTGCAGCCAGGAGCAGAGTCTACAAGGAAGACAGTGACTATGAGTGGATGTGCTACTCCACACACACACCAAGCAGGACCCCCAGACACAGACCAAGAATCTCCTGAGTGAGGGAACTTTCAAGGTCTGGCCCACAAAACCAGGCAACGAGCCTGTGGTTCTTTCCCTTCATCCCCTCTAGAAAGTAAAACCCCCATCTCTCCAGGGAGGAGCCCCATCTTGTCTTCTTCACTCAGAGAATGCATCTGGGCACAGATTCTGGTCCCCATGGCAACCGCTCCAGTCTGTGTCAGCATGAGTGCAGGGTGCTGCTGCAGCTGTAGGAGAAGGAAATCCCTCACATGTTCCTCAGAACTTGGACCCCAGGAGCCATAGAAGAGGGAATTGAGTCTAGGAGCAGCTCCCCTCCCCCTCAGCGCTCACCTATGTGGTCTAAGTTAGTAGGACCTGGGAACAATAAAGGACCACGTGGTCAGATGAAAGGAAACAATGACCCACACAATCAAAGAGCCTCAAGTTGACCTTAAGCTTGATCCCAAACCACCTTAGACCAGTGTGCTGATAGAGTCTTCTGGGGAACACTACAATCCTTCCTGGTGCCTTATATGAGGATTGACTCTCACTGAGCTGACTGAGAAGACAGACCTATTTTTATTTAGAAGGGTGGTGTAGGGACGGCACTCCAGAGGAAAAGGATCTCCTCTCTCTCTCTCTCTCTCTCTCTCTCTCTCTCTCTCTCTCTCTCTGTGTGTGTGTGTGTGTGTGTGTGTGTGTGTGTGTGTGTGTGTGTGTGTGTGTGAATGTCTTACTCTCTGTCCTGAGTCTTCTCTTCATCAATGTCACCAGTGATGTCAGCACATGAGGGACCTATGAGTGACTGAGTGATTGTCACCATTTTACAGATGAGGAAATGATGTCCAGAGATGTTCAACAACTTGTTCTAGGCCACAGATTTTAATTCTGGTCCTGTGGTCCAAGCTACAGTGACTCTGCCCTTCCTCCCAACTCCCCACTATCCCAGAATAGTACCAATTCCATTGGAGGGAAGGCTCCATGAGCTATGGTCCTGTGAGACCTAAGGGGGGGAAAGGCAGAAGCATGAGATGCTCAACCAGGACACTATGCTTCACCAGACCTGGGTGTCCTGGCTGACAAGCGATGAGCACTAAACGGAGGCTGTCCAAGACAACAGCTGGCAGTCTGTATGTGCTAACCAGCTGTTGTCTTGGAGAGCTCACATGAAGGGTCCTGACACACAAAGAACAACAATAACACAGGAAGATGCCATCTCTGCTGGCCAGTACATATCTCCAGCATCAGACCTAAGGACTCAGAATAGACAGCCAGCCCCCAACCAAGTACAGCTTCCTAAGGGCAGACTTATGCCTTGTCCTCAAGCACTTCATTCTCACTGACAGGGTGATGGCCCAACTCACTATCTGATGGCCAAAGCAAAGAACTTGTAGGTTACACCATGACCTTCAATGGAGGTGCCAGACAGCTAGACCCAGATGCAGGGGGCTCTAGCAGATTGTGAAAGTCTTGCTCTTCCTTTAGGAGCAGGGAAGACACAGAACAGTTTCCAGACACCACCTCCTCCTAGGCAGAAAGGCTCATAACCAAGAAAGATAAAAAACCTCAATGGAGTGGATGCCAACACATGCAGTTCTTTGTCTTGCTTGCCTGCACATATGGCTAAAAGAGGTACATTCATTGGATGGACGGAAGGTGTGACAGCTAAGTAAGTACCAACATGACCACATTTGGGTACATCCAGCTTGTCAAAAAATAGTCTCAAAAATGTGGCTTTTAACAGTAAGGAAGCAGATCTTTGCTTCTAACTGAAGTCCTCAGTGAGGTAGGCCAATTGTAGAACTACATCCATGAGTATTCCATCTTCAGGAACACAGGATCTAAGGGATGAGGTACTCACACCAGTCTGGAATTCTATACCACTCCAACTCTGGACACCTCTGGATGGAGAAATGTGGCTGCATCCAGGACAAGGAGTCAGTAAGAAAGGGGAGAATACTGGTTTATGTTGAACACGCCTTGCAATTTTGTTGCAAAGGTCAGGTGACTTGCAGTAAGAAAGAAACAATGGCATTGCAGTGGGGCAGCTAGTACCCAACCCACTGTTACCTCACAGCATGATGGGATGTGACAGAGATTTGGCTCCATAGTAGAGTTCTTGCCTAGTAAGCCCAAGGCTTTGGGTTCAGTCCCCAGCCCTGGAGAAGTAAAAGTGAAGAATTAATAATTACAAAAAATCCTCAAACCCCTTTAAGAAAAAATGCATGTTTAAGGGCAGTGCCCTTCATGGGTGGGCAATATCCCAAACTGTTTGCAGGCATGCCTCTCCAGTACAAATGGGAAAGGTCTCTTTAAATTCAGCATCTCTCTTTTTTCCCTCTTCATGTGTGTATTATATGTGCATGCATGTTGATGTTTGCATATGTGTGGACATGTATACACAGACATTTGTATGCTGGTGCGTGTGGAGGCTCAAGGTTGATGGCAGGAATGATCCTCAATCACTCTTCTACCTTACTAATGGAGGCAGGAAGTGCCCAGACCCAGAGCTCACTGACATGGCTCTTCTCCCTGGCCATCTTGCTCAGGGGATCCCATCACCACCTTCTGTGGCTGGAATTATAGAAAGGCCACCACACTCACCCAGAATTTTATGTGGGCTCTAGGGATCTGAACTCCAGTCCTCATGCTAGCGAGTGCTTTAACCACTGAGACAGCTCCCCAAGCCTCCTTAAACTGAGGACTTTAATCCTATATTTTTAATTCCTTGCTTGGCTAGGCTTCCTGAGCTTCTTCAGTCACTTGTGTCCTCCTGGCCAAGCAGCCTCCATGCAGAGTGCCAGGAAGGAATCTCTTCTCACACTGCTTGTCCCAAGTCACAGCATGTACCAGGCTGGGACCTGTCTCTCTGTAAGAAAGGCCAGATTTTAGGAGGAAAAAAAAATCATGACATATTAAGAGAGATCAGATATAATTGTTGGGGTCATTTTAGCAATCTAATTATCCTATCCCCATCATTTTTTAAACAGCAAAACAGATCCTCAAAACTTCAGGATGTCAAATCTTGTCACTGCTTTGAGTCTGTCCCTAGTTTGTTGTCATGGAAACCCCCAAGCTAGTCTTCAGAACCATCTGTTTCACTTGCTTCTGTCCAGTTAGTCTCATAAGCACCTTCTCGTGTGGGGAAGTGAACTGGGGGAAGGGCTGAAAGCCCCTGACTGTAAGAAATGCCCCAATATGGTTAGAAAGAGATGACCGCAGGAAGACTGTGGTGACCTGAGACTGCTGGGTCCTGTAAAGGCTTCGCTGAGCACTGTCTCCTTGTTTGACCAGCAATCAGTTTGAAAAGGAGAGCAGAGCTATAAGCACTCTCATTTTATACAGAAGGAAACTGAATATGTTCATAGAATAATAGGTATGATTTAAAAAAAAAAAAAAAAACACATGTACCAGGCATGTCAAGGGCAAACGACTGTGAAGAAACTTGGCAGTCTGTAGCCGTCTGGGACAAAACCCTCTGATGCAAAACTGTGGGTGTTATGATTGAATCTCAATATCTGATCCTCAGCTAGCGATGCTGCTTGGGAGGGTGTGGGACCAACCTGGCTGGCAGGGTCAGGTCACTCAGAACGGGCCCTTGAGAGTTACAGCCTAGTCCCATTTCCAGTTCCATTCTCTCTGCTTCCTGATCTTCAAAATGTTAACAAGTCTGTCCCCATGCTCCCACCACCAGGAACGGAGTGCTGTGCCTCCCCATCCACGAGGGATGGATAACCTCTGAAGCTGCGAACACCCCCCCACACACTTATCTATGTTAGGTATTATGTCACAGCAGTGAGAAAAGTAGTTAATATATCCAGCAAAGGCAAAGCCATGACCTTCAATGTACCAGCAGCACTCTGCTCTTCTAAGGGGCTCAGAGAGGCAGCCACTGGTTCTCTGGGTTATCCAACTAAAAATGGCAGCTTTGATGAAAAGCAGTCCATACTTTGGGGAAAGTATTGTGAAGAAAGGCATTAAAAGCACAACGAGGAAGCTGCCCCTACTGAAAACCAAAAGGTTCTGGAGAAATCCAAAAGACGGGACTTTAACTTTGGCCTGACCTCCACTTCCTCATGCATTAATCAGTCAAATGGAATAAGTCTATTCCTGCCAGGGCAGAATTACACATCGTTTGTGATCCAGTGTCAGACAGGTTATCCCTTGATTAAGGTCTTAGCATGGATAAGACTTTTATTGAAATTATTTCCATTATCTGTACAGCAGTTCATCAGGGATAGATTTGGCCCAGTGTCTTTCAGATATGATTTGATCAAACATCAAAATGTGGACATTTAGGCAACTTTAATGGAGAAATTAAATGTATCAGCCTTGCTTCCTCTCCTGGGGATGTACCCTTTCAGGAAATTCCCAATGCCAGCAAGTTCAGACAAGCCTGTGGTGGGGCCTTCCTTCAGCCCAGATTCTCCCCTGTACCTGTGGCTCCTCACCCTGTGTTCTGACATCTGACATTTTCTTTCTCTCTCTTTCTCCTACATGGCCCAGGCTGAACTCAAACTCACAATCACAAATGAACTTGGATTTCTGATCCTCTGAGAGCGAGACCATTTGGCACAGCAGTTTCCTGGAGACCAGGGGCTAGAAAGAAGTGCTTGCTCATTCCTGAACCTTTGACGACTTACGGAGCTGCAATGGTGCACTGTGTTTGAAGTCATTTGGTGCTGTGGTGGACAGTGACAGAGCACAAAGGGCCCTCTTTGACATCGCTGGGAGACCCTGATAGTTCAGAGTACCACTTGCAGGAGTGAGCAAGCACTTCTTTCTCTATCTTGGTCGCCAGTAAACTGCTCTGCCAAATGATTTCCCCCACCTCACGTGAAGGTTTCAGGATTCTAGAACCTGGATGCCAGCAGCCTTGACGGGAAATACCATGGCTTCTTAGTTGTGGGCATGTCCCCTGTGGAATTTATACTCGCCACTGGGCTGCCTATTCCTTGGCCTGGGTCATGAGTTTCCCTACCAAACCCCCATGACTGCAAAACTCACACCAGGGCTGTGTCTCCCCTTGGGTCCTGTTGGGGGTGGGGAAGGGATTCTGTGAGAATGACAAGGGAGCTGTTAAACGAGAAAAAGACAACCGCCTGAAGATGTTCATCCCAGCACTATGTGTAAGAGCAAAGAGTGGAAAGTGACTTCATGGTCCAGGAAGACACAATCACTTAGCAGCAATGAGGGCTCTGGCAAGCTGGCACAGAAGTGATTAGTTCACAACTATTAGTCCAACACCCAGAAAACTGAGACAGGAGGAATGCTGAGAGTTCAGAGCACTGTTTCCAGCCTGGGAAACAGTGAAGTCTAGGTCAGCTTGGGCTATACAGTGAGACTCTGTCTCAATCAATCAATAAATCAAATAAGCAAAAGACCCCAGTGATTATGAAAACCATTCAGCCATGTAAGAAAGTGACCTGAACACAGAATTTTATGCCCATAATAGTTACAATAACAAATTTCAAATTATTTGTAATGTAATGCAGAAATTATCAACCAAAGCTCTTAATAGCTAGAAATTACAAGTTTGCTTAAAAAACTCCTATCATACTTTGTTATTGCCATAATAAATAATATCGAATGAAAACCAATAAGGCTAGAGATGGAGCTCAATTGAGTACAGTGCCTGCTAAGTATTCAGGAAGACCTGGGGTCAATACCTAGTGCCCTGTAAAGTAGGCACAGTCCCAGAACTCAGGAGGTAGAGGCAGGAGGAGCAGAAATCCATTCTTGGCTATAGAGTGTGTTTGAGGCCACCATGGACTGTGTAAGAGAAAGAGAAAAAAGTGAGGATGGGATGGAGAGAGGAGAGAGAGAGAGAGAGAGAGAGAGAGAGAGAGAGAGAGAGAGAGAGAGAGAAGAGAGAGAAGCAAGAGGCAAATGGAGAGAATGGCTCCTCAGTGGGTCTTTGATGGCTTCTATACTGCCACCGCCTCATCTAGCACACAGCCTTGTGCATGCCCCTCCAAGCACACCCCACTGCATTGGAGAGGGACCTCCAGATGGTTAGATGGTTTCCAGACCTGACTTCCTACAGCTCTGTCCATCCACAGTCTGTGCTCATGGATAGCACTGCACTTCTCTCTCAACCATCAATGTTTTCCAAACCGAGGGAGTTGAGATCTGGTCTGAGCACCACGTGTGGACATCCTCTCAGGAGTGAGAACAGATGCACCATGGACAATCTCAACCACTCGTGGCTTTCCTATGCACACAGAAGCCAGTGGCTTATTTTCAGGCGGGATCCCAGAATTCAGCTATAATTTACATTGCCATTTTAAAATAACGTTCTCAAAATACAACTCTCCTGTGTCTAAGATTTGCGCTACTTTCCATAGAGCATACCCTAATTTTGGAAGGGGAGAAAAAGGCAAATATTTATTCAGAAAGTGCCTCATATTTACATAGCACCTAACGCTAATGAAACATCTTCCCAATCCTAATGATGAGCTTAAGGTGTATATTTAGAGCTCCACCCACCAGCCTGCCTGCGCCTCATTCAATCCAAGTCTGAAATCAGCGATCAGGCTTCACTAGCTTCCAGCATTACTGTGTGGGATCTATTTTACTCCCTGCTATGAAGAGGCACTTGCTAGCAACATTCTAGCTTTTCCTGAGGCTTGAAGGAGCTTCTCCACTCTGTGTGGGTGCTGGGCCTGCTGCCAGCCTGAAGGGAAGGGAGTTCTGCACATTCACAAGTCTGTGGGGGGGGGGCGGGGGCTTGAGTATCCTGTGTCTCCTTCACACATTTGTAGCTGGCCAGCTCCTAAAACCGGATTTGGTCCAGAGAAAGAGCTTCAAAATAATGGAATCAATCTCTCTGTGGGGTACAGTCAATCTTCCAGGTCTCAAAGCATCCCTTGCTGCCTGTCCCCACTTGTGGGCTGCTCTGTCTCTTACTTCCAGGTCATCACCATGCCTGGATAGCCTTTCCCTGGCCTCCTCTGACCCCTTAATAACTTCACCGTCTGCTTTCTGCCCTCTTCCAACTCTCCATCCTTTTTTTTTTTTTTTCAGACCAGGTTGCACAAAACTCAAGTGGTGCCAGCAATTGCTTCATCCCATGACACTAAGGTTTACTTAGGGGTCCCCTGAGCTCCACTGAGAGCTACTAAGGGCAGAGGCCATCCATGACTCTTGTCTCTGGGGACAGGCCAGGTTCAGTCTCTCTTTCAGCAGGTGTTCCTATTCTCTGTGGCAGTTGCCAGGCACCCAGAACCCTCTGCAGGGAGTCCCGCTGTGGACAGGGGAGCTGTCACTTGTCAGGAATCAAAGGCTGGGACAGGGGGAGACTAATTAGCCTTTATATCAATCTCATTAATCTAGGAAGAGCTGGTTTTCTGTATTTCATAGATGGGATTACAAAATCCTTCAGAGATAAATGATGTTGGCTAGGGACTGAAGAGAAGTAAGTGGGTCATGGTTGATGATGGGGTCGCTGCTGTGGGAAACCACTGCCCTACGTCTCAAGAATAAAAATACATGCTTGCCAGAGGTTGGGTTCCTAGTAATGCTTCTTTTCTGCCCAGCCTTGGTTGGCCATGGTGACGAGCTGGCGTGTGGGAGGCCTTATATAGCCCATGTCTTGAAAGTCTTGCCTGTAGACAGGGTGGAACTGGGGACAGCAATGATCTCCATGTCATCTCTTCTGCTGCACATTGCAGCTCACATCCATAGCTTCTTGGAGTCTGCTCCCCCAAAGCTGCTTCCCTGCTGTTCCATGGGCAGGTGCTCTACACCTGCCAGAGCCTGGCATTTTTCAGAGCGAAGTTCACACGTTTGCTGCTTCACACCACTTGGGGACTGGCTAGCATTCGCATGCCAATCCCACCTTAATCCTACTGTGTCTGCCTGCCTACCAGGGGCCCTAGGAATCCACATGTTCACAAACTACAAATAATCTTCATCTCACAGTCAGATGATCACTAGAGTCACTAGCCAGGATTTTGTCGCCTAGTGGAAGGGCACATGTCTTCTCTTTGGTAGGTGGCCTGGGTGCCCTGAACATATCTCGAAGCTTTGATAGCCACCCAGATGCCATGATATGAAGAACAGGACTGAAAGTCAATGTATGTTTAGATAAGCTTTAAAAAAAACAAAACACAAAATTAATATCCCTGATCCCCACTCTTGTGGATGTACTGCTTCCACGACTTGTGGCTTGTTACTTATGTAACTTGTTTAGGAAAGGAAAACCAGACTAGGGACATACAGGTGACCTCAGATGACCTGAAGGCAAAATTGAGACCCAGCATGAAGGCCTGGCTGCAGAAGTACCCAGCATATAGTAGGTTTTCAAATGAAATAGCTGTGTTATCTACTAATAACAGCCTGGGGCTATAGTGGGTTTTAAGTGTGAGCAGCTAATCAAAACTGTCCCTTGTCATTAATTACTGAGCCATGGCAAGGCACCCCAATGGGGTAACATTACAGCCTGCTCAGCCTGCATGAGGACAATTCTGGAGCAGCAAGTCTAAAATGTCAGAGAGAACAGAAAGCTTCAAATGACAATAAAAGTCAAGTCCTGTACACTAGAAAGAGGTGGCTAAGGTTAAGTGACTTACCTCTGCTACAAAGCCACTCCCCAGTGGAGGCTGGAATCTAATCCCAGATCTCTGGTATCCCACTGATTGTATTTCTTTGCGAGATTCTGCTGGCTCTCTAGTGAAAGGGGAAACTTCAAATAAAAAGTAAGCATAGCCGCTTGCACTGCTGCTAATGGAGGCAGTGCTGTGTCTGCTGCCAGCACTCTCTGAAGAGACTTAAGGCCAGAAACAGCTCTAACAGAAGAGAGGCCCTGGAGGTCACCCAGCCAGTGCTGCCCCGCAGGGATCAGTGGTGCCCTTCTTTTGGAGATCTCCAGGCAATGGCTTCACTGCCAGTTTCATGAAAGTTGACCTGCCACCCACACACCTCTTCTTCCACTCTAAGGATGGGTGTGAGCAAGCGGAGCCCACAGACACCCATATGCCCTCTCCACTGGCTTTTATTTGTCTCGCCCCCCAGCCCCCCCACTCTGTTCCTGGGTCTGATGTGGCATATACTTCCTAGAAGTCTTGCTGCATAGCTTGTCTCTCCTTGTGCCCTAGCCCATAATACCTTAATGTACTCTTCAGCATTGAACCCATTCAATCTACACCTAAAGAAAGCAGGGATAACTGTCTCAATGAAGGGCCCTTTGGGTTCTCACACAAGTTCACCGCCCACAGCCACTCCTTCCCTGCTCCTTTCCTCAAAGAGTTCAGACCTTGACCTTCCTCCCCTAGGGGAAAGGGACTGACCAAGCTCAGGGTAAACTCTAACTTGCTTCTGAGAAATCTCAGAGATCCCGATTCTCCCAGGAGCTCATTATCAATTGGCAATAGGATGGAGTCTGGACAATCAGACATGGTAGACACCTGCTGGGCAGAAGCTTATGAAGGCTTCCTCCTTAAAGAGACAAGGAGGCTATCCCCTTCATCTTCTCGATATTGTTCCATCTCAAGAAGGCACAGGAAGGAAGTCAGCCTGACATTCTGTAGTGGCAGAGCAAAAAGATGGAAAGGATCTGGGTCTCTGATGTTAACTTTGAGCTACCAAATTAACCAATTCTGGAGTCACTTTGGTGACTTCTTGTTGAGCAATATCATCCATTTTCCTTATCCAGTGCCTAAGAAGTGCATTTTCTTTATTCATAGCCCACAACCAACCAAAATGATTAGCAATCTTTCTTCTTGATGCAGTCTTACATCTAATTAACAAGACAGACTATTACTAGAACTAATTTCCAAATCACATATTAGGTCAGTACATTTTACTTTAGCACAATGCTCAGTATTTTAGAACTTCTTGGATGAATGGAAAGTAGATTGAACTCCTTGTCTTCCACAGTTAGACCAAAATAATGGTCCCATGGCAAATGGGAAAGGTTTTCATGGCCTCCCTTGAGGACAACTAAGAGTGGGAATATGGTTCAAGGTGTGGCACAGCTTTGATGTCATGAAGGAAGAGGGAACAGACTGGTCATTGAGACTCAAACCCCACCACCTCTGTCACCTCTCAGCTGTGTGACCTAGTGTGCATTACTGCCAATGCCTCTGTAACCTTTCATTCCCTCATCTGTAACAAGGGACAACTAACATGAGTAACCAAGCCAAGTTCACAGGGCAGTTTGGGAGGCTCCGGGGAGGGGTCTGTGAAAGGGGTTTGCAAAACCCCATTAAAGGAAAAGGAAGGAGATGTTGCTTTCTCAGGAAGTAGGCAGTTCTCCAAGATCTTGGTGATACAAACTCTAGATGCAAGAGTGCCTCCCAGAAAGGAAACTACCTAGGCCCTGAGGTGGTTTCTTTGTCTCACTCAGGATTCTGTGTCTAGGGGCCTATTTGTTCAGTTACTGTAATTACATTCTGAGAGTCTTGCAGTGTTGCAAGCCACTTCCCGGGGAGAAATGGAAGACCCAGGAGAGGTGCAAACATCGATGGTGCAGAGAGTGCTTAAAAAGATGGGTCTGAAAGACTGAGGAGAGGAATGGGTAGCTGAGACCACAGACAGAGTACTGGGTGCAGCAGGACCAACACTGACAGGAGACTGAACAGCAAGGGTCCAAGGCCAGAGTGATTACTGTGTGCAGGGGGCCCATGTTGATGGACTGAGCAGTAGAGAGCCAGAGGAGGAGGAAGAAGGGAGGGAGGGAGGCCAGGAGTGAGAGAGACAGAGAAGACACACACACACACACACACACACACACACACAGAGAGAGAGAGAGGAGAGAGAGAGAGAGAGAGAGAGAGAGAGAGAGAGAGAGAGAGAGAGAGCACGCACGTACAAGGCATGGGCAACCATAGTCTTGACACCATTATCCAGGGGACCATGGTGGGACAAATCTGAGCTCCACCCCAGTTGAACATTTCCATGAGACATTTCTCTCTGATTTAGTTGCATCAGCAGACACTGTGTCAATGCAGAGCCCACTGGGTCATGGGCTCTGGAGACACACAGTGGGGAATGAGATGTGACTGTGGCCACTGATCTCACTGGCCAATGGGAGACACTGGCTGACTGTGGCAGAGGAGGAGCAGATGTTGCCCTGGCAATGGGGTCCAGAAAGGGGATCCTGCCTACCTCAAGAATCAGCCAGGGGAAAGAAGCACAGGGCTGTCCAACTTTCTCTGAATGTCAAGAAATGATGACACATCCATTGTACAAGCAGCTCTTGATATACATATATCAATAGCCATGTATATAGCAGATCAAAGTCTACCAAGAGAAGCCCATTTCCCTAGATCAGAGGGCTGGAGGATACCCTGGAATGGCAGTATCTTCTGTCTCCCTCATTATTTCACATAGATGGACATACCTGTTTATTCCCACAGTGAACTAAATGTTCTTCAGATCTGAACATAGGGTCTTGAACACATGGTCCTTGAACTAGGACCCTGAAAGGCCTGTCTTGGACAGAAAGCCAACAGATCCTACATGGATTAGCAGGGACTACACGATTCTACCAGCCTGCGGATCCTCTCTCCTCCAAAGGCATGGTGTAAATATGAGGTGACAATGCCTTCCTTATGGCATAAAAGCCACTTAGTGACTGCATTGTTGAGGTATTTCTAGGTGCGTACTTCTGTCCTCCACATTCCAGCCTGCATTTTGTGTGAGGTGATCATTGCTGGAGAGATCAGATATTTTCTTATTGTTGTTGTATTATTTTTGTTTTGCTTTGAAAATAGGGTGGTCCCTTCAGAAGTGAATGAGACCTTAATCAGGAACACCGGGCTCATCTGTAAGACAGAGCTCTAGCTGGTAATTCTCCAAGTCCAGCCACTACCACACTTCCAGGCTGGGATGGAGTCTCCAGAGGGGAAGAGGGAAGTGGAAGCCACAGCCAGCCTCGCTTGGAGCCTGAAAAGAAGGACCAGCTACTTCAGCCTCCAAGTATCTTCTCAAAAATCGTAAGTCCGTAGCCCCCAGCATCACAGGCAGTGTACACAACTGCCAAGGGAAGGGAAGACACACAGTCATCGCTATGTACTCATCCTCATAACCCCGAGAGGCAGGTGAGGCAACTGAGACTCCAAGAAGTCAGTGTGTCTGGCACTGTACAGACAACAAATGGCAGAGCAGAGTTTCAAATCTCTGGTGTCTTTCTGTAAGGCTAACCTTCCTCCCACAGTGCTGCAGCGAGCAGCGAGAGTGAGATGCTTGAACTGGGTTATCACACACCATCCTCCATTACCCCACAGCATCCTCTGTGTCTCCCCGGAGAAATGCCATCAAGTCTACCTCTCAGAAAGGTTGGCTTTGGGAGGTAAACAAAGGTGGGTCCCCCCCACTCCTGATTAGAGCTGGACAACTATGACTGGCATGAGACAGAAAATTCCTAAACTGCTACAGCCTGGCAACAGAACACCTACCCAATCAGAATTCACAAACCAAATTAAACTTATGTTTAAACAATTTGATCCCTAAAAAGAACCTCTAGAAATACAGGCTGCATCTCTGTCAGCATCCATATGGCAAGCTGGGCAGATATTCTTCTGCCTGGCAAATGGCAAGTAAGTACTCAAGGCACTCCCTCACCAGCTAGGCTGGCCTCGGTACTGCTGGAATAAATCACAGTCCACCACCCCAGCCTATGGTGACATGGGTTCTGATTGGCAGGGGCCTTGTGTTCTAGGTCCTTCAGCAGTACACTAGTACGTCTGCCTCAGTGGCTTTTCCAATCACTCCACTCATGGTCTACCATGTGTATTAATTATCCGGCCTGCCGACCCATACCTTCCCTTGTGCTAGCTGTGAATCCGTCACTTCTGCAAATCTTTTAAGCCTGATTGTATTTATACGTGTGGCCTTTCAAAAACATTGCTGGTGATGAAAATACCTGCTATTTATGTTCATGGTCCATAGACAGCCAGACTAGACAAACAAACCCTACAATCTAAGGCACTACCCTACCCCATATGAAGACCCAACTGTTCCATCAAACTGGTGAACAAATACCTGGGAAGGGTCCCGAGGAGAAAAGGATGTATAGTCGAGGGGTACAGTAGCAATGTGGACAGAGGAATTGGGGGTAGGCATATGCCTAGTTAATTTGAGAGGGTGAGGTGTGGGCCTGAGGCCTGGGCCAGGAAAGGGTCCAGCTGAGGGATAAGAGACTCTTGTCTGAAGTCATAGCTGGTGTCCTGGTTCCAAAGGTTGTGTCATACTGCTTCAAGGTGTTGAGAGGCTCATTTCCATTTTTAAACTACAACAATGTTCTGTATTCTTTGGGATCCACCCAAGAGAGATGGCTGGACATGGACAAAGCTGATGGTCCTAGGAGAACTGACAGGTCCCTGGGAATACCACACCTCAAACCAGCTCCAGCTTCCTTTCAGGCAGTCACTGGACCATATTAGCCTGGGCCCAGATGGCTCTGCTTCCATTACTGACTCACATTTACCTCCCTGGCCAACAGAACATGCATACTGGAGAGTGAAGCAGGAGCAGAAGGGAGGGAGGCAGTAAAGTTTCTTCTTTGGTGAGCAGAGTTCTGTCACTGAACACAGACTCTGTGAAACTTGATTCAAGTCTGTGGCCTCTGTTGCTTTCTTGAGTGTCCAAGTGAAGTCCACATCTGCTGGGCTCTAACTCACGGCAGAAGTGCTACCTCCCCCCCCAGACACCCCTCCTTTGTTCTTTGCCTATGACAAGACTAGAGGGAAGGGATGTGAGTTCCACAGAGGTGCTAACTGTGAGGGCACTACGAGAAGCTGAGTCACACCTAGAACTCAGAGCCACTTGTTTCTGCAGAGAGGACTGGTCTCCCCTTTAATCTGTCCATTGGCCTCCCCATGTTTGCCCTGTACCTCACACTCCTGTTTCCTACCCACTTTCACACATACAACCAGAATTGAGTTCTATTACTCACCACCCAGAATGCTAAGTGACACATGCTACTCATGATGAACTTAATCCTGAGGCCAGTGTTCCAATGATGCCATGGTCCAGTGGAAGGTTTGACAAACTCCCCACTGCAAAAGACTGGGATCTATGAGCAGATGCTGAACCTACTGAGGTGGCCTGAGTTTTCTGAAATCCTATCTTACCTACCAAGATGGACTCACTTATGTCCAGCCATCTGGCCTCCACATGAAGGTCATCACAGAAGAGAAATAATATACATCCCATCACCAGAAGTGTTCAAAGGTGGAAAGCAGAGGAAGGACCTCTGGCCCTGTAAAGAGGGGAGCCTGCACAAAGACCCCTTTCAACATAAAGAGTCTTCTAGCAACCTGCCTGGATAAGGAAACCCCAGTGAGTAAAGCAACCTGAGCCTGATGGGTGGAGACACAGAGCCAGCCACTATCAGAGTGAAAATCGTATTCCTAGAAATCACTGCATGGGCTGTGAAGGAGGTTAGCAGTTCTAAGAATTCACAGACACCTGTCTAAAAGAGTGCAAAGAAAATCCCATTTGGTGTCAGGTCAGAAAGCTATTTGAGGCTCACACCATGTAAAACTGTAGTATCAGAAGATATTTTCAAATCTGCACCTGCATATGGGGTTACACTTAATAGAGATGTTGTTAAACATCCATTGAGCCATGAAAAAAAAAAGATTTACAGAAACCCAATCTGACATAAAATGATAATTCTGACCCAGATCCTCTTGCAAAAGAACGAATCTCTCAAAACCAGTCTCACACAGCCAAGCATAAAACAAGTTGTTTCATTATGGGCCATCTTAGGTCATGATGCCAGCATTATTCATTTGGCCCACACCTCACACTTCTCTGTCAGGTTACTAATTTTTCATGGCACTTCTTCCCTCCCTAACTAAATGTAAAATCCCCAAAAGGCATAGAGTCTGGATTCCCAGTCAACGTGAGAGCAGACTGGCCAAAGACAGATCTGATATCCACCCATCCCCTTCCCTCCCTCCCTCCCTCGCTCCCTCCCTCCCTCCCTCCCTCCCTCCCTCCCTGCCCATGACAAATATGAGAGACTGCTATACACATGAACAATATGCAACAATGAGTTAAAGATATTAAGTATTCAGAGTCAAGTGATGAGGATGGAGCCATCATCTTAACATTGATCTCAGTGTCGTGGACAGACAACATGAGACTGATCTATTTCTTCAGCCAACATTTAATGAGCTTCTGTAAGTACAAGGCATTAAAAATGAATAGTCTTGAGAAGATAAATGCTACCGTGACTAAAATCCATGTTACAGATATGAAATAATATAGAGATCTTGTGGAAGGTACAAAGACCGGTGATAGGGGAAAACTGAACGGTTGAATGGAATGGTGGATGAGTGGATAGGTGGATGGTTGGACAAGGTGGATGACTGGGCAGATGGATGGATGGAGAGCAGTACAGAGAGACTGACTAATAGGTGGATGACTGAATGGGTGAGTAAAAGGGTTGGACATAAATGGGTGGATGGTGGATGTGTGGAGAGAATGAAGCAACATTTGAAAGAGGAGTCATGTGTAAACTCACAGAGTGAAGGAGCAAGCAGACTATGGCTAACAAAACCACAGAGTCCATGACATGGGGGTGGAGAAGCACTGGATGACCTGGCACTGTGTGGCTTGAGTCTGAGAGCTAAGACCTTATCTAACCTGTGATTCCAGGTGGAGGGACTGGAATTCTACCAGCCAGGTAAACAGAAATCTTCAAAGTGTTCTGAACGAAAGAAAGGAGTATTATTACACACCCATGACTAGGCTCTTGCCAGGAATGAAACATTTCAAACATATGAGTAATGGTAATCAAAGGCCACAGAACTGAAACCCTGAACATCCTCCAGACCTTTCCTGTGACTAGGAGACACAGCACCAAATTCCCTGTTAATCACGATCATGAATATTTTGACTACTTACTTATGCATACACATGCATGTAAACTTATATGTTTGCCATGCTTTAAATCTTATATAAGTAGATTTGTTGTTTGATGTTCTACACACACACACACACACACACACACACAGACACAGACACACACACACAGACACAGACACAGACACACACACACACACACACACACACACACACACACACACACACGTATGTGTATGTGAGGGTGCTTTTAGAGGCCACTGAGGATATTGGATCCCTGGATCTGGAGTTACAAGTGGTTGTGATCGACCTGATATGGGTGCTGGAAAACAACCCAGGTCCTCTTCAAAAGTCTTAACTGCTAGGCCATTTCTCCAGACCCTATATGAATTTTCTTTCACTCAAGATTTTTTTCATATTTTCCTATGGTACAAATGTAGCTTTTATTTATCAGCTGTATAGTTCTCTACTAATGAATACCTACATTTTGTTGGTATTTTTATTTTTAATGGTCTTGCAACCAAAAATAGTACTATGGAGCATACTCCCAGGTGGCATGTCACGTGACTGGTTGGTATTTGCACAGCTTCAGTTTTTATTATATATTGTTAACTACACTCAGAAGAGAAGGAGCCACACCAGAAATGTGTGCACTACTGACTGACATGCTTGCCTGTGCCCTGTGACAGACATGAGTAGCATTCTTTTAATTCGCATTCCTGGATTACAGGGTCAAACATCTTTTAATGTACTTACTGATACTTTTACTTCCTCTACAGAAATTTCCTGTTTAAGGGCTGAGGAAGATGGCTCAGCCAGCAAAATGCCTTCTCTTGCAAGCATGAGGACCTGAATTTTGTCCCCAGACCCACTTTTTAAAGGGAAGCAAGTTGACAGGCACTTGGTTATCCCAGAACTATGGAAATAGAGGCAGGAGGCTTCCTGGGACCACCCAGCCTAGACTCCTTGGTGCATTCTAGATCAGTGACAGCCTTTGTCTTTAAAAACAAACAAACAGAGGCTGGAGAGATGGCTCAGAGGTTAAGAACACTGGTTGCTCATCCAGAGGTCCCGAATTCAATTCCCAGCAACCACATGGTGGCTCACAACCATTCATTATGAGATCTGGTGCCCTCTTCTGGAGTGCAGATATACATGGAAGCAGAACGTTGTATACATAATAAATAAAATCTAAAAAAGTCTATTCTTAAGGATTTAAAACAAGCAAACAAACAAGTGGATAGCACCTAAGGAATGACAGTTGAGATTGTCCTCTGGCCTCCACACACATGAACACACATGTGTACTTGCATACAGAAAGACATGAACACACACACATGAAATTATCTATTCCTTTCACACACTTTTAAATATCACCCCCTCCCCAGCTCACTAACAATGCTTTTGGTGCCTATATGCCCTAGATCTACTTTTGCTTGCTTTGTGTTTTGGGGTGGGGTCTAACTGCATGGTCTGGCTGACCTAGTACTATCTCTTTAGACAAGCTGGCCTCAAACTTGCTGTTATCCTCCTGCCTCTGCCTCTTGACTGCTGAGGTTAAAAGTGTGCACTAGCACACCCAGCTTGCATTTTTATTTGTAACTACAATTCACAAAATACTTATCACCAAGTCTCATTTACAGATAGGAAACTGAATGTGTAAGAGACACAGCTTATGGCCGGGCAGTGGTGGAGCGCTCTTTTAATCCCAGAACTCAGGGGGCAGAGGCAGGCGGATCTGAGTTTGAGGTCTACACACACACACACAGAGAGAGAGACAGAGAGAGAGAGAGAGAGGGGGAGGGACGAGAGAGACAGAGAGAGAGCGCAAGCTACCTTTTGGACCACTGGACTTTCAGATAGGAGGTGGTGCTGAGGATGAAGTGAAAAGACGACACAGGCTAACTGGGGGCAGTGCAGCACTGGGGAGTTGATAACCAATGACCAGATGACAATACCAAAGACAAGGATGGGACTATGTACAAGTGTGTGAGGCAGTGGTACCACTCAGGATACAAGAAACACAGGAGGAGCTGGCAAGAGTTTGTTTTCCAGGGTACTGAGCGGAGGGGCTGGTGAGTCCTGCAGGGCAGTTAGAACTGTGGTCGGGAACAACCGAAGCCACGCAGCTGTGAGCCAGCATAAGCTAACCAAGGTCAGACAGAATCCCCATTCTAGGGCCCGGAGCGACCCTAGCTATGGAATGTTCCGAGTCCCACAAGAGCCCACCTCACAGCTGCTCTTCTTCCTTCTGCACCTGACTCTGGGTGCCGTATGCTGACAGGGAGCGTCAACCTCTGCCCCAGGCTTCCTAGTGCCATGATAAAGCACTGTGACCAAATCCAACTTTGGCAGGAAGGGGTTTCTGTCATCTCACATATTGCAGTCCCTCATCCAGGGAGATCAGGGCAGGAACTCAGGAGGAATCTGCAGACAAGAGCTGAAGTGGAGACCATGGAGGAATGCTGCTCACTGGCTTGCTCCTCATGGCTTGCTCAGCCTGTTTTCTTATAGCGCCTAGGACCACCTGCCCAGAGGTGACACTGCCCACAGTGATCTGGGCACTCCCACATCCGTTATCAATAAAAAGTTACACCGTGGGCTTACCCACAGACCCACCTAGGGGATGCATTTCTCAACTGTTTCATCTTTCCAAATGAGTACAGCTTGTGTCCAGTTGACATAAAACTAACCAGCACAACTTCTTATGTAAGATATCTTGTGCATCAGAGTTTTGGGACCCAAAGGTAATCAGGTGTGACACACCCACTGAAGTGGAAAAGGATGATATAGAACCGCTGTTGAAAATATAAATACTCTCCTGGGCCATAAATAACCTAATTACAGGTCTCACGTGACCTTATGTCAAACCTAAAAACACATTCTGGTTTCTTTGACATTTTCCTGTTTACAATTCGGGAGTCAGAAAAAATAAATAAAAATTTCACTGAGCCTCATTAAGCATGCAATCACACACATGTGCACACACATACGAATGGTAAACCAACGAACATTCCATTAAAGAATACCTACCCTATGTGTTATTCTATTTATCTTACCTTTAGAATTCTGTTTGTGGCTCACTGCATTGCTATCAGAGTCCATACAACACTTTGACCTGAGATTCCCTGTGAGCTTTGAGGGGGTTAGGTGAGAACTCTGGCTGAAAAGATGGGCTTCTCTGGAGGCCACACTGTGGGTGATGCTTCCTTGGGTCAAGGAAACAGGTTGCTGCACTAGATTGACAGGAGCTGTCCGTGGTGCTTCCTGTGGAGACCAGTAAGGGGCCTAGAGGTAAGGGCTTGAACGTGCTTCCTCCTGGGTGGGGATCAAGGTTCTCAGTCAGTATAGAACTGAGACTCCTTTTCTACCTCTTTTGATTTTTCTGGCCTGTAACAATCGATAAATTGTTTCTCATTAGAGAATGCCAGGGTTGAGGGTCCTGAACAACAAACATTCCATTCAGCTATGCTTTGATGTTACCTAAAGGTTGTGTCAAAGGCTTGGTCCCCAGTGCAGTAGGATTCAGAGATGAGGCCTTCCGGAATGGCTGGGTCATGAGGGTTCTGGCCTCATCTAGCTACTGATGGATTCAGGTTAATGGGATGCTGGAAGGAGGAGGGTGTTGGAAACAATGAGGTGTGCAAAGCTTCAAGAAGTGGCTGTTGATGGGTATATCCTGTCTCAGGCCCTCTCCTTTTTCTCTCTCTGCTTCCTGACCACCGTGAGGAGCTCTGCTCCACCACATGCTCTCTGCCAGAATGTTCTGCCTCATTCCAGGCCAAAAAGTCACAGAATGGAGTGACCATGGACTGAAAACATAAGCCAAAATAAGTCTCTTTTAGTTTGCTTTCCTATGTATTCTGCCAAAAACCTCTCATATGAGGCAATGATGACACAGAAGCATCTTCTCAGTGTGGCCATGCTGAGTAATTTTTCCCACTGTCTACTATTAATGTGTCTCTTTTTATTGGCTTATTGAGGATAGGTGGCTGGACCTGACTTGGGATACGGGTTGTGACCTACCATGTTTGACATGGCCATGTTCTATGACAGGCCCTGGGGACACTTGCCAGATTGCCCACCACTGGCTTGGGGTCAACTGACCCTGAGGTATGTCCCCTCGCCTCAGCATTTCAGCCCAGCTCTCAATTCCAGTCAGACAATCTGCATCTGCTTTCTGCTCACACACAAAGATAAGTGTTGTAGAAAACCCACCAAAGCCACAAGCCCTAGGGCTCCAAAGCCCTGTTGCTTTCCAGCTCCCAACTCAGCAGATTGCATCTCCTACAGATGGTGCTCCTTCTCCATCACAGACTGTAGTCTCAGCAACAGTATTGAGAGATTTGGGGCAGGACCTTGAGGTGGCCCAGTGGGTAAAGGAGCTTGCACCAAGCCACATGACCTGAGTTTGATGCCCTAAGACACACAAGATGGATGGAGAGAAATTATTCCTGGAAACTGTCCTCTGACTTCCACATGCATTTTTCATGTGACCCCCAACACACACACACTAAATAATAGAATTTAAATACAGACTTGGGGGTGGCATAGCCCTTTTCTTCTTATCATGGCCTAATATGTATTTAAATCTGGTATCAGTGTGCTTCAAATACATAATGTAAATGTTATAAAAACTGCAGTAATTACTCCAGGTCAAAGCCCTCTCCATTTCTTTTATTTCACTTATGTAATAAGCTTACTGACACAAAATGTAGAGCGTCATTCTTCAGGGTCTTTATGTTATCTACATATTTGGCTTGGAGCATATATAATCCATACATACACACTAACCAGAGTACTGCAGAAACAGAAAAGAAAAAACTCTCCTTGAGCTCCTCTGCCCTCTTCTGCCCCCATCTACTCCCTTCAAGTCATCTGCTATGGTGCATGGAGCTGCTGATGTTCTCATGGTGCCAGCACCTGGGGACAGGATTGCAGCCTCTACACAAAACTCCAATTTCCACACACAGATGAGGCAGTGGCACTGCCACTATCATCACCAACATCGGAATCAGCTCCTGGGTTAACTCACCCAAAGCCAAAGTCTGCCTGTACCTCACCCACTGTAGGCAGATGGGCTGCTTCCCATCCACCCATTAATCCTCACCAGACAGACTCGAAAGAAGACAAAAGCAGCCAATTCACGGGCAAACTGCCTTGTATGACCATGAATGAATGAGTTTACATCTCTGGAACAGAAACAGGAATGTTTCGTACAGAGGTGAGACTGTATATTATTTCACTTTCTTTCCTCAGATATAAATCTGTAAAGTTCTTTTTGGTTCTGTTTTCTGGTTTTGTTTGTTTGGTTTTTGAGACAGGGCCTTGCTAAGTAGACCTCAAATTTTTAGGGGTCTTCCTGCCTATGCCTCTCAAGTGCTGGGGCACCACCAGCCTGGTTAGTGATCTGTAGTTTTACAATGCATTTCAGTTGTGATTATAATGTAGATCAAACAATGATGTGCTCCATATAATCACACAAATATGAAGTATTACTAAATACTTTGCATAACCCACGTTAAAAGCTCCTAGAGTGCAGTAACACCTAAGGCAGGCAGTAAGTCAGCCACACAACTTGGAAATAGTCATGTTCACAAATAATGAAAGAAAACATGCCATGTTGTGGTGTCTCCCCACTTCTGCACAGATTCTAGAAAAGCACTAATCCTCACTGCTAAACTCAGGGTAAGGGCCATGGCCAAACATGTCTATAACACTGAGACAATCTAATAATCTAAGAAACCAAAGCCCACAAAACAGATAACCCAAAATACCCACCTGCACCTGGCTCAGCTCTTCTGAGGTTGCGGGCAAGTGCAGGGTATTTCACAGCACTTACTCAGTGGCTTGAAGGTGCAGTCCAGGCATGGCTAATTTTAAAAGCCAGACTTGGGTCTAGTGCCTGAATCTGTTTAAGAACTGATAACAACCTAATAGAGGGGAGTATTTTTCTCAAAATATTTGCTGCCAATTAGTAATTTCATTGTCTTCCAATTAGGTCTACAATTAAAAATAACTTTCAGAATAATTTTGTTTCAGGTTTTCGAAGATAGTTTTTTGAATAAATGCTTAAAAGAAAATTTAAGGGCAGATGAGATGGCTCACTTGGTATGAGTGGTTGTGTTGCCACCAATTCTGATGACGGTGAGTGTGACCCTAGAAGTCCACACAGAGGAAGGAAAGAACCAAGTACTGAAAGCTTTTATGTGACCTTTGCAATATGTTCTGCCACCTCTTCTGAGTTGACCACAAAGAACACAGAACATTGTTGGGGTTTAAACATCAACCTGAGACTCCTAACATCTTCAAGTGTGTTGTATCTTTGCATTTTAAAGACTGTTACAAAATCTTTGAAGCCCAGGGCCCTCTAGCCACGTGCCAGAAATTTCCAGAAAGCCTGACTCTACAATTTAGGGCTGTGCTTTAGTTTCTTTCTGTTGCTGTGATAGAAAACAAAACAAAACAAAACAAAAAACACTGTGAACAAAAGCAACTTAGGAGGAAGGGGTTTATTTCAGTGTACAGGCTACAGCTCACCACTGAAGGAAGTCAGGACAGGAACTTAAAGCAGAAACTAAACTGGAACACCTCTTGCTGGAACACCTCTCACTCACAGGCCTATGCATACCTAGTTTTCTTACACAATCTAAGACAGCATGAGCAGGGTACAGTGCCACCCACATTGGACTGGACCCTCATACCACACTTCACAATTAAGACAACCCCCTGCAGGCATGCCTCCAGTGCCAAAGCAGGAACATGGTTGCTTCCTAGTGAGTGTCTCAGAACTGCATCATACCACTCAAATGCTTTTAAATGATCCTGCTTAGTACTCCTCCAAGTCACGGGTGAGTCAGGAATGTTGCTACTGGGCAGCCACGATTAGAGACCCCACTCTAAGGGACTGCTTCCCTGTATGTTCGTGTCTTCTAAATGAAGACCAGGCTGGCCTTGGACTCTTGTCTAACATGTCAGGGATTTCGTAAGTTGAGAAAGAAGTCATAAGGGGAACAAAGTCACTTCCCAGTGTGGGTTTGTATTTAGTTGGAGGTGTCAGTTACAGTTCAGGTCATAGTCACTGTGATGAGGAAATAAGGACTCACTAACAGAACTCTCTAGGGAGGTTCTATCAGCACAGGTGCCTGGATCAGTGTTACAAGCCCCCAGACCTTAGCACAGCAGACATCATGACAGAAGTACCATTCAGGCCTTGAAACTCAGCACATAAGCAGCAACACTGACCAGAACAAGAACAAAGACCTGATCCACCAAAGTCCATAGTCCTGGGAAAGTCCCTAAATGTACTAAGCTTGCTTTTTGTTTCTGTAGTCCTGTTTCTGGTTAACTGTTCTTGCTAGCTAAGGTATATTAAAGCAGGATATGTTTTTGTGCTTAAAAGCACTGGGATCCCAAACACCTAGTGTACTTACTGGCTGACTAACAAAGACTTTCTAATGGTTTGAACCATGTCTGAGTGAAACGATAACTCTTTCCGCCAGCTGCCTGAGTTCTACCGCCATGTTAGGGTTCCCAAAATAACACATAGAGATTAATATTAGATACAATGCTGCTGGCCAATGACTAGGATTTCTTATTTGCTAGCTCAGTCTTAATTATCAACCATAACTACTAATCTGGTCTCTCAACCCTAACCCTCTGCCATCTAAGAGCAGTGTGCACAGAGTGGTGGAAATAGTTCCCCTAGGCAAGAGCTCCCTTTGCTCCCTCTCCTACCTACTCTAAGCAGCCGCCTGCGCCTGGGGAAGGGGTATAGGCAGTTCTCCAGCTCAAGGCCAGAGGAGAAGAGGAAGTTCAACTCCTTTGCTTTCATAAATTTATGTGTCCTTTTCAATTAGTCATCTAGGTAACTGATAATCTCAGGATCCACTATTCTCTGAAAAGTATAGAAAAGCCAGGCCAGGCAGGGGAAGGGGGAAGCTCATTACTGCTGGACAGTGCTACCTGGGTGGAGATTTTCCCTTCTGCCTGACCTGACTGAGACCTCCACTAATCAAGGCAATGAGTTGGGGGTTTCTCTCTGTGGTCTGACAATAGTCAAGTCTTCACTGGCCACTTTTCCTAAAACTGACAAAGGTCCTAAATGTTGATTGAAAACTACATTGTGGCTAGAGGCCACAAAGCTCTCAAGACATGTAAACTTAAGTATGTGCATGTGACTGGCAACTGAGCCAACCTCTCCTACCTTTTGCCCTCCTGAGGCCCAGGTGCAACCTATATTGAGAGGTTCATGAGGCAAAAACTACTAACTATTCCCTCCTCAAGTCCTTACAGGCCCTGCAACATGCCCAAAGGACTACTCACTAGAATGTTCCAGAGTCTGTGCCCTTGCCCGTGTCTCAGCCTGCCCATAAGTTCCAGCCTTGAGACCCTATATGGGTAAAGAAAATCCCAATCCGGACCTGGAGCCAACATTATATGAAGGCTTGGGGTCCAGATAAAGCCAGCAGTCCTGACCCATGTCTGGTTGTGAATGATGGAAACCTGGTTGTGGATTGATCACCCTGGAAAGTGGGTTGATTTCAGTGGGTAGGTTGGCACCCATATTATGTTGGAATTGGCCACTTTCAGGCTTAATAGCTCATCCCTGGGGACATCCAGAGGAAGGGTGCCTGTTTAATGTCACCATAATACTCCACAGATAGTTCCCCTATGCAGATTGCTGCAGTCATACACAGAAGGCTAATTCCAGGAATGGCAGCTGAGTATATTTCCAGGCTCCAGAGACTACCTGGCTTGCTTACACTAATGGCTTAACCAAGTGTGCATCTCCCAAATTATTTTCACAGGAGATCCTATTCCTTTTTTTCCTCATGAATTTTATACCACAGATATTCATCTATAATAGAAGATGGGCAGGGCCCACTAAATCTAGATTCTGCGCTTTTCCATACCTGGTAAGTCATCCCCCATTCTCACTCCTCTGTCGTGAGGCATTGTGGGCTATGCTGCAGTCAAAACCTTACACCTAATTATGAGTCATAAAAACCTTAAGGAACTCAGTGCTCAAGTAGGCACAGGCCTGGGATATCTAGAAGATTCTGCTTCTGGTCTGGAAGCCCAGTTAGATTCCTTAGCAAAGGATTTTCTTCAGGATTCCAGAGGACTGAACCTCCTCTTTATGAGACAAGGATGTCTCTGTATACCAGGAGAAAATTGTTGCTTCTATGCCCACCAGTCATAAGTAATTAGAGAAAGTTTAGCCATGATGAGAAGTAACACTCAAAAACAAACAAACAATCAAACAAAAACATCAAGAATCTAACAACTACTAACAAACTTTGTTCTGCTGGTCACCCTGGTTACCTACTCCACTTATGACCATGGCTGGGCCATTAATCCTTTTATTCCTAGCTCTCACTATAGGACCCTGCTTGCTCAACTGCCTACTTAGCTATGTCAAACAGAGAATTAGTTCTGCTAAACTACCAGGGCTAAGATGATTAAATAAGCCCCTGCTCTCAGATGAGTCCATGATTTGATTCATGCCCATAACCAGTGGGGAATGTAACAGACCTCCAGTCCTTAATAGGCCCCAGACCTTAGCACAACAGACACCATGATGAAAGTAGCATTCAGGCCTCAAAACTCAGCAAGTAGGCAGCAATACCTGCCAAAATGAGAACAAAGACCTTAATCCATCAAAGCCCATAGTTCTGGGAAAGTCTCTAAAAATGTACTAAGCTTGCTTTTTGGCTTCTGTAGTTCTTTTTCTGGCTAACTGTTCTTGCTAACTGAGGTGTGTCCACCCAGAATTTTTTTTTCCTCCCCCTCTCCCTCCCTCCCCCTGTGTTTAAAAACTCAAAGAGAAAGGCTCAGGACTTCACTGGGATCCTGGCCAGCTAATAAAGACTTTCTATTGACTTGAACTGGCATCTGAGTGGTCTTCTCTGAAGGATACCTCCCAACAGCAGAACCATGATGAAGGTGGGAGATGGAAGAGATGGTGTAGCAACAACTTCTAAATAGAGCTCATCTTGACAGAAAATAGAACTAATGATTTAATACAAGTTAAGCTATGTGACCGGGCAGGGGCATAAAGGCTCCACTCATTGCATTTAGTGTCCAATGATTCAGTCTAGAAAGCATCTAGAGATGTTCTGATGATCTTGGAGAGCAGCATGGGAAGATGACCAGCATTGCCAATCCTAAGCATAAAACAGCAACTGTGTCACCCCAAAAGGTCCATCTCCTGAAGACGGGGAGGATGAAGTCACAATCCCACCACCCTGCAAAGACTAGACAGAGGGATGCATCAGAACTTGCTGTAGATACTCAACTTCTACAATGAGAACACTTCTCTTTGATCTACCTAATTAGACTAGGAAAACTTGCAATCAAAGCAGTTTCACACTAGGCTGGGAAGTTCTGTAGGCTTTAGAGTCAGTGACGCAAAACCTGGCTGGGAACAAACATCACGAGCAGCTGGGACAGGTGGCCCAGGGCTCACGATTCCAAAGAGAGATGCATCCCGCTTCCGTGTTCTAAAAGCTACATGCACCATTCAGAGGGACCATCTGGAATCACTGAATCCCGACATAGTATACCTCAGATGTAGACGCCCCAAGTTTCTAAGTGTCAATGACTTATACCAAGGTAATGGAGTCAGTGCAGAAACTGCACAGGAGAGTGAGTTTACAAGACAGAAAACCTGGAAAGAAGGGAGCTGAACTGTGAACCTAGCTTCCAGCAGCAGAGTCACTATGGTTTGGATATGGAGTGGTCTTGGCTCATGTGTTTGAAGAACTGGGCCCCTGCTAGAAGTACTTTGAGATGTTGGAGAACCTTTGGACATTATGTGCAGCCAGCTGACCAAGAGTTACAGTAGTGGAGCTTATGGGTCATGACCAAGCTGCCCCAGCTTTCTGCTTCACAAGTGGTATCATGACCTACTGCCACACCTTCCCTTAAGTTGTTTCAGTCAGGTGTATCTTGTCACAGTGACAAGAAGCTAATAGAAGAGAGTTGGTTCCAGGCACACAGAGCAGACACAGAAAAGCATGCCTTCATCTTAGGAATGTGTACTTGCATAATGCTGTTTTTAAAAAAAAAAAAATGTGTGGGGCTATGGACAAGGAATCGTCTGCCTAGCACGTACAACATCTAGGTTCAAACCCAGTGCTACCTAAAAGAAGGGGAGGGGTTGTCGGCAGGAATGATTAATGGAAAGTAATGTCTGCAAATCATATCAAGATTTTAAAACAAGTTATGTGTATCCTCAAAGAACACAGGTATAGAGATGTAAGAAAAAAAATTGACTACCCACCTTCTGTCCCTCTCTCACTAACTAACTCTCACAGGGGAGACTGCAGAAGACAGCAAGGGACCGCTGTGCCCAGATCTGCACATCCTGCAGATGAAACATGGGGTCTGCCACTGGACAGTCTGATTCTCTTTAGGCTAGTCCTCTCTCTTATGTCTGTCTGAATGACCTGAGCCTGAGCTGCACACACACCCCCCCCCAAAGAACATGGCTCCCTTCTGGTGGAACCTCTGCATTTAGGTGTCACAACCTCCATACATGCGCACGCACGAACGCACGCACGCACACACACACACACACACACACACACACACACACACACACACACACACACACACACACACCATGGAGCTGATGCCAGAGCTGGGCCATGGATAATCAGGCCAAGAAAGCACAGAGAGACCTTAAGAGGCTGCCCTCAGCTGACATACATGTCTTGTGTGGGCCAAGAAATGGGTGGAAGAGCAGAAAGATTTACAAACATTTCTCAAGGCATGCTTTCTGGAGGACACTTATCCTGACATCGTTAGTCATCACCAAGTACTGCCTCGGTCTCCCCATAGAACGCTAAGTGCACAGTGCTTCTCGGCCATGGTTCTGTTCCCTGTGTTGCCAGTGGTCAATCAAGGTCCAACACACGTTAAACAAATTCTACAAGTAAACATCTCACAAGTCTATCCCTTTCCAAACACAAACCTTATCCATGTCTTTCCCAAGAGACTAGAACAGTGCCTGAGACCTAGGAAACACCATCAATGCAAGAATGAAGAGACTTAACTGAAACGAGTCTTCAAACCATCTCTGGAAGAAAGCTTTTGGTGTAGCTCACTGAAAAGTGTGGGAAGAAAGATGATGGAAAGTGAGAGCTTCTAGTTGGCAAGAGATAGTTCCCTTCATCATCCCGATGAGCCTTGGGATAGCAGAAAGCCTGCCTAGCGACAAGGCATCTGCCTCAAGCAGCACTAGTACAGCCTATCGAAACCCAAATTCCCATCAAGCAAGATGAAGATAATGCAGACCCCAAGAGTTTGGGGCAACTATAAAGATATCCCAGTACTGACCCTGCCTATACCCCCAAGGAGGCTCATATTATTTCTTCCTGGATGCCCATCCCCTCCTTCCTCCTGGTGCCCTTGACTCCAAATGCACAAGATGGTCTGCAGCTTCCTCTAAAGAGAGCAGTGGGGCAGAAAATGCATAGCAGGGTGTACAGAAGAATGGTCCTTACACACACTTCTGCTTCATCAAGCCCTAATGACCAGATTTATTTTCTTTAGAGTCTAAGAGTAGTGTACCACAATAAAGAACACATCTCCAAATGGGCTTCCAAATCAACTGTAGATGGCAAAATTTTACTTCACATTTTAGGGAAAATGGCAGATACTGAATAAATGACTCAATTTTGATTTAAACAGAGACATCTAAAAATCAAAATCTACAAGGAAGAAATTACAATTAGCTACGGTGGCTTCCTGGAGAGCTCTGAAAACCTTTTGTTTATGATAGCAGACAGGTTAAAAAAACACTCCAATATTTGCCTTCAATTTGGTACTTCAACCGCTAAACCAGGGCACCCACAAGTGGCACACAAGCCACACAGCCTGGATGCTCAGTAACTGCCTATTTCTCCCAAGTGGGAAACTATTCTAGGGATCTTCCATGTTTTGGTATAGGGCTTTTAAAATTGCATGAAAACCTGTTCCATGATGAGGATTTTTGATTTTTAAAGAGGCTATGGAGAAACCCAAGCAGAAAACAACCCCCCCTCACCCCACCAAACCCACCACTCCAATTTCTAAGAGAAACTTGAGAGATCATTTGCCATAAATGCAAATGGCTTAGGAGGCAGAGAAACAGCTAAGCTTCCTGCTTGAGACTGCTATCAAAGATCTAGTCAGAAACTTGTATTTTCAATCTACCAATTTTGTGGATGCCACGTTTTAAGAAGTATTTCAGTAAGTATTGATGAGTAATCTTTGCTTCAATTTGGAAGTATTAAAAATGTTTGGTTCAAAATCTTAATGGCAAGTGATACCTTCCATTAAGTATGACGGTTATGTTCCCATGGTGATGGTTGTGCAGGCCTGTGGAAGGATGCCCAACAATGAGACACAGAGTCCAAGACACCCCTCCAGCCAAGTTCACTTACTTGGTAATTTCATTCTTGCTTTTAAGCCCCAATGAATAGAGGAAGCGACTACCTCAATAATTGTAGCTCAGGGCTTAGGAATTTGATGTTGGGTCTCTTAAGAAAAAAAAAAAATCTAAGGAAAACAAAGTAGAAAAAACTTCCTCTAGTGTGCAACTCAGGAAAAATTTCAAACAGTCCTGGGGAGCCAGGGAAAAACTCTAAAGTGCTGCACACCAGGTCAAAGGTCACAGAGTCTCCTCTGAATGTTGTACCTACAAGACCCACTGGTGAAGGTCCTACCGACTCTTTAAGAAGACAAGGAATATACATCTTCTCCAGAAATTCACTGACACAGCACAATGGCTGGCCTTTAAGCAGACAGAGTATGGAAACTGGCATTATTGCACTCAAATTTTTCTAGAACATGCCACTACACTGGGAAGATAAAAATGACTGCACCTCTCAAAGGCAACATGGACATATTAATGTCTTTTCCTTCAGTGTATTTTGGTTCAATTCTTTATAACTTATTAATGAAAGTAATCTAGCTAAATAAGACAATGGTATGCAAAAATCAGTCTTAAACTTGATGTTATAGATAAGTGGAAATGTTAAAAATTGATTAATTAGGGCCAGAAAGATGGCTTAGTGAGTAAAAGCACTTGCCACACAAACCTGGCAACCCATGTTCAATCCCTGGAAGTCATGATAGAAGGAGAGCCCTGCTTTTTGCAAACCATCCCCATACATGAGCAGTAGCATGCATGCAGGGGTGTACACACACACACACTCACACACCACAATCCACAGCGTGGTATAAATCATTCCCGAAAAGTCTGTTGTCATGACTCTTTGCAATATGTGAGTTCTCAGTTGAATTTTAACATATTGGTAACTTGAGAGATTTACAGAATGTTCTTGGCCGAGCATTGGTTCAGACAGGATGACACTGGTACAATGTCAGATTTGTTTAAAAAACAAAGATGCTTTCTAAACAGCATGCTACAGTAGCTGTCGAAACGCCCCTCAACTGTTCTCAGGTCCTAATATAGGACCTGAAAGTTAAACAAGTCCTTTAAGCAGAACTCAGTGAACACGCTAATATTGACCTATACTTCCAGGAAATGGTGTCTCCCAGGATTTTGACTTCCAAGACCAATGAGAATTATGTAACTGTCTTTAAGAGAACTCAATAGCATAAACTTTAATTTCATGAACCTAACATACAGTAGAGGGGCTAAAATTTTTGGTTTTTGAGAGTGGTTGGCCTAGAATTCACTACAGTGCTGTCTTTGAAAAAGAGGAATCCTACTGCCTCAGCCTTTTGAGTGCTGGGACTGACACCCAAATTAAAATCTTTTACCTTTTACTGTCCTAAGTGTTTGTTTGTCCTTGTTTCTTTTCCCTGTATTCTGCTGCAGGTAGGAGCCCCCTCTGTCAGTCATGCAGGAACTCTACTACCCATGAGCCCCTGTGGGTTCAGACACACAGCACACAGCTTACCCACTGCTCATTCCAGACAGTCTTTCCCTTCCCTCTGAACCTTTTTCAGAGTACAAAGCTACTTTACTTGGAGAAACTGCCATGCACACAGAGAACCTTGAGATACATCTCCAGTACCCTAAGCACTTAGTGACTACAGCTTAGGGACTCTGAACAAAACACATAACCCCCACCACAGGATTTATATGCAGCAGCCACAGAAAATATGCATACATTACAGGAAAGAAACAGTCTTGTACTCACTACCCCCCACAAATAATTACTCACTAACCCCCACAAATAATTTCAAAGTGTTAGGTTTTAAATAACTGAACCATTTAATTTTTATTAAGAAAGAGTCAGAAATTTATTATAAGCGGGATAGCCTGTCCACAGAAACACATCTGTATTGTTTCTGAAATGTATATGTAAAAACTTAAAATCTTATTTTTAATGTTAGTGTAACGAAGTTTTCCAAGGATTCCATGATAGCTTACAAACACACCTGGATAGTCAATGTAGGTTCAATGAAGGTTCATGTGGTCCTAAAAAAGCTGGCCTATGGTTTGGACAAATTCTGCTGACACAGACATTTTCTCTAATGTGATTCTTTTTTGTTTTGTTTTTGTTTGTTTTAGCTACCAAGGGAGACACAGTAGTGTCCTCTAGCTCTCTTCAGGTCCTAGCCATCTTCCAAAGTCATAAATCAGCTCTGGGTCTTCCCATGCCTGAGGTAGGCTAGGCTCCTTTTGGCTTCATAGCTCGGCAGTTGGAGAAGTTTCCCCTGGAAACCAAAATAGCAGTGAGAGGCCATGTTTAGAATACAGTACTGTGAGCTTTCTAGAGGCATCCCTTAGACAGCCAAGGTCCCAGTGTCTAGAAGTGCTACTTCTCTTCAGGAAGATGGTCAGGAATGAGTCAGCAAGCTGATGTGAAGCTCCTGTTTTCAGCCGAATGCAACCTGACAATGGGAAAGAAGGTTGGACTCTGTGTTGATACGTCTATGTGGACTTGGGAGCCAAACAGAGCCATCTTGAAGAACTAGAGGGAACCATGATGGAATTGTCTAGGAAGAGGAGCAGCAAAGATGCAGCAGGATTCCAACAAACTCTTGAACCCTTTGTATTCAATGTTTTTATTGTTACCACAGAAAGCATGTGTTTGAGACATGGATCAACTTAAGCTCTCCTTCCAGTACCCTCTTCTTGTGGATGATAAACCACAAAAGTCCAAAGCAGCAAACTCTAGAGACATAAAACACCTCGGATGCTATTAAATGCTATATCCTGGTTAACTAACCTGGTTAACTAACCTGGATCCTTTGCAGCAGAATGGGTCATCAACTCTAGAACACACAAACACAAATGCCTCAGAGGTGACTGGTACTGACATTAATGATGTAACTTAAGAGATTACTTTATGTCTATACATCCAGTTTGTAAATGACAGTCAAATTCATCAAGATACAAACAGCAGGCCACCCAGGAAGCTCTGCTGGTGTCACCCTGGTGACACTCTTCTGTCTACTTAGTCCTAGTGGCAGTGTTTCTTCAAGCCTCTTGACTTCACCTTCAGAGTGAAGCTGTACAGTACGAGATGACCTGCGATTGCACCAAGGAGAGAGGAAGGCTGTTCAAATGGACTTTCGGACAAATTAGGCTTTGAGTGGTGAAAGCCAGAGGCAGTCACTGAACAGGAACAGAAAATGGGGGGGGGGGAATATCCTCCAGCGGGCAACCTCAGAAAGGACTACATACCAGAGAAGCTGAAAAGAATGAAAACGAGTTGACTGGAAATGTTGATGATTTTCCTGAAAATGTGCTTCAAATTCACAAGTCATAACAGAGTCCCAAATCTCTAGTCACTATTACATAATTTAACAAATATATGACACCAAGAACTTACTATCCTGACATAATAAAAAGTCACACTTGAGAAAACTTTTAACAATAATTTGGGGGGGGGCGGTATACTCATGTTAAAAGGCATTACTATTCAACTCTTTATGAAAGAAACATCAATCAACAGAAGACACCACCAGGCCCTATGCCTCAGGCTCCACCTTCTCCACTTGTCCTCGGGAGTGGCCTTTGCAGGATGTGCTCCCTTTCTCCAGGAGGCTTCCATCTTGTGGCTGCAGGTTTCTGTGTGAAGAGGCAGTGGACAGCCTTCAGGCCTGGAGGTCCCACCTTTGGAAGCAGAGAACCACTGAGGGAGGAGATCAAAGTCAGAGCATGTAACAGGACCCCGTATATCAGGGCATCCTCACACACCAATGTCCCTGTCTGTGCAGAAACCGCACAGATATGCTCTGCCATTGTGGCTGGGCTGGTGAAGGGGCCCCAGCTTCCAGCGGATTTCCATGTGGAGTTTCTCTACAACTTCCCCAACTCAGTAGGTTGCTGCTCCACTCACCTTTCTGGGTCCCTCTGTTAATATATGAAACTCAAAGATCTGTACTCTTTGGAATGTGATATGCCACGGCTGTGAAGCACAGTGACCCAGGAGGGACAGACTTCCCATGAGAGACACACTAAAATGCTCTCTAATTTGTACTGTAAGTAAAACAAAATTGAGTACAGTCTTAAAAGTTTGAATTCAGAAGTTTCTGGGAGGTGGCCATTATGACCATACCCATGCCCTCAGATCTCCACTGTACATGACACGCTATACTATTTTGTAAAGTTACACATAGGAACAGAAGTTTTATTGGCAATGTATTTTCTCTAATAGTTAAGATATGTATTTGAAATTAAATTAACCATTGAGCCACAAACACATTTAGCACATGCCAGAATAACTTAAACTCACCATTAGGCAATACTTCAGTATTTTCAAACACTGGCCTCACTACTCTTAAATACCATGGCATGCTCGTGAAAGCTACCCATGGCAACACGGAATGCCTCCTGTCCAACACATCCCAGCATTCTCTTCCCTCCAGGATGAGCTCTGGTTCCACAGATCCACTCTGTGATGTTCCATGTGCTGCCCACCCTCACTTTGTACCATCAGTCTCCTAAGTTTTCTCTTTCTTAAGTCTCTTTTATTTGTACTCTTGGTTTTCAGAATTGAAGGGTCTTTAAAATATTTATTCTGGTGGGGACAAATTTTTTTCCTGGCTGGCTAATTCCTTCTGGGTATATTAGATACCCAGGCCCAATCCATACTGTGGCTAGAACTGGCTAAAAGGAAACTTCTATTGACAGAAATACCATGGAGGGAGAGTTTTTAAAAGCCAGTTGTAACCAGAAAGCAGCTAATAGACAACACATGTGGACATTGATATGTAGCAATTAAAAACAAGTCTACTTAGTGTTTTCCAGTGTTCATCCTATTACGTAAGTATTATGTGATTCATCCCATTGAAAAGGGAGAAGACTGGCGGGAAGAAAGGCAAGGAGAGGAAATGGTGTAATTGAATTTTAATTAAAAGGGGGCCACTGGCAATAGCATAGCCCTTCAGTTTCTGAAAACCTCTACAGAAATCTGAGGGTAACTGTGGCTACAGGCATGTGAGGACTCCAGGAACAATGGACAAGTCACCAATAATAAAATGCACCACAAACTCTACTGAGCTACTTACTATTCAGCATCTCCAGTTTCCTGCATTTTCTTCATCCTTCCAAGTTTTTCTAACTGTGGTCTTTACAATCACTATTCGCCAGTCAGGGTGTAAAGAGCAGGGACACATTCATATTGACCACTGAATGAAGAGTAGGGATGCACTCATATTGACCACTAAATTAACTAAGCTCCAGAGTTAATTACTGAAGTAACTAAGCATCCTCAAGTCTTTGAATTCCAGCAGGTGCAGAGGAGGCAGGCAAAAGACAACCAACCACCAATGACTACAGACACTGTAATATGTGCTTCATACCACACATCCATCTGTCGGTGGTTGAATACTCTCCCACCTACATTCTACATGAGAGAGGCCCACACTTGGAAGGGAGCCAAATCTGTTGATTTTTGTTGTTATTGTTTAGGAAAATTAGTCCTTCCAGGAAACTGAGGCCTTTCATGGTCTCTCCCCTTTGCACAGAGCATGAAGCCCTTCCCACTAACTTTTCCACCTCACAGGAGGGAGAGAGGAAGGAGGTGAGAGCAAACAGCCTTATTCCCTCAATGTGAGCACCTCTGGTTGATAATAGTGTCTAATTTTAAAAACTGGCAGCATTGGCCACACATACATTTATAAAAACAAAACAAAACCTACATATTCTAATGCAGACTTTGTGAGATGATTTCCAGGTAGAAATTCTGTAATTACTACATTTAAGATTGTCACTTGATCAATGATCCCTGTGATCTAAGCAGCTCACATTGCAAGGTAGGTAGGCAAGAAAACCAGCGACACAAAGCACGACAGGAGGAACCCCACATTGCCCAGAACATGAGAGGTCCACAGAGAACCTCCAAAGCAGACTGTCTCCAGAGCACAGCACTCAGACAGGTGACAATCCTGAGACGCACCTGTCAGCTTCCAAGTACAGAGTTCCTTTACATACATATATTAGTCTACTGATTCACCTACCAAAACATTAAAATATGAAAACAACATAATTTCCAAGGCTCCTACATATTTCCAACATTCAACTTAGGGATCCAAGATTCTGAACATGCCATCACCAAAAAAAATTGCAAACCTAAAAAACAAAAAAGGGAAAATAAATTAAACAAGGGCAAAAGAAAAGACTTTTTCAGAAAAGGTCAATATATATAAATTACAAAATGTTTCAACATTAATGCTTTACTTGTGTAACAAGGGCTCTTAAGCTTTACTTCAAAACAAAGTGGTTTCCACACAGCAAAACAAATATGCAACTAGACTCACAGGTGCCACCTGCCTGTTTAATATTTGCTGGGTCAACACCTTTTCACACTTATAAGTCTTTAATGGCACTAGTCCTGTCCTTCTCTTTTGGAAGTGGTCATCGTTCGAAGACACGGAGGTGCATGAATGAAGCCACGGGCTTTTTCTTGAATAATTCACATGTTTAGAAGCTACTTTTTAGCTGAGTGACAATGGCTGGTGTTTGTCCTCAAGTGCACGAACTTCTAGCACTTAACATTAAAAATACACCAAGTTCTAACCTCAAAAGGGGCCAGCATAATCAAGCGTGCCTGCTTTGCTTTCTTTTTTCTATTAAAAAAAAAAATCAAAATGAACAAACCAACCAAAAAGCCTGTTTGTTTTGGGTAATAAGAAATCAGGGTGTGTGTGTGTGTGTGTGTGTGTGTGTGTGTGTGTGTGTGTGTGTGTGAGAGAGAGAGAGAGAGAGAGAGAGAGAGAGAGAGAATGAATTATTTTTCATCACTATGCAGCCCTGGCTAGCCTAGCACTCTCTGTATAGACTAGAACTCAAAAAGATTGATGTGTCTCTGCCTCTGGAGTGCTGGGATAATAGGCGCAGGCCACTAAGCCCAGCTACAGATTACAATTTCTAAACATACAGGCATCAGCAATGCCAGTAACTGTTTCTCATTAAGACCTTTTCCCACACCTAGGGAGTCTCACATGTTGCTATGCTTCTCAAGTGCTGGGACTATGACTACAGAAATATACAGTCCTGCCCCTTCTTACTAAGACATTGTTAATATACAAAAATGAACCATGACCAACTCCTCTACTATGGTTTAGAAACCATGCCACTTAAGGCCAGAGCATTGTTCTATAGAAAACCAATAGCTCAGAGTTCTCCCTTCCAAGAGAAGTGTAACCCTGTATACAGGAACAACCCACTAGTACTGCTTTTTTCTAAAACAGGGTAAGATTGGCCAGTGAGGACAAGCTGAGACACAGACAAGAGTGCAGTTCTCCTGGGTGACCCGCCAGTGCCAAAGCTCCAAGCGCAGACTTTGGTGCATGTGAACAATGCTCTCTCATCATAAAATGTCCAATGTGAAGGGAATTCTTCCCTGAATCTTGCCACTCTCAACATGGAAGATTACAGGCTGAGGACATACTACAAACATGAAACAATGCACAGAAGTGCTGATGGGTGTCCATGAAAAGAAACATGGCATTGCTTTAAAACAAAACTGTCCACCGGGTAACAAAAAACTTGGAATTTGCCTTCTACATGACCACTGAGACTGGGATGAAATTTGCCCCCTCTCAAAGCTCAGTAATGAAGCACCTTCATGACTTGGGCTAAAATGCAGCAAACTTGTCAGGTCATTTTAGAAGCTAATGGGACTGTATCTAGTGCAGGATATGAAATGACAGATAATCCCTTCTCTGAGTTAATGGCTTAGGACACCTTTTGAATATGAGCAAAGAATCTTAGTCTCTCCCAGAATCAAACTATTCCTTTCTCTCTCTCTTTTTTTTTTTTTTTAGTTTGTCTGTCTGTAGACCAGGCTGGTCTTGAACTCACAGTGATCTGCCTGCCTCTGCCTCCGGAGTGCTGGGATTAAAGGTGTGCACCACCACTGCTTGGTGCCTATTCCTTTCTCTAAGCACTGTTTCTTTAACAAACTAAACAGGACTTGGTCCATGAGAATAAACTGAACAAGAGAGATGACACCTCCCAAGATTAACATATATGCATTATACATACAGATAAATATCCCAGAGTTCTACTCCCTTCCACTATAATCTATATAAATACATAAAACATATTTAACATTAACAATTAAAACAGAGCTGACTGATATACGTAAAATAATTAAAGAAGAAATAACTGACCCTCAAAAGGAGATTTAACTTTTGAAAATATATCCCAGAACACCTGGGCAAGAATTCTTTCTTTTGAATATAAAATACTGGGAAGCCTAGATTCCCTTTGTTCAGGAGAAAATTCTACCTGGTTTTCATTATGCAAATTTCTAGGGATTCAGGGCTTTTCATGTGGCATATATTTTATTGCTACCTAAGAAAAACAAACAAAAACAAAAACAGTTTTATACACACCTAAAATGTTTGATTTGCCTGTGATTTTCTGATGTTTTTGCTGCTATTGTTACCAGTCTAGAGAAAGAACATCAGTAAGTTAAGGACTTTTACATCTTCCAGGGGGAGGCTTTGGGTGGTGGTGGGACAGGTGGGGACATGAGGCCCCTCTCCATCCCTTAGATTTTGCCATTACCATTCTGTGTGGAGGGCTTTCAGGACCAGGTGACTGCACACGTCTAGAAACCGGATGACCTCAAACCATCTCATTTCGGCTAAGGCCTCATGCCTTTTGCTTAGAGCTAAAAATAAAAATATATGTGAATGAGCAAACAATCGTGAAATGAAACCTCTGACATGACACTCAAATACAAAGTACCCGAAGCAACTTTCTCAGAAAAATGAAAGCGCAAACATTTGCACGCAGCACCGGAGCTCTTGTCTCCCTGGAAAGCTTCCTTCTATCCTTTTAAAAGCTGGAACAATCACTGACCTCCAAAGTTTAATCTACAAAGCCAAAGTAGCATTTCACTCATTTCCTCAAATTATGATACATTCATTTTTATGTTTAAGTTAATGATACTAATGAAGTTAACAAATTTTACTTATAAAACATGTATTTACACATATATCAATACCAGGGCAAGAAAGCAAAGTGCAGTATTGAGAACAACAGTCTGACAATAAGAAATAAGAGTTTTTCAGAACTCCTGGTTTCAACAGCAGTACTGAAGTATATGGAAACTGTGAGGCTGCTCCAGTGAAAGCAAGCATTGCTTATCCAAGCAATGATGTGCCTGAGCGCTAGGCAGCAAAGCTAAGTACACAGATGGGGTCCCAGCCACCCATGGGGCAGTAGGGGCTACTGCTTCCACCAGGAAGGATAGCACAATCCATGAAGTAACAGCAAGAGACCACGAACTCAAACAAAGCCCACCAGGGACCCCAAATCTTTCTGCTCCAATCACTAACTCTAAACTTCAGGACCAAGCATGATTTTCAAAATCCTACATTAATCTTGGAATTCATTCTTCTCATGGAAAACTTGGGTAGCCCTGATCCCAAACATGTTTTGGGCTATTTTTGAAGATCAAAATAACCAAAAGCCACTCAGTACTTTCGTCAGCTGGAGCTGTGACTTAAAATTTAGAAATCAGGTTGCCAGCCCTCCCTATTGTATAACAAAGACAAGTAGCTTATGGGTTTTCATTCCATTCAAAAATGTCATGAAGTTAAATGTAGCTCCTAAGTTAGCAAGTAGCATCTGCAACAACATAATTATGGGGTATTTCACGTCTGTCTGCTGGGTCTTTGTATCAATGACATTTCTTTAATTCTGAAATTCAAATGAAGGTTTCCTTCATCTTGCAACAAGAGTGGTCAACACAATTTAAGTTAGCTCATCTTCCAGAACTTTTCATGAGGTCCAACTAAATTTAAACTCTAATGCTAATATGCTAGATTCGTTTGACACTAAAGTTCACAGTCTTGTGCTTTAAAGCAATACACCATAAGTTATGATTAAATATTTAGAATACCTATTGGGAAAATCTAAATTCTGGTCATGGACAAGTCTTAAGCAAATCTGACCAGACCTATGCTCATGTGGTTCTCTACTCTAATGCAAATTTGAAACAAGGAAATCCCGCAAGTTCCTGTTTGCAAGCAGCCCATCAACATCTTTTTTATACTCTAACAATTAAAGCTTGCCTGAAGATCAGAGGGTGGAACTAGCCACTACTTAACCATAGAGGTCTGGGTCTGTACAGACAGACAGGAAGTGATGATAAGGTGGGAGGAGACAGGAGCTCGGTCTCTTTTGGCTGGGAAGTTGAGGAGGTAAGGTGTGGCTGTGGCTTGCTCCTTCTTCTCTCTGATCTTTCAGCATTTCCCCCTATATCTGACTCTGGGCTTTTATTATTAAGACCTATTAGAACCCATGCTACACTTCCTCCTTCCCCATATTATAGGGCCCTCTTAGCATCCTGAAGTACATTCACAGAAGATGTAATAAACAGGTGTGCATTTCTGCTTTAAGCCTAAAAATGTTTACTACCTAAAACTTCCAAACCTGGCCTGCATCAACAGAAAAGCTATCATTCAGCCTGCAGCTCTTCCTAACTCACCTTTCTACCAATCTCTGAGGCAGACAGGTATGTCTGGGAAGCTCCATTTTCCTCCCCAGAGCCTACACCTCCCTTAGGTTGGTTATCCATTTTTGTGGCACAGTCACAGCTGTATGCCTGCCCCATTCTCTGCATCAAGTGTTAAGTGTTTTTTGTTTTTGTTTTTTTGAGACAGGGTTTCTCTGTGTAGCTTTGGAGCCTATCCTGGCACTCAATCTGGAGACCAGGCTGGCCTCGAACTTCACAGAGATCCGCCTGCCTCTGCCACCCGAGTGCTGGGATTAAAGGCATGTGCCACCAACACCCCACGTTTAAGGTTTTTTTTTTTTAATTCAAATTACAATCCACAACAACAAACACCAGGACTGATTACACACCATGTGTTTCAATCCCATAATTTAACTATCTTGACTTTGGTTGCAGCCTTTGATGATAGGCATTTTGACATCTGAGAGCACAATTTAGCTTTCCTTAGTTTGGAGGGAAAACCTGGTCTCAAACTTCACAGACAGGGCTGACCTTGAACTTGTGGCCTCCCATCCCAGCTTCCACCTCCTGAGTACAAGGTGAGTGCTACTATTACACCTGGCTTACACTTGGTCTTAAATTACAGTCACATAAAACTCCGTTTGAAAAAAAAAAAAAAAAAAAAAAAAAGCCCAGGCATTGGTAGTCCCAGCACTCAGGAGGCAGAGGCAGGGGGAATCTCTGTCAGTTCAAGGCCAGCCTGATCTACAGAGCAAGTTCCAGGACATGCTCCAAAGCAATACAGAGAAACCCTGTCTCAAAACAAAAAACAAAAACCATTTGCCTTGTCAGGAATGTCACAATGGCTTCCATTAATATGGGATCAAGGTATTCTAATGAGTTAGAGAAACTTTAACAAACCACAGAATCAAAACTCCAAAAAACCTAACCTTCAAATTATGTTACAGAAGAGGAAAAAAATTGCACAATGAAGACAGAATATTTTCAGTAAAAAACAAAGAAGAAAATTTCCCAAACCGATAGATGTCTCCAGGTAAAACTGGCCTACACAACACCACTAGCAATAAAGAGTGCAAAAAGTATATAAACTCATAGAGACTAAAAACCATGGTAGTGAATGATAACTGGATCACTGAAGAAAAGAAGGACATTTAAAAATTCCTAGAAATGAGTGAAATGAAAACACAGCATACCAAAACCCATGGGACATAATAAAGGTGATCCTAAGAGGAAGTTTACAGTACTGTGCCTACATCAAAAATTTTGAGCAATCTCAAATTAATAACTGCATGCCTCAGAAAAGCAAGAAACAACATCCAGAAAAAGTAAATAAGAGGAGATAACCAGAACTGGGGCAGAAATTAATGAAATAGAAATGAAAAATACTAAGAATTAATAACATGGAAAGTTGGTTCTTTGAAAAGAAACAAACTTGTAGCCAAATCCACAGAAAGAGAAAGAGAGACACCAAGTTAATACAATTAGAGGTTAAAGGGTGACATTACAACAGGCACTGAGGAAAGCCAGAATCTCTAAGGACATACTTTAAAAATGCACATTCTACTAAACTAGAAAATGCAAAAGAAATGGATGATTTCTAGATAAAAAACCTACCCAAGTTTGAAAAAGATGAAGCAAATAATTTAAACATGACAACCAATGACATAGAAGCAATAATTAAAATTCTCCCAACTAAAAAAGTCAGGGGCCAGATGGACTGGCCCAGAATTCTACCAGACCAGGAAGAAGTAATGTCAACACTCCTTGAGTTAGTCTGTGCTAAATAAATAAATAAATAAATAAATAAATACACTTCCAAGTTCTTTTTACAAAGCCAGAAGCACCCTGATACCAACACCAGACAAAGACCCAACAGAAAAGGGAATTATAGGTCTATCTCCCTGATGAACATAGATACAAAAATTATCAACCCCATACCTGCAAATAAAGTTCAGAAACAAATCAAAAAAATCATCCAACATGATCAAATGGGCTTTTATTACAGACATGCAGGGATGAATTCAACATCAATAAAGTAATCTGCCACATAGACTCAGGGACACAAAGCACATGATACCTCATTATATGTAGAAAAAAACTGACAATATCCAACATGCCTTCATGGTTTAAAAAAATCCTGGAGAATATAGTTATTAGGGATATATCTAACATAATAAAAGCAATGCACAAAAAAGCCAATCTAGACCCCAAACTCTTAGTTTCTGTACTAGATCCTTCTGATTTCTTCTCTCCTATAAGTGAAAATATTTAGACACTTCATAGAACAGGCATACGGTGGCATTACTGTCAACATACAAATGGCCAAAGAAAACAATCATAATGCCTACATGAAGCTGCCACCTCTCATGCTGCTGTAGAAACATGCCCTGGGCACATCAGCAGGTGCATAGATGCTGCTGCTGAATAGGGACATAAGCCATTTGCTTCCATGAAGCAGGGTAAAGGGTAAGGATGAGAAAAGAAAAGACAGGAAAGAAACATTGTGGATGGCTGTCTGAGAAGCTGTTATCCCAGAAGAAACAGCTTTTCACTTCATGATTCTAGAGTGTAATTTCTGTATCATGAACAATTATTACTTTTCTAGCAAAATATTTCCCTGGGTACTTTACTAAGCATTTCAAAAATTCTACAAATTGGGTTTCTGAAGATGGACAGAAACTGTCAGCTCTTAGTCAGGTCTACTGTGAGCCACTGTGGACATGAGAATTCATGCCCAGCCAGAGAGAAGCTTGGGTGTCAAAGAGTGCTGGATGGTAGCTGCTGATATGGCCTGGCCACCATACTTCTTGAATCTGGCCATTTCTTGCTTCTTCCAATATCTTTCAGTGTGCACAACCCAAACTAAGCAAACTGATGCTACAGGCTCCAGTACACACAGGGCATGTCACAGGGCATGGCTTTTGACTTCCAAGGTAACAAGCTATTTAATAGCACAGTGTGGGCCACAAGGTTAGTGATAATCATGGAGCAAATCTTCCACCCAGAGACACAACCAACCCAGAAATGCCATGCGGTTACCAGACCTCTCAAAAATGGCAAACTCGATGGGCGTTGGTGGCGCACGCCTTTAATCCCAGCATGCCGGAGGCAGAGGCAGGTGGAACTCTGTGAGTTCGAGACCAGCCTGGTCTACAAGAGCTAGTGCCAGGACAGCCTCCAAAGCCACAGAGAAACCCTGTCTCAAAAAACCAAAAAAAAAAAAAAAGAGAAAAAAAAATGGCAAACTCTAACCAGACATCTCTGCAAGTATCCCATTTTGCCTTGTTCTAAGACACCTACCTACCCTTACAAATGGAATACAGGGCTAGAGCCAAACTTCCCAGTAAAATGCCACTGGAGAAAATCTGTTTCTCACGTAGAAAGCCAAGCAAAACATGCTGCAGAAAGCCCCTTGTTGACCTCACAGTCCTCAGAGCTGCCCCAAATCAACACTGAACAACAGACCTTAACAGAGGATGGCAGGAAGTGAAAGTGTTCTCCCTCATCTCAAATCAATACAAGCCTCTTCTCTCAGGCTTGCTGCCCACCTCTCAAGTAGACTTCATCCCATACACTATTCCATCCCTTCCTTCCCTTCCCATCCTTCCTTCCATCCCATAAGCACAAGCGCACTGCCAGACCCAAGAACAACCAACCCACAATCTCCTCCCCTGCGCACATCGCCAACTTCTTGACTGACATGTTCCAATGGCATCTAATCACTCATTAAGTGTTTACTGGATAATGACAATACACCAGGGCTTTGTGAGTAAAATGAGATTGCTAGTGATTTCTGCTGTCATTGCACAAACCATCAGGCAAAATCACAGGTTTGAAATGTTCCGTTTCATAAAGGAAAAGTATCTAGGGATGAAGGGAACTCCTGAAAGACTTCATTTGAACCCCACTGCCCTTCTGCCCTGCCTCTCTGGGACCAGTTGTTCTTTTAGGTCCCAGTTCACACACAATCCTGACTGGAGACTAGGAAGACCTGTGTCTGAGTTGAGACCTAACGGCTGGATAGGAGGTGGCTAAGCCGAGAGTCTGAACAGTAGCATCCCAGGGACCTGGACCTTTGAGTCGTGAGACCAAAATGTGGTATCTTGGTACATCAGGTTGGATGATGTGGGGACAACTTTGAAGAAAATAGGCCCTAACCCAAGTGACAGCCACAGGCAACAGAGAAGGCTTGGGCTGTCACCCTCAATGCAGGAGCTGAACTCTGTACCCTCACCTCTTGCTCTTGGGTGTCCCTCTGTCCCCTAAGGCCAGATGAGTGCTCTCAGACACAAGAGCTGCTCAGATGTCACAGCTCCTGCTGTACTTTGGAAATGCCTACTGACCTGAACCTGAAGTAAAGGATCTTGCTGGCTTTGTCTCCATCCCGCAGTGTCTCTCAACAGTTACACAGCATTCTGCACATGGGAAGTGTTCAGAATTTGTAGACTGGATGGACCAGCCTCAGAAGGAAACTATTGACGAGCAGTATCAACACAAGAATGAAACCTTGCTGTGATATTCCTTGGGCTCTGACAAAACACTTAGGAACTCCAACAAGAAACTCCTTTGAACAAATCCCCATTTACAGCCTGACTTTTTGTGTCACTGCCCTCTGTGTGGACCAATCCCTGTATATGATAAACTCCCTAGTGGCGAGGAGCATACCCCTCACACTACTGCTCTTGATGTCGCTGTCCTTGGTGCTGAACAGCCCCTGAATGTTGAGTGGCAATCCTCCCTAGTGTTAACAACTGCTACCAATGTCACTCTGCTCCTAACTTTCATACCAGTCAATCACTAACATACCCTTCCCTTGGGTCATTGGTGACTGATTTTCAAACTTCATGGAATATTCTCTTCTTTCCATTTTGACAATTTTAGTAACATGGTAAAAGTTACTAACATCATTTGTGTATAATAGCAGGGACATTATGATTAATACATTCTATCAAGTAAAAAGTACTGAGTAATCTCACCTTATTCTGTTACTTGGGACAGGATAGACTTGCATTTCACTAGAGTTATGGGTACAAATTTAAAAAGAAATGCAAGAGCCACTTATTTTATATTTTTTGCAAGAGATTATTATACTCTAATCAGGAAGAAAGCAAAAACTGCCTGTCTTTGGGCCACAACACAGAACCCAGCTTTTGGGGGGTTTTTTGTTTGTTTGTTTTTTGGTGTTTTTTTTTTGGGGGGGAGGGCACATTCAAACCTTTGCTCCATGAAATGCATGCCATAGTATTTTTCCTTTCTTTTAAAAATTATTCACCCTCTTTTTTGACAACTTGCCATTATTTATACTGTGTTTTGACCACATTCAGTCTCCATTCCCTTCTTATCCCACCCTATCTCCCAACTTCTTATCCCTTCTTCCAAACACACCCTCCTACTTGCATGTTTTAAAAAAATCCATTTAACCCATTAATTTATCAGGGTTGCCTGCATGTGCATGGATGTGGGGGGTACTTCCTGGATCATGGACACCTTACTAGTAGCTCCCTGAAGGTACAGTGACTTTTCATTAAATGCCAAGAGCGCCTCAGCTAAGGGTAGGATCCTCCCATGGTCTTTTCCATATTAATTTACTGAGACACTGTGGTTCCCAAAGCAGAGGCAAATAAATTCTGACTGAACCCTTCTGGAGAGATTTCTGTAGGAATGAAGAGTTCTGACGCCCATGTGTCAGACATTCAGAGGACTCATGTTCTTTAGTTCTCTGTGAGCCACTCGGGTGCCACAAAATTCTCTATCCACAGAAGAGCTCCCCTCCCTCCTTCCACAGCTACTCTCCCCTCAGCCTTCGGCACTGAGAGCAAAGCAGCTCCATCCCAGACCAGCCCACTTCTCTCTCTTGAAGCACCCATTTGTCATGGAAAAGACAAGTGGTCTTCTTAACTAAATGACAAACAAGAACTTTAAAATAATTACGGAAATGTTCAAATATATACCTAATAAACAGAACAGCACTGTGAACCCTGATGAACCCTAATTCTCCACATGCTGCCACCTTTGATTCACCTATTTCCCCAGACTCCTCACCTCCCAATGTCACCGTAATTTTTACCTTCCCCATCCAAAGCACAATCTGCAACTGAGCTGCTGCTTGGCTTTCCACCTTAACCATCTCTGAAGTGCACAACTCCAAGGTACTGCTTGCATTCACACTGGTAGGTGACCATCTCCAAACAATGTTTTCACCTCGCAAAGCACAAGCCAAATCCACTGACCACCATCTCCCACTCATCCTACCCCCTTTCTGGCTGCCTATGTCAGGCACCTCCGAAGTGTAAGTCTGCAATGTTTAGGGTGTGTGTGTGTCTGTCTGCCTGCCTGCCTGTCTGTCTGTCCTCAAGGTTCATCTGGGTTTCGTGTGCATCAGAAAGTCTTTTCCAAATTTGGATTATATTCCACTCATTATCCAGGGGCTCTGCAGCTGCCTGCACCTTCAGGCAACAATGACTAAAGCTACTATGAACACAGTTGCCTGGGTATCTGTTTAAGTATTTGCTTTTGGTTTTTCAGTATGTATACCCAGAAGTGAAATTTCTAGATTGTATAGCAATTCCATTCCTTTGTTTGAGGAACAACCATACTGTTTCCCACAACAGCCATACCACTTTCTGTTCCCACCAACAGTGCACACGATGATAAACAATCATTTGTAAGGCAGTGAGCACCTGACAAAAATGCAGTGTCTGCAAACAGCTTTTGTGTGTGTTATTCCATTCAATTCTACAAATGTGTCGACTCACTGAGCACCCTGCTCTGTTGGTGATACCTGGGACATTTATTTCTATCTCCCATATGCCTGTGTAAATGTTTTCTCCCAATGAGAGGCTTAAGCTGACTCTGTTAAAATACTATCAAACCCACAGCTAACTACACACTAAATACATCAATAGGCAAGGCTCACATTGTGGAGATTTGAATAGGTATGGCCTCCACAGACACATGGGTGTGAATGCTTGACACACAGGGAGTGGCATTACTAGGAGGTGTGACCTTGCAGGAGGAAGTGTGTCACTGTGGAGGCTGACTCTGAGGTCCCCTATGCTCAAGTTATGCCCAGTGAGACACACAGTCTCCTTCTGTTGCCTGCAGATCAAGATGTACAACTCTCAGTTCCTTCTCTAGCATATCTGCCTGCATGCCACCCACCATGAAGATAATGAACTTAAACCTCTGAATTGTAAGCCAGCACCAATTAAATGCTTTCCTTCATAAGAGTTTCGATGATCTTTGTGTGTCTTCACAGCAATAAAAGACACATGAAAATATATGTAGAGTGAGATGACAGTTGATGCTCCCCAGGAGACAAACCTAGACCAGCAATATCCTCACTAGTCGCCTTCACAAATTCAGCTATGTCACTAGTAAATAGCTCGGGTCCAAACACACTAAATACAAACTACTTCCAAATAACACAAACAACCAAACAATAGCAGCCAGAACTCAAAACCTAAAAAGAAATTTTTGGAAAAGCTTTTAATACTATCCTAACTGTAACAAACTACAGGGACACAGTCTGCATCAGCAACAGCAAAGCTTTTAATACCATCCTAACTGTAACAAACTACAGGGACACAGTCTGCATCAGCAACAGCTCCCAAAGGCCTCCCGGAATCACAGGCACCACGGGTCTGGAACCACATCCAATGCTGATAATGTTTAGCATCCCAAGAAAGATCAGGCAGTAAAAATAAACATGCAGACATGTTCCTAATCTAGCTATAAAATAACCAAGCTTAGTCACATGCTATATTAACATTTAGGAATTTAAATGTTACTGCGGCATTAGTCACAAATAAGCAACTTATAGAATCAGCCCAGGTACCAGTCAACAGACAAATGAACAAAGAATATACACACAATGGCACTTTATTCAGCCATAAGGAAGAAGGGAATTCTGTCATCTAAAGGAAAATAGGTGGAATTATAAATCACTATGTTAAACAAAAGAAGCCAGATTCAGGGAAACAGATGTGTGTTCTCCTAGATGTAGAATCTTAATTCAAAACAAGACATAAAAATCAAAGAGGAGTGTTTGGAATCAGCAAAGAGCAGAGAGACGGAAGGGTAACAGAGTGATTGTTGAGCAAAGTACAATATATGTTATACAAACAGCATAAGGAAACAATATTTGATTTTTTTTTTTTAAAGTTGGGCTAGCAAGATGGCTCAGTGGGTGAAGGTGCTTGCCACCACTACTGATGGCCTCAGTTCAATCTTGGAACTCACACTGATGGATGAACAGACTTCTACAAGTTGTCCTCTGACCCACCAAGTTGTGTTATGGTTGGAGCATCCTGAAGGGTAGAGGCCACATCTTCAAGAGCTGACAACCGTGGTAGTTATTTATCTTCATTGTATGAGTGCTCCCGAAACAAATACTTGTTAATTCTTTAACTGGGTATTTGTGGATGCCTTTAAAGTCGCCTTCATGGTAACCCACTAATATTTATAACCACACACTGGCTCCTCAACAGAAAGTCCGACAAGGCTCAAGTCCTGTAACTGACTGTTCAACTTCTCAAGCAGTGACAGAAACCAAATTTTGACAATACAAAAACCCTTCAAGACTGGCTGAGGTGAACAGAAATTAAGAGACAAGGATTAAAAACATAGAAGGCATCTCTGAAAGCCATTGGGTGAGCTGGAGCAAAGGGGAAGGACATCAGGGCAATAGTTAACGATCACCGCAGGGTGGCTGCATTGTTCTCAGGGCCTGGCACATAATGAAACACAGGGCACTTTGAGTGATTATCATCAAGCTCAAGACAGCAACACCAGCATGGAGCTGAGTGAGCACACAGTGGAGGGAGGATGGAACAGCAAGCCACACATCTGAGCAGAAGAGGCCTTGGCAGAGGCATGGCAGCAGTGTACAATTTTCAGGGCAATCCAAGGCCAACTGTGTCTTGGGACATTTCTGGAGATGGCGTTGGTTATAGTGTTTAAATTAGGGGGCGGGGGAATGTAATACATTAAGATCTCCAAAACACAATCCCATGGTTGCATATGAGAATAATCACTGCAGAGCAGATGGCGCTTCCTAGGCAGGAAACAGAATTGATAAGCCTCACTGCAGAGTCATAATGACCACACTCTGGAGTCTGTTGCTCCCCAGGAAAGATCAATACGCTTCCTGAGAACAAGACAAAAAAAAAAGCACTGTACATAAAAGAGCTGCAATACTACATCAAGAGAAGGAAATGCCAAAGACAAACTGTCCCCTACTCACCAACTGCTCAGGTATAGGCATGGTTTAAAAACACAGACAGGTAAGAAATGAAGAAGAGTGATCAGAAAAAAAAAAAAATGGTCTTGTAACAATGTGTAGGGTGGACAGAAGTTTACAATCAGAAGGAAGGACAACTCACAAATTCCAGACAGACACACCTACCTACTTTTGTGTTCCTGTAATAGCTTCTGAAATTGCTCATTTGACCTTAACATAAAGAATGCACTCTCCATTCAAATTGCACAAAGTTTCAAATAAATGCCTACCACTACTATCACTTTCCAAAGCTGTATCACTTCGGTGTATCCCCAAAGCATTCATTACTAGTACAGCCTGAGTAAATTGTCCATTTTCCAAAAGGAACAACTAAGTGATAAATTTAAGTTACAACAATTAGACAAAGCTTTGACATCTAATTCCATGACACCCATCTCCCTAAACCAGTGTGTGCTCACAATGAAGGATTTTTATTAAGTACTGTTCCCCACTGCCTCCTCTCTGGAAATGATTAAAGCACAGAAAACAGAAACTTGAGTTAATTAAGACAGAAAAAAAGGGCGCTGCTCCACACCCACCCCTGAACTGAAGCAGAGCCTTGCAGTTGTGGTTCGCTTCCCCTCCTTCCAAGACTCAACCTCAGACGGTTTCTGCTGGGCGATCAGAACGGCACACTCTGAAGCTCCCCAAACTCTGCCCAATGCTGGACTCCCATGTCATCAAGTGGCCATTCTCCAAGGACTCTTTCCCTGGAGAATCGCTTCAGACCAGCTGTTAGAAACCGGTCAATCAACCGTGTTGTGTTCTGTTAATGACTTCACGTGGAGACAAACTCATCTGCTCTGTCATTCATTAAGCCCACAGGTCCAGGATGTGTAAAGTGTTAGTTGGATCCTCTGGGACCCAGGTACTGTCTGCATCAGCACATGGGACTGGATATAGCTTCCAGACACCTCCCAACCTGCCAGGCTCCGTGTGCACATCTGGCCATGTCCACTAGGAGAATTTCTCTGTTTTTAATCTTTTTAAAAAAGGGGAATCCTGTGTCCCAATATCTTCAGCACATCTTCTGAATAATTTGTCTCCACTGAGATTCATATGGAAGCTTAACCCCGTCCCAATAATGGTACTGTAGGACAGAGGAGCCTGGGGGGCTCCACACAGCATCAGGGAGGGCTGGGAAGCAGTCTGGCCCCTTTGTGCCCGTGCACCTGTGCTCTCTGCATGCAATCACTTCCTTTCTCCATCCCCACCACAATCACTTCCTTTCTCCATCCCCACCACAGTGAGACACCACAGTAGGTGCTTACCAGCTGAGCACATGCCAGCACTGTGGCCCTAGACCTCACAAGTGCAGGTTAAATCTTTTCCTTTAAAGCACACAGCCTCAGAGCTGCAGAGATGGCTCAGTGGTTAAGAGAACTTGCAGCCTTTTCAGAGGACCAGAGTTACCACATCCAGCAGCTCACAACCACCCGTAACTATAGCTCCTTCCAGGGAATCCCATATCCTCTTTTGGCCTCTGTGGGTACCCATACATATATGGTCAGGGTCTCTTTCTCCACCCCACCACACGCACGCACGCACGCACACACCCACACATAAAAACAAACAAATCTTTTTTGAATTTCTCAAGTTGAAAAATAAAATACACAGCCTCTAGTATTTTGTTATAACACAAATGGTCCAAAAACAATGCCTTGACCACAGCTGTATCTGGCCACTCACTGGCCAGGAAAAGGCTCCAGCCTGATTGTCTGTAATGCATCCCGATCTCCTCCCCCCTCACACACAATCCAGCTAGGGTCTGCCTCACCTGAAAGACAAAAGGATACAGGGAGTGCAGATTATAAAACCAAGTTTCCACCAAGATAGAGGTGTCAGATGGATTTAAAGGTTACCCAGTGTTCACGATGGGTATATGGAGTCAAAGATTTTGTCTTCCAGTCATTTCTGCCTACCAATACTAGTTCTGACCTCTTGCTCTGAAGAGAGAAGGCATGATCCTTGGCTGCGCAATAAGCTGCACACATGGAGACACTATTGTGTTCCCCTCCCATTACACAGATCTGTATCTGTGCTTTACCATCCCTCTTCCAGTGATAAATCCCTCATAAAATGTCCAGGGTCCTATTTATACTTAGTGCCACGTCCATCACACTGACCACCTCTGGGGTTCTCAACAACACATTTCTACCAACATGACCTACCACTATGGTGCTTCCCTGGTAGTGTCCTATTGGCCTGCAACCAACTTGCTGGGAACTGCAGACTTTCTTATTTCCAACAAGTAATGGATAGGTCTGGCCTCCTATAAGCTCTATCTTGACACTTAAGACAAAGGGAAGGGGAGGGAGGAAGAGAAGGGGAAGTTCCAAGTATTGTGGCACCTGCCTCTAATTCAAGCACTCAGAAAGCTGAAACAGAAGAACTGCTGTCACTGTCAAAGCCAGAATGCACCACACAGCAAGCACCAGGCTAGCTAGGGCCACATAGCTAGCTAGATCTTGTCTCAAAAACAGGGGGAGGGGGAAATAGAAGAGAGGGAGGAAAGAGGGAAGGAATAAAACTACTTCATTATTTCATTTTCCATTTTCTTGGTTGTCAAAATAAAAATTCAAACTGAGGAAAAACTCACTCATACAATTACGATCAGCTTTGTACAACAGGGCTATATCTCCTAAGAAAAGCACTTTCTGTCTCAGAAGAGGACTGCAGGAACTTGTTGAAATTCTGAGAACCTGACACCCTTGTGGGCTCAGTGAAATGGTCCCTTTGAGCTATCTCCGAACTCCATCTTAATGGACTCTTTCAAGAACGCTGGATTGGCAGTGTTTAGTGAGTTACAACATCGGAGGGGACCAGGAAACATTAGAGTCCTGTGACCAGTGACTACCACTTTCCCTAGCAGACAAACCTTGTTGGAGACTGGTATACAATCACAGGAAGCCAGATAATTGATTCGTTTGCTCAATGCATCCATTCCAGGCAAGCAAGCCACAGAGGGAGCCACATGATCATCAAGCATTTGTTTATTGCATACAGAACCCCAAGCAAGCAGTTCCCTAAAACACATTTAACAACACAGGGTGGCTTAACCTCATGCACCAGTCCCTAAAAAGGGCACTCTAGTTGGTACTAGGATAAAATGGTTTTAAAATACCTCAACCAACTGCCTTCCTGACAGGCCACTGCTTGAGAGAAGCCAAGCATGAGAACCTGAGTCCAGATCTCCAGTGCCCACATGAGGACCAGATGCTGTGGCACTCATCTTTATCTCAACAAGGGAGAGGCAGAGACAGTCTCCTTAGGCCTTACCAGTGAGCCATGCTAACTGATCACTGAGCTCCAGTGTAGAGTGATGGAGGAAGACACTTGGTGCCCGTCTACAGCCTCCACACGAGCACAGAGTTAAGACTATGCCAATTAGTATGGTTTAAATTAAGAAACTGGGAGGAAGTAAAAAGATCTGAACATGTGCTTTTCCTTGTGAAATGGGGGGAGGGGGGAAACACTCTGAATTTGCGTTTCCCCCCATTGGCCAGGCCTCTGCCCTGCCCCTCTTTGCTGGCTTCTTTTAATGATCTGTTTCTGGGGACCCAGGCTTGCTTTGCCCATTCACTCTATAATCTCTGGCAGCTATCTGTGTAGATTCAAACTCCCAGCCTTCCTACACAGCTGCCCTCAGGCTCTCTCAGCTCATTAAATGGCAGCTCCAGCCCCATCAAAACCCTTAGCATGCTTTACAACTGTCTTTCCTGCCAATATATTCATGTCCATCAGCCAACCATAGTCACACCTGTCAACACAGCCAATCAGCTCTACATTCAAAATTCACCAAATCACACCACTTCCCACCTATCCCCATGATTACCACAGGAGCCAAGCTACTGTCGCCTCTCAGGATTTATATGCCGCTAACTAGTTTCCTTCTATTCTTGTTCCCCTAGTTAAGCACAGCAGCTGGAGTTGCTGAAAATTAGGATTCACAGTTTGCTCTATTCTCGCTTGTAAAATGAGTTAAAATTTGCCAACAATGAAATCAAACATTATCTTTGGTTTCAACTCAGTGAGTGTATACCTCATGTAAACAGGATCCCTTTTAAGACATAACACTCCCATTGCCAGTGTCTTAAGAATGAAGCTGTTGTAATATAAACATCATTTTCAGAGAAATGGGATCTTATTGGGAAACATCCAAGACAGAACCGCTGTGTCACAGGACAGACAGACGCATGTGGCTGCCTCTAGCAGCAGCATTGTTCAGAACAACTAAAAAGTCCAAGGTGCCTAAATGTGCATGAATGGGCAACTGGGTCACCAAATGTGGTGACCTATGCAGTGAACTGTTGATTAGATATACACTCACAGACAGATAAACACTAAAAATATTATGCTCCATGACAGAAATCAAATATGAGAGATCACATTTACAAAGAATATTTTGAGTGGGTAAACACACCCAGACAGAAGGCAAAGTGGTATTGTCCATAGCTGAAAAGAAGAGAAACAGGATAAAATCCTCAATGGGTGCAGGGTAACAAAAGGTGTTCAGACTAGTCAGAAGTGGTGGCTGTTCAACACCACAGAAGCACTGAATGCCCCAAAACTGTTCACTTTAAAGATACTTTTCATTTACTCATTTCTTTGTTTTGTGTAGAGGTGGGCAGGCACATACCATGGAGTGGTTTGGAGGTCAGAGGACAACTTGTGGTAGTAGCTTCTCTCCTTCTGCCATGTGGGTCTCAGGGATTTAATGTTAGGCCATCGGGACTGGAGCAAGCCCTTCTACCCACTGAGCCATCTCGATGGTCCAACCAGAATAGGCCCATTTCAAGTGGATTATTTTAGGAATACACCCAATAACCACCTACACGCAAGCACGCACGCACGCACGCACACCTGCACAAAAATACACATAAAGTAGATCGTTCATTCTGTGCAAGTTTCACTTCCAAAGATGTTTTACATCCATGGGACACCACTTGGTGTCGAGGCTAAAGGTTCAACACAGTCACTGTTTCACTGATCATGCACCCTTTTTAAAACTTCCTGTCAAACACAGCTTAAGTGGCTTTCCTATACATCCCCAGACAGAACAGAGCAGAGATGCTTTCTACTTCCACAGCGAGATGACTGGGAGCCCAAGCTTGGGTAAATAACTAGTTCTAAACCCAGGGACTATGAGCAATCACAGTAACTACACTGTGAAGACACTTCTTTTGGATGGCTGGTATGCGAGCACATGTGTTTTACTGGGGACTGAACCCAGGACCTCATGTATACTAGGCAAGTATCTATACTGAGCTACATCCTCAGCCCCCTTTTTAAAATTTTTGAGGTAGGATGTCAGTAAGTTTTCCAGGCAAGCCTTGAGCTTGTGAAACTCCTGCCTCAGTTTTTCACATAGCTGGTTCTGATTACAGGTCCACACATCAGGCTCAGTCAAGAAGACATGTTGTAAACGATTACACACACTTAGTGGCAGGTGTTACATAGGCGGATTATAATTGTTGTAAACGATTACACACAGTTACACAGGCAGATTATAAAAGGTGGATATCTCTGAATTTTAATTCATGCTAATCCTATGATTGGAGGACTCTGAATTTGTATCCATTTGCTAAGTTAGTGTGGCATGGACAAGAAAACAGGCCAGAGGATGACTTTCATTCCAGTCAATTGCCTAAGGCCTTTCCATTTTTTACCAGTACATAAGTATGAGGAAAATACAATGTTTACTTACACACACACACACACACACACACACACACACACCTTCACATAAGTGACATTTAAGAGGAGTAGCAATGTTTGAAGCACAAAGCTAGAGTCCTGGTCCAAATACTCAATTCCAGACTGAAGGGGAAATCCTTAACATGGCTCTTACATAAACAGTCTGAATTACTAAAATTAACTTTCCAAAGCCAGAGGAAAGTTAGCTTGTTATGTAACCAAAATGCACCTTCTAGAAAGCCAAGCAGGTGCTTTGGAGTCACAAACAGCCTTCACATTAAGGGACAGTAAGACAGGCCTGTTTGTTTGGGGTGTTTATTTGTCATCTGAAATGTCCATTTAAAATTTCAGGTCTTCCGAAATTCAGGTCCTTTTCACATACAGCCACATCTGAGTTTGTGGCTTTTATGTCTCTAAAACACAAGCATTTAATGAGATATCAGCAGAGAGAGCAATGGGGACTTTTAAAGGGAACCCCTGTCTTCCTCATGCCCTCCTCCCAGGACTACCCTCTGTCTTCCTCATGCCCTCCTCCCAGTACTACCCCCACCCCTTGAAACCATCAGGATCAGGGCAAGAGGCCAACATGTGTCACAGAGCTGGTGCTGACGTTGCAAAGTTCACAGCTGAGCTAGAGCTGTGGTGTCCTTGGGCTTCCTTGGGACAAGGTGGAAGAACTGTTCACTGTGGCAGATGCTTGTCCTTCTGTCTCTGACTTTAAAAACAAACAACAAACCCTCTCACTGACTGATCTGTAATGGGTTTCTTATTCCCACCCAATGGTATCTGTCAAAGACTACTGTAGACACAGTATGGCCTAACTCTGTTCTGGGCATGCTTTCTGGTGTGTTACTAAGAGGTAATAATATCTGTACCAACTGTGAGCTTCCCATGACCAGCCATAAGATGCCCAACCTAATGAGAAAAAGAGCCATTGAAGACTGGCAGGGGTCTTTTCAAAGCACACACATGACACATTCACTAAACAAGCTACTGTAACATCAGAACCTCATCAGTCCTTTATAGATATTCCACCTGACTGTAGCAATGTTAACACACACCCTGGGGGTGCCAAGTATATTCCCAAACAGATCCCATACTCACACTACCTGAATTCTGAGCAAAAGGGAAAGAATTGGTGCCATGGCATCACACACAGTATAAAGTCATCTCACACAAAGCTTGATTACATAATCAGTACCCCCTTTTAGAGACTCTTTCCCAAAGGAGCACCTTGTCTCCCTGTGGTAATCCTTGCTCATTGCTATAATCTCGATGAAGAAAACATCCCAGGATCAACACTGCATTGAATACTGCATTTACACTGCAAGGGGGATCTCAGCAAGTGTTTGGCATCTTCTGCAGCTTGTCAGTTCCTGCCTTCCTCTTTGTAGTACAGATAATTCAACTGCACCTTTTCAATCTGGATTATGTCTCTTTATATTTCTGTGTGTGTGTCGGGGGGTGAATGAATATGAATGTGTTTACTAGAAAAGTGAGAGTTATGCCGGGTGTTGGTGGCGCATGCCTTTAATCCCAGCACTCGGGAGGCAGAGGCAGGCGGATCTATGTGAGTTCAAGGCAAGCCTGGTCTCCAGAGCGAGTGCCAGGATAGGCTCCAAAGCTACACAGAGAAACCCTGTCTCGAAACCCCCCCCAAAAAAAGAAAAGACTTACAAGGAAGAAGGGTTATTTAAGTAGAGGTGTAGCAGAAATACTTTCCTGTTGTTTTGAATTTATGATGTTGATGGGGAAATTTCCTTAGAAATGTCAAATGTTATTATTTCAATATAGCTTATTTTCAAAATTACTTTTGAATGAAGTAACAGCATAAAATCAGGTGAACTAGGGCACAGTGAAGTCATCTTTCCACAAATGTCCAAGGACCACCAGGCCTCCTACCCTGCAGGAGCAGAATGGTGTGCACATTATTTTATACATATGGTACTCACTGCTCCCTTATGAGCACGACAACATTCCAAAAGCCCCAATGATGGCTAAAATTGCAAAAGTGTCAATCCCTATCATGTACCATGTTTTCTCTGTATGCATACAGACCTAGGATAAAGTTTAATTAATAAGTGCAATAGAAGAATAACAATAAAATAGGATGATCGTACTATAATAAAAGTTTCATGTGTCCTCCCAAAACTTGCGTGTTAAAGAGGCTTAGTTCCCAACACAGTGCTGAGGTAGAGAGTGCTCTTGGTGAGAGACTGGACTTCATCAACAAATGAATCTGCAGCTGGATTCACAATGTGTGGCCATGGCTACGAGGCGTAGGAACTAAAAGATGGAGCCTAGATAGAGGAAGCAGGCTACCGATGGCATGCTTTTTGCTTTGTTCCTGCACTTCTACGAATGAGCAAGCTCTGCCCTGTCACACACTACCTGCCATGATGTTCTGTCTCACTAGGACCCCAAAACAGTGCCAAGTGACTATGAAGCTATAAAATATCCTTTCCTATGTCATCTTGCTCAAGTATTTTGTCACAGCAAGAAAAAAAAGGGAGGGACAAAACTAACTAGCACAACGACATGCAATGTGAAACACTTAGGCAGGAGAGCTATCTGAGGGCAGTTGATCTTCAGAAGACCTGGTTCAATTCCCAGAGCCCACATGCCCACAACTCTCTGTAAGTTCAGTCTCAGAGGATGTGACACCCACTTCCAGCCTCCATAGGTATTGCATACATGTGGTAACAGACACATAGGCAAACACTCCTGTACATACAATAAATCTTAAACAATCCTTTTTTTTCTCAAACATGATTGGCTGACAGTACAAAGGCAAGAGGGCCAAAGACTTCGATTTAAATGCAATTACTAAAAGCATCAGAACTATGCCACTGTCACTGCCACGCTGCGAACCAGCTAGAATCACACTCTGGCAGACCTGGAGACTTGGTAACAACTTCACACAGGGCATGGCTTTGAGAGGGGCAGGTTTTAGATGCTCTGGGTGAGACAATATATCATTACTGTCTGCACTCAATCTAATATGGGATGCCAAAAATTTGGGTGTCAAAAATGTGAGCACCATCTTTCATCTCCAGGCACAAATTACAAAGACCAAAAAATATTCCTCCTGAATGTGCAAGGCCTTTCAGGACAGACCCTGAAATACATATTCTCCAGAGACTGAAAAAGGAAGACTGTGTGACAGGGAGATGGCTCAATGAGCAAAACTTGTTTGTAAAGTATGAGGACCTGACTTCAGATTTCCAGCACCCACTTAAAAGCAAGGCAAGGGGTAGGGGTAGGGACAGGTGGGTCCCAGGGGCTCACTAGCAGGCCAGTCTGGCCAAAATGGTGAGCTCCAGCTTCTGAAAGACCCTGTCTCAAAAAACCAATGAAGAAAATACCCACAACCAACCACTGGCCTCCATAGGCCCCCTCATGAGCCAGCCCACCCATGCACACATAAACAAGTACAAATACACACACAAAAAGAAAGAAAGAAAGAAAGAAAGAAAGAAAGAAAGAAAGAAAGAAAGAAAGAAAGAAAGAAAGAAAAAAGAAAAGAAAATGCAAATATAATATGAGCTAACAAAGAACTTGGCATTCAATAAATGAAAACAACCTATGCTGGGAAAAAAGAGCTGGCAGGGTTAAAGCTATTCTTTGGAAAGAAAGAACCAGTTGAAACCCTATGCCCCAAACTGTCCCTTGTTCTAATAGGCTGATTCATCTAAGAAATGTAAGGAAATGTTGGGTTATACAATCACTCTATACTCCAAACATAAGCATACGTATGTATATCTTCAATTAAACCTCTCCCTGACTTAAACACAGCGAAGACTTTCCCTAACTCATGGAGTAAATATTAAGCCCATGACTTTGCCTGTGAGGCCATTTATGGTCTCTGTTTTTTAATCTGATTTTCTATCCAAAAGGCTATCTTCAAACCCCTTCCATTTTCTTAGAAGCACCCAGGATGCTCACAGCCCTGTGCACTGACACATAATGTTGTTCTATATACATCTTGTGTTACCACTGCTCACCTGGCTCCTGGTCCATTTGGAGGATTCTTAACACACTAAGCAGCCACCCACTCCTTTGTAATACTTTCCTTCCCCCGATGCCCCTGATGTTCTCCTCTGGGTCCCCAATCTCTTCCTCTTCTAGTGACTATGTATGCTATTTCTTATCTACCTGGACTGTCTCCTATCCCAACACCTTAAATGTAAGCATATACTGAATGCGTAACCTTAGACATTGCTCAATAACTCAGCATCCACTATTGCAAATAAAATAAGTACGTGCCCTATGACATCAGCATTTATTCCATAGCCACAAAAGTCATTCACTAACGGTTGTGCAGCTGTGTGGTATAGGATGCTAGTGGGCATTTTCATTTGTATGGTCCTTTGGCTGCAGGTAAGAATGTAAGTTCATTTCATTTTCTTTCTGTCTTTTGCCTTTCTGGTGATGCTGACTGGGGATGGGGTTGATGAAGCTCAAGGCCAGCACTTGCATGCTAGGCAAGCACTCTACATCCCTATGCCCTATCCCCTCATACAACCTTTCATGAGAGCTATCTAAATTCACCCTACATAATCGTATTCCCCCACCTCCAACACAAATATACAAATTATTTACCTAGGAAGTGATTCTGAATATACAATGCTATTAACACGAAGTGTCTACTGTGGTTTTATTTATAACAGCAAAAATAAGAAGGGGCTTAAATGACCAATGATAAACGAGCAAATTAAACTACAGGACAAACAATAAAATACTATATACACCATAAAATTTTGTTGTAGAATGTGATTTAATGATATAAAAAGGTATTTATTTCTATTTGATATTAAAAGGAACTATAAACTTGGTATAAAAATACATGTTAACATATAACATAAAAAGAACATTTTAAAAGAAATTATTTTAAAGTAGATTAAAAATAGAAAACAAGGGAAATTTTATTAAGTCCCAATATAGAGCCATACATAAAATGACGGAAAACTTTTATTAAATCTACAGATACTTCTAGTCAAAACACTCTCAAATCAAGGGGGTCTTTCAAGGGGATGAAAACAGGGAGATTATGATTGGTAATTAAGTTTCTAGCTCTCAGGATTCACAAAGTGTCTAATTTTATTACAAGTAAGTAGTCTATATTCTCTAGGCAAAATATACAAAACAAATAACATATGTTGCAGAGCCAGAAGCACATTTTATAATGAAGGATCTGAACCAGTTCACTAACTGATGATAAAAACTGACCTCAAGATGAGATTTCCAATAATGTACTAATACATATTCAGCTGCTTGTCACAATCCAGATAACTTTGAGTTACTTGTTAGGGACTAATAAAAGCAATTAGTTCTCCATTGCTTAGAAAATCCACAATAAAACAATTAACCTTTAATAATATTAAATGCAAATTATAAAGCTTTAACAACTTTCCCTTTTTGGCCTCATGATAAGGCTGTTAATTTAAAAAAAAAGATTCTTATGTCTGTGAAATAAGCTAAAAAATCTTTACCTCTCTGAATAAAAAAATTTCCCCAAATGAAATATAAAGGGCTAGGTAACAAAAACGAACATTCACACAAATCATTTCTTTTTTTATTATCATTTTTTATTTGAAATTAGAAACAAGATTGATTTACATGACAATCCCAGTTCCCTTCTCCCTCCCTTCCTCCCCTATCACCCCCCCAACTAAAACCCTACCTACCATATATCCTTTCTGCTATTCTTCCCCTCACTCAACCTTTCTGCTCCCTCATGTCCTCTGCATCCTTCCTCTTCTCCCCTTCTCATTCTCCTAGCTCCCTCCCCCCTCTTCCCATGCTCTCAATTTGACCCTTTCCCCTTCTCCAGGGAATCAAGTATGTCTCTCTAAGGGTCCTCCTTGTTTAATTACTAGCTTCTCTGGCAGTGTGGGCTGTAGGCTGCTAATCCTTTACTCTATCACACACATCATTTCTGACACACCTATGACAAGAATCCTATGAACATCAGTGAACAAACGCCAGCCATGGGCCACACCCTAAAACAGGCTGCAGAGGACACTGCAGAGGGCAGAGGGTGCTAAGTCTGCCAGCTCAGAACAGAAGCCTAACAGTTCATGTGCTCACGGGAAACGCAGTGGAAGTGTTCAGCCCATTCCACACAGGCTGGAAGAATGGGCATGCAGGGCTAGACCTCCCAGATGTGGACTGACTCCTGTACAGAATCAAAGGCTCCCCCTTCCAGAGCAAGGCACCCAAGGAGGAGACAAGAGGTGACTAAGCTAAGCAAGAATTCAGCTAAGACAAGAGGCAATTAAGCTAATAAGCAAGAGTTCCAAAAGGAGCCTGGCAGATTTCTGTGCATTAGGGACAGCCTAGTCTATATAATGAGTTCCAGGCCATTCAGGGCAGCAGAGTTAAAGACAAAAAAAAAAAAAAAAAAAAAAATACAAAAGGGAAATGGAATAGAAGAAATGGGTGATATAAACACGTAAAGAGAAAGCAGGAAATTGCACAGAGGAAGATGCCTGTGACACATCACCGTGGAGGAACCTTAGAGGGTCAAAAGACTAACCAAACACTCGCACCTGCTTGTACACACACACACACACACACACACACACACACACACACACACACACACACACACCCCTCTCTCTCCCTTCCTCCCTCCTTGACTACCATTTCACATTAAAATGAGCATCAAAAATACTAAGTCAGGCTGGGTGGTGGTCGCACACACCTTTAATGCCAGCACTCTGGAGGCAGAGACAGGAGGATCTCTGTGAGTTTGAGGCCAGCCTGGTCTACAAAGGGAGTTCCCGGATAGCTAGAGCTGTTACACAGAGAAACCCTGGTTCAAAAGCAAAACAAAACAAAATGCTAAGTCAGACCACAAGTTGTTAGGAAAAGCCATTAAAGAGAAAATACCCTCATAACAAAACAACCAAAACAACACAATTAGGTATAAATGAAGACTGAAAGGAAAACGAAGATGCAATAAAAAGGATGAAAGAGATGTAGGTCTAGCATAGGCAAAATGAGTCTCTCGGGTAAAAACAAAGCCAGAGAACAGATCAAAAGCACCAGGAGTGTGCAGGCAGAGCAAAGAACCCAGAAGCAGCTAGAAGGGACCATGGAAGCCAAGCAGAGTCCTAGGGAAACTAACCCCGTGGACCTGGTCTTGGTCTTACTCCACTCCAGAACAAAAGAAAATAAATCTATCATTTCACACACTGAAGCCGTGGTCTCATTTGTCTGTTTTTATGGCAGCCTCCGGCAAAGGTGTGAAGCAAGTACCCATTCTTGTACCACTGAGAGAAATGAAAAATGCTTCAACCATTCTGGAAAATGGTTTGGTGATTTCTTAAAACATGGATCTGCCATATGATCCAGATATACCACTCCGGGGTATTTACCTAGGAAAAATAAAGCATTTGTCTACCCAGACTTGTTCCCAAATGTTGAGAGCCTATTCCTTCATAACAGCCCCAGCTGCATAAAATGGGAATGTCCATTATCAGATGAATGGAAGGGTAGATTTGTGTTTTCATACAAATCACAGCACTTCTGAACAATAAAAAGAATGCACTAATAATCCCACATAACATGAATGACTTTGAAAATAACTGTGCTAAGTCAAAGAAACCAAACAGAAAGAAAGAGTAAAGCACTACTACTATAAAAGCCCAGGTACAGCACCTTACCTTATAGAGAGAGAAAGGACATCAATGTTGCCTGGACATGAAGGATGGCTAGGAGACACTTTAAAGGTGGGAGAGACATGACATTTGGAATTATCAGTTTATATATTACCCTAATTCAGATGTTGAAATGCTAATGGCCAACGTGATGGAATTAGGAGGTGGGCCCTTTGATAGGTGATGAGACTAATAGTATCACTACAGCAGAGAGTTCTGTCCCTCCCCATCAGCCTGTGAGCCAGGAAGGCTGCCACCAAGAATCTGACCACACCAGAGACCTTGACCTCAGACTTCCAGCCTCCAGAATTTGAGAACCATTTGTGTGGATACCTGTAAGATTAAACAGCCAGACCTGACCAAGACAAGGAGTGATGGATGAATGTGTTGATTCCTGTAACTCTAATCCTCACGGATATGGATATATATTTAAAAATGTCAAATTTTATACTTTACACGTACAGTTTTTTATGTTACCAGTCCTCAACAAAACTGATTAAATTGTACATATGTTCACACAATATATTTAAAACTGTAATGGTGAAAGAGAAACTACTACCAAAACAAAACAGCATTTTCATAAATCTCTTAGCTCATGAAAGATAAGGCAAACAAAAAGTTATGAGTAAACAACAGTCAGGACACACATACATACATATCACCACATTAACAACAGCACAAAGACCACATTAACTACAGCACAAAGACAGCTGCGTCTCTATTCAAAAATTCACAACAGAGAATTTCCACACATACTAGAGCAATAAAAGCTATTAATGGATTACAAAAGAATTCTAGCATCTTGATCATCATGCAACAAAACTGGAGATTTGTAGCAACAAAATCCCTTAATCTCATAGAATTTAAAACACTTGCTTATAAATGGTGACTAGGCAAAGGAGAAATCCAAGACAGCATTATACATTATCTAGGAAATCTTAATTAAAGTGGAAACATGTCAAAATCTAAAAGAAACTTCTAAATCTGTAACATAAGTTTAAAATTTTAAATGCCTATGCTACTAAGTACAAACGAAAATGAATAGATAATCTTGAAACCAGAAAAGGAATAAAATGAAACTATGTTAAAAGCATAACAGAAGGAATCCACTCATTATGGAACATTTCTACATCAACCACCTACCTCAATTATGGCCAGGAAAAACACATCAAAGCAACTGGAAAAACAGGTATCATTCTGACCTAGAAGGCTCTGTAATTTAAATCCAACCAACCAAATTTGATATAAAACTGCAGTGTATTTATTTTGTAAACCTCAACATGATCTTCAAGTCCACATTGATGAATTCTGCTTGTTCACACAAGACTGACTATGAAATCAAAAAACTTTTAAATCAAACAGGTGTGATGATATGGCATGGAATATTATATCCTTGACAGCATGAGTACAATAAAATAAATAATAAGTATTAATAATGATGCAAAACTATCTGCTTTATAAAAATATTTGCCAGCATCTCCCAAAACTGACTTCAAGACAATACTCAGAAGGAAAAAAAAAAGAAAAATAGAAGCAAATGAAAACAGTAAAGAAAATAAAAAAGCATAAAGCAAAGGGGATGAAGGCAAAGGGGATGAAGATCTGCCCAAATGAAATGCTGATAGAGCAGCTTCACCTCTGGGGCACACAGAAGGTGTGTGTCCAGGAAACAGGCTCAGGTGGTCACAGCAGTGCTCCTCCTCCATGGTCCTCAGCAGCAGCATACACATATATGAAAGAACAGCTTATAGTACAATATGGCTGAATGCCAACAGCAACACTGACCTAAAAATGTTACGACACCAAGGGTCTGCATCAAACTTTTAATTATGTATATGGGGGCTGGAGTGATGGCTTGGCAGTTAAGAGCTCCAGCTGCTCTTTCAGAGGTCTCAGGTTCAGTTCCCAGCATTCACATGGCAGCTCACAACTACCTGTAACTCCATTTCCAGAGGAGCTGACACCTTCATACCAATGCACATAAAATAAAAAGTTAATTATGTGTATATGTGTGAGTGCCTGTGCACACAGATATAGATGCCTGCAGAGGATAGACAGGGGGATCAGATCCCCTAGAGCTGGAGTAACAGACAGCAGTGAGCCACAAGATGTGAGCACGGGGAACCAAATTCAGGTCCTCTGCAAGAGCTGCTTAATGGGGTGACATCTCTTCAGCTCCTGTGTGATTCCTTATGATTGCATTTACACAAATTCAAGGTCAAGACATGTATGCTTTCAGTTAGACAAGAAGTGGAGGATTCATTCTAATAACAGGTTCCACCTTGTTGGAATACTGACTGGGAAAGGGAGTGAGGCAGATGACTTTTCTGAACAACTTACAACCTTGAAATCTGTTATTCCCCCCCCCATTAACTGCAATTGAGATAAAAATGCCATGCTTACTGTACACATTAAATGCAGTTTTATGCTGTTCTGCTTAATTCCTGCAAGGAATAGAGACACCAAGTTAAATTTTAAGTATTCCTTAAAACAGGCACAGTTCCTAACCTCCCCAGGATATTCTTCCTAGTTACCTTTCTTACTCAACGATGTACTTGTTCATTGGGTATTTGGAAAACTACTTTTGCCCCCCACTCTCCAAATACTCAAAAGCTAGGAGTATAAGGAAGTTTTTAAAAAGGACAGTTTATTCAATTTCTTTTCTCCTATTTTGTTAGTGTCGATAATTGAACCCAGCCTTCAATATGGCAGAATTCAGCTTTATTGGCAGCCCATTACCTCTCAATTTAAATGTTTATTAAAGTCTTACCCATACTAGTACATACTAATGAAAATGTAATCAAAATGCCATATTTGACAAGAGTATGTATATACAAAAAGTCGCTATATTTCAAAATATTTACATTTACTTTAGGAAGCACTTCGGGTAATGGAGCAGCCAGGGAGTGAATGCTAACAGACAACCTCATTTCAAAGCTGTCCACCTAAGAGCTGTTTGATAATCTCAGCAAGAAGTCTGGTTTATTTCTATTTTTAAGCTTGCCCACACTCCACTTCCACTCCTTTTGCTTCACATGTCTCCTCACCTTAAAAAATCACAAGTTAGCCTCTTAAAGTTCTTCATTGCTCTCACCAGCCAGGAAAACGATGACTAATAAGGCTACAGAGAAGATGGGAAGAACAGTACAGACCATATTCAAATTACACTAAACTGAAGGGTGAATGTAACTGATGATCAAAGGTCAATATTATGGTGGGGGGAATAAGGACACTAGTAATCAAAATATTAGCACATTACTATTAAAAAAAATACACACACACACTCCCATCAGGTAGGTCAAAGTGAGGGACTTGTGCATGCTAAGTTCCACCACTGAACTTAGCCCTTGTTGTTTAAGATGGCATCTCACCATATAGCCCACGCTGACCTTGAACTCACCACTTCAGCCTCCTCGGTGGTGGGAATACAAACACGTGCTACTACATCCAGTAAGATCTTTTTCCTTCTATTTACATTAAGGGCATTTACAAAGTTTTGCCAACGTATACAGAATTCACAAAAGATCTTAAGAAAAAATTTCTACCAATATAATAATATTGCAATAAACTTGTGCTATCGGCTAAGGAACTTCTGGGAATTTAAGGACAAAACTCTCCCCATCTTTAATTTCATGTTGCTAGCTTACCCATTGCATTCAGGGTTATAACTAAACAGACACTGTATTTGGGGTGCAGATACTCCCAACAGGCTAGAGCATACATAGTAAGGAATACATCCAGCACTCCAGAATCATGAGCTGTTGCCAGGACAAGACTCTCTTGCAAGGGAAGCTTTCCTGAATGTTACCCAACATGTGTCTTCTGAACAAGGCTTCCCATTTTATTTAACATCAGTAAAGCTTCCAACTGCATTCCTATACCAAGACAGAGAATTAAGTGAGTTACCAGAAGTCAGAAACTGACCGGCTGCTCCTCAACCAACCCTTGAACAGAAGGCTGGTATCCATTACTCCTGTCAACCACGCAATGCACACATAGTTATCAGTCACTAGCCAATGGTAACTTTCCCAAGCAGTCTAAGCAAACTGGTTTCACTACCCATAATTCAACAAAATTACTACCGATCACTGGGGCTTGAACATAAATGTGAGCAGACAGATTTATCAAAGATGACAAGACAAGGTATGTGCTGCCACAAAACAATGCCTACACAGCTATAACCTCACTGTGACCAGAAAACTGACACACTGACCCACAGTCTTGCTATTTAGAATTAAATTTTTGAATTACAGATAGATTATTACACAGTATCCTGAGAATTGTAACTAACTCCCAGCACTTAGTTAAGCAACATGAATGACTGAGCTCAATATTTACAGTTCCCTTAGGTAACTATTCTCAATTGACCCAAATAAACCAATTTACCGGATCAATAGAGACCATGATGAAACAAAGGCAACAGATAGCAACGAAGAAACATGAAGCCACTCAGGCACTGTAGCATGCACAGCATGCAGAGCAAGACTTTCTAAGGAACTGGCCAGTTTCAATAGGTCAAATAACTTTAGATCCAGAAACTATATGGAATCCTGAACTTGGGAGGCTGAGGCAGAACTGCAAGCTCTGTGTCCACCTGATTTATATACAGTAAGACCTTGCCTCAAAAACAAACAAAGCAAAACAAAACCTAAGCATCATTTAGAAACTTAGAACAAAATATCATGCTGAGGGGGTATTTGTTCATGCAGAATACTGACATGGAGCCCTTACTAAGCTGTCAGCACAGGACTGGTTTTCATGATCACTTCTCTACTGGTGATGAGGACAGAGCCATTTCATTCTCAGCATCCTTCAGATAGCTCAAGTCAAAAGCTCAAAGAGGTTTTGACTGCCCTTTCTCTCAGGCACACACTTACCCATCAACACATCTGCCATCCCTTCCCTTCCAAATTATTTCCAGATTTGAGCTAGTTGCATCAGACCATCAGTCACCATTCCGTCTGGACTGTGCCTAATAGACTTCTCTGCTTTCCACCCTTGCATTCGTGATCCATGCAAAAACAAAACAAAACAACAACAGAAAAAACACCGAAGGCAATCCTTTCACAGTCTGCATGTGGGCAGAAGCTAGCCTTGCTCAGTGGTAGGTTTGATCCTTGTCCTTCATTTCTGGGAGGTAATCTGTATCACATATAATAAGTGTCCTTGTTAGAAGTGACCAACTGGATCTTAGGGAAAGGCTGGTCATACTATTTATTAGGGTGGAGGCTGGCCATGCCCAAAAAGTCAATCATGTGATTTAGGGTAGCAGTTTTTGATCATGATTATCAGTAGACTTGGAAACTGAAGTCAAGCCTGTGGATAATCATTCAATTAAGTAAGTCTATGTACCAAATCTCTAGTAAACCCTCTGAACACGGATGCTAAGGAGAGCCCTCCTGGCTGACAGCACTGTGTATTGTCACACATCAGTACCAGAAGGGTGGCATGGCCCCACCACATGGAAAAGAGAACTGAAGAGTCAAATGGAACCTTCCCATACATTTCTTCCTTTGCTGCCTTTAGTCCGTGTCAACATTAATATCAATAAACCCTAACAGTAAGTATAAAACAGCAGTTAGTAAAGCAGAGTTCCTCCTGGAAATAACTAGGCCCAAAGACAACTAGGAAACTCTCCATCAAACTGTGTAACGGCCATCAGAACTAAGGGCAGTGTTGGAGGGCACACCCTCAAATCTTAGTTTGGCTGATTCTGGAATGGTATCAACGAGTGTCTGCATAGTTTCTTCTAAATTAACAAAGAATCTCTAGAGTGTGTGATGGGTCCTTGTCTATTGCCTCTCTGCCTATACCTGTTCTTCCCTCTGCTTAATTTCCATGCATTCTTGCTTCAAAATTCTCAGTACTGAAGTCCGTATTGCTATAGACTCAAAGCTGTACCCTAAACTTCTACTGCAGTCTCATAAGCCTGCCATACAGTTTCCGTTCCTTCTGGAAGGGAAAGACATGAAGGCATTCAAGGGGGTCTCCAGCAGCACAGCCTGGTGGCTACCTGAGATATGGGAGACAAACAAGAATTGTCTGGCAGGATTGCTGTTTTGTCCTGAATGCAAAGCCACTGAACTCCCCAGTCTGGACACAACACTGCCCAATACTATACTCACCATAAAAGCTTATTTTATTACTCAAAGAGGCTACAGTGTACTTAGCTTGAATAGAGTCAATATAGCCTTACTATCTCACTTCAGGCTTCCAAGGTTTAGATGTGCAGATTGGACTCCCTGCCTTGTTAGCTAATTAAAGGTCAAGTGCTTCAAAGTGGTAGTCTAGTATGTTTATAACTGAAAGGAGAAACTACTCTTAATTCAGTATAACCAAAGATTTCAAGATTGGATTTAAAAACAAAAACAAACCCTCGTAATAAAATAACAAAAGACAAGCTCCTAGGAAGAAAAAATTAACGAAGACTCCACAATAATTGTACATAGGAGGAACTTTCACTATAGATATGCCTCAATTATAGGAGGAGAAGCACTCGCTAGAGCCATGTGGCATTCAAAGGAGGAGGAGCCTTCAGTGCAGCCATGAAGTATTCATAGGAGGAACCTTCACTGATAGCTAGCTATGCAGCATTTACAGGAGGAGGAGCCTTCCCCAGAGCAGTGCAGTATTCATAGAGGAGCCTTCACCACAGCTCTGCAGTATTCATAGAGGAGCATTCACTATAGCCATGCAGTATTCACAGAAGGAGGAGCCTTCACCATAGCTGTGTAACATCATTAGGGTGAGAAGCCTTCACTACAGCCATAAGACATTCTTAGGCCAAGGAGCCTAATGGAATCCAGAGTCCTTAAATGGGATCCAAGAGTGAGATGAACATAGATAACACTATACTTCTCAAAAGTGGTGCGCACATGGCTACCTCTGGCCTGTGACAGCAGTCTCTTGGGATAGCTCATAGGACACAAAGACTCATTATCTGCAGACTCTCTAGAGAACAGTACACTGGCCTCCCCATCTTCACCTTAATCCCACCAACCTAGGTTTTGCTCTACCTCATGGGAGAGTGATCTGACTCAAAATGCAACCCTGAGCCTCTAGCTTTCCAGTGTGCTCAGGACAGAGAGAATTCCTGACAAGCCTCCCAGCACACGCCTGGTCTATACTGACTCTCCTCCCTGAATGTCTCTCACTGTATGCCTTTCCACTCTGCTCCAGGCTGCAGCCCTCATCTTGTCCTAAACACAGGCCATTGCCACAGCCCTGTCTGAGAAACAGCCACTACTGTCCAGCGAGTGACTGGAGCCCTGACTGTGGGCCTCCTGACTTTTTTGCCTCTCCACCTCAGCAGAGCTTTGGCACAGACGTGCTGCATTAAGTTCAGAAACAAAACAGGGCCTGAAACCACAGAACTCAAAGTCCTGTGAATGGTAGAAGTTATGCAACTTAACCAACATTTCTCAGTAAAAATTCATAAGAAAGGGGGAAGAGTCAGTTATGTGTGATACTAGACATAAAAGAACAAAGCTTCAGGGCTGGAGAGATGGCTCAGAGGTAAAGAGCACTGACTGCTCTTCCAGAGGTCCTGAGTTCAATTCCCAGCAACCATATGATGGCTCACAACCATTTGTAATGAGACCTGGTTCCCTCTTCTGGCCAGCAGGCCTATATGTAGGCAGAACACTGTATACATAATAAATAAATCTTTAAAAAAAAAAAAAAGAATAAAGCTTCAACACACAGCTTGTGAGTTTTCTGGAAAAAGAGGCCACAACTAAAACAAGAATAGAAACACAAAAGCAATGTCTATCCAGGGAAGCTTCGTTTTAAACTCATTTCCAATGTCAGTTAATAAAACACACAAAAAGTTTTGCAAACCTCCTTTTTTAGGAGAGAGAACCAACTTTATGCTCAAAATTCACTAAATTTTAAATTAGGACTCATTTCCCTCACAAAGATTTTCAGTTCCTTTACGAATAGCATTTATGGAATTAAAAAGTAACAGCACCATTGCCTAAGTTAAAAGGAAAGAAGTCACCATAAAAGTCACTCCTCTTAGATAAGGAAAAAGAAGTACAGGCAAGGAGGCACTAACCTGCGCTCACTTCTAAAGGAGGAGCTAGATAGCAAAGAGAAGTCACGGGCCTCAGCTTTATTTCCCAGCAGCATGAAGACGGTGGGTGCTCTGGCCAAAGCCAGCAGCCCAAAGCAGAGAAAGCAGTATGACTTCTCATGTTACAAGTATTTTTATTCTTTCTATAGCTGTTCCTTAATTACCTCAACTAACTAACTCATCAGGGGCCTGGACTCTGATGCTTTCATCACCAGAACCTAGCAAAGACCTCAATGGCAGGAGTAAATAAGCACAGTTACTGCACACTAATAACAAGATCAAAGTGTGGCCCCACTTAAAATACAGATTTTAGATGTCTGGTTGTTCTACATACTACTGCTATGGTTTGCAAGTCAAACATTCCTAAGCACGTGCGTTTGAAGACTTGGTCCCCAGGTGACAGCACTGTTTTTAGAAGGTTGTTAAACTTTTAAGAGGTGGAGCCTTTCTAGAGGAAGTAGGTCACTAGGGGCAGACCTTGAGGGTTTATAGCCTGGCCCCACATCCTGTTCACCATCTCTCCTATCATGATAGGCCATATTCAGTCTAGAATCTTAATAAGACCTTATCCTCCCTTAAGCTGCTTCTTGCTGGGTACATGGTCTGGACAAAGAGGAAAAGTAACGAATAGGACACACACACCCAGGAACGTGGATGAGACGCAGCTCACAAGCTGTCCTAACGCAGTAAGAGCCCACCCATCCTGGGTGGGAGCGAGCAGCCCTTGTCTTCTTGGGATTCTCACTGCTCTCACCTGCTTCATTTCTCTACTGGCTCTCTGATCTCAGTCAACACATCCCTCTCCCACTTCTACATAAAGCAAACTTCTCTGGATACCCAAGATCACAGGCAGCTCCCACCACCACCCCTTCACACCCACGCCTCTTCACAATCCAGCTTGCATTTCTTTTCGGCCTACTCAACTCTTCGTGCACCAGTAAACCACCAAGCCACTGAACTAAAGAAAATTACTTGAGTACAGTATGAAAAGCCACTGAAACATTCTAAACTTCACAAACTGAGAAACTTATCCAGTTCTCACCCACCCTACACCCTTTTCCTCCCTCTCCAGTGTTATATCCAGACCACCTCCAGTTCATCTTCTGCAACTGTAGCAAGATCACCATTCTCAGCCTTTATAAAACACACTGTGCGTATTTGCTCGTTTGATTCCATCTACTTAATTACTATGTTTTTCCGACCTTCTTATTAAGAAGACTTAGAAACATTTTATTTTTAATTGTGGCCATGTCCCTGTGTATGAGCACATATGGGTTAGTACAATTGTCCCAGAGGCCAAAGGCATGAGATTCCTTGGCTGGAGTTACAGAAAACTGTGAGACAGCCACTTGACTTGGGTGCAGGGAACCAAACTCAAGTCCTTGGGGAGAAGAGAATGCTAACTTTGCACTCATAACCTCTGAGCTAACTCTCTAGGACCTTTCTAAACCTTCTGATTTAACTTTTCCATTCAAGTTCAGAATCCAGTGACATTTCCCTCAGCAGCCTCGTCTATCGTCTCACTCCCATCAAACTGCCTGTTCCCTTAAATAAGGCTTTTCATTCAGGGTGTGCAACGTATCCACTCCTGACCTGCAGGCCACTTCACTGGGGCTGGATTCACAGAGGACAGTGACAGTGTCTTTGGGGGAGACGGGGCTCCAAGACAGGATTTCTCTATGTACCCTTCGTCTCCTGGAACTTGCTCTGAAGACCAGGGCAGCCTCAAAAATCATAGAGATCTGCCTAGCTCTACTTCCACCACTTGGCAACAAACTGTATTCTTAAAAGCAATTATCAGTCCCCCTGAGTATGTGGTCCTATAGAAATTTAAATGACGATCCCCAACTTAGGACAGCACCTGGTACAGGGAGGCTATGCATTGCTGTCTATTAACCTGTAGCAATATGCTACAGATCCACAGCACAGTGGGAATTTGTTCTCATAGGAAGAGATTGAGTCTCAAGCTTTTTAATCTGGAAAGTTAATTTATGACGGTAACACAAGACAGTAACAAGAGAAGTGACTAAGCAGAGCACGGCAGCTCTGTGCCACCTTTACAAGTGCTCTGTAACCTATGACTATTAAAAAAAATAAGAGGTTTATAGATTCTCTTCTTATGTAAACCTCTCAGATTGGAAAGTAGTAGCAGTGAGCCAGCCAGTCATCCAGCTCCAGTTATCATAGATCTGTTACATTAGTGTTCTACTCAAGCCAAAGCAGAAAGTATAGAAAGTCCATTAGAGTCACAGGAATTACTACTTATACATTAATTGTGGGTGTTATTTCTTGAAAATTAGAGTGTGAAATCTAAGCTTACAGTTGACTTCAAATCTAAGCTACCCAATACCTTCTTTTCAAGCTTCACACTAGGCAAAGCACCTTCACGGGGAAAGGGGGAAGGACAAGCTGGTGGCCATCAGCAACTCTATTGCAGGTAGAGCAAAGCAGTGTACCTACCATCATAATTAGGATGATCAGATCTTTAAAAACTTTACAGTAAAATTTAGAGTAAGGCCTCAAAGCTAAGGAACATCAGCTAAGAAGAGGGACAAAGGGATCACACAACATGACACCAAGTGACAGGGTAGGCTGGTAGGCAGCTCAGAGTCCAGCATAATGCCAGGACAAGGCCTGAAACAGGAAGGTAGGATCTCGGTCAACTCTGGGCACAATCCTTGGCCTCAGATTGCTTTAGCTTTGCTTAAAATTCTGTAATCTGCCATTAAACCCTAACACAATTGCTCTAATGAGGAAACCCGTCTCTACTGATGACACAGAGCAACAACTAACATTTTGCCACAGGTCTCTGCTCTCAGTCTCATTTGCCGACCAGGATGTGCATAAAGACAGGAAAAGCCAGCTAGTGAAAGGCAGGAATGACAAAAGGCTGTAACAGATGCAGCTGGCATACTCTAAGTTCTACACATAATGTTCAAATACATCAACCACACAACTGTAGGCAGAGGTGAACCACAAAGTGAAAGAATAATTTCCCCAACCTCTGTACACAAGTCAAATCTACAGTACGAGCCTCTCAGATTTGACCTGTCTGGAGAAGTCAGTAGTAGGGCGTATCATTGAAAGTGTGGGTTATACACAATCAAAACCTCAACCCTATCTTCCTATTGTTTTTGTTTTGAGACAATGTCTTGCTACTGTTGCCACAGTTGGCCTTGAAGTTACTATATTCCTGCTTCCATCTCCCAAGTGCAAGGGTTACAAATGTGCACCCCACAACCAGGTCTAACTATACTTCTCCCTAGCGTGATAGTTCTGGTACTTCTCCCTAGTGTGATAGTTCTGGGTCACATTTGGTAATCAGTTATTAGCAATACTGGTCTTGTTGGCTTGGTTTGGTGTTTAACTAAGATATCATTAACATGCACTCTGTCTGACCATACATTCTCTCAGTCCCTAAGGACTAACCATACTTTTCTGCACTCCTCAAGAAAGTATGTCACTAGTCACAAACATCATCTTGAATCTACTTGATATATATGTGATTTAAGCAAACTATTCTTAATGACCATTGATAATTATCATTACTGCTAATAACATTTTGTATAATCATAATAAATAACTATACTGTGCTAGACTGTGACAGCCCTCTTCACTCCCTGGTTTGCTTCATGATCAGTCAGGGATGCATTCTGAGGGACAATGAAGGACACTGGAATGCAAATACTACCCAACCTCAATATATGAAGACTATTGGGGTATGGACCTGGACTCTATGCTTTACCAAGCTCTCAACCAAGGGCACACAAGTCAGAGAGTCAGTGAGTAGTTCTCAGGAAGTCATAACCAAGGAGGGCAATCTGGACAATTGCTTCCTCTAAAATATGAAGACAGGCGATCTGGGGAGGTGGCTCAGTGGGTACAGAACTTGTGCAAGCACAAGGGCCTGAATTCAGATTCCCAGTGTAAATGCCAGGCAGCCTTGGTGGCTATCTGTGGCTACCAACTCCAGGGATTGGGAAACTAATGGGAATTTCCCAGGACAAACTGGATAGCAGACTAGCCAGATTAACAAACTCTGGGTTCAAGTGAGAGACTCCACCTTAATGTATAATGTAGAGATCGACATAGGAAGGACAACCAAGGTTGTCCTCCAGCCCTCTACATGCATGTGTATACACATGCATACATGTACCTACACATTGCAAACAGGTGCACCACACACACAAAGGAAAACCTAATGCAGTAGTGTATGATGGTAATCCCAGCACTCAGAATATAGAAGCAGGAAGATTAGAAGTTCAAGGTCTTCCTTACCTGCACAGTGGGTTCAAGGCCAGTGTGAACCATGGAGGCAAGACAAGAAAGGCCTCTCTTTCTCCCCCAGTCTCTACACATTTATACAATGCTTAAAACCACAGACATCTCTTCATGCAGGAGGTTGAGCCAAACACACATCTGTCACAGGGTCCTTTACACAATCATGCCAGTAAAATAACTCAGCATGGATCCATTCACCCTGCACACAAGAACTCCCGAGATCTGAGATCTCTTTACCAAATAGAAGACTTATCAATGGTACAATGAGTATCTATTTTATGAACCATCAATGGAAAAAATGTTGCTGCCCTAATGGTATACACAAAGTATACCATGCATTTTAACTATAGGAATGTGCAAATATGAAGAAATGAAATGAAAAATATGAAAAATTTCTTAATGTTTAAACCAGATGAACAGAGATTTTTCTGGCTTCACTGCTAAAATCCTAACTGATTTTTTAAAAGAATAATTGATTTATTTAAAGGTTACTCTGTTCAACTCTGGGTATTCATTAAGATGCAGAATATTCAAGGCATGGGCAAGAATAACCGTGGTGGATCTAACAATATCAACAAAACATGAAAAATGAAGGTAGCGAAAGGAATAAAGCTCAGAAAGAGGCATCCAGATTGTCCAAACATCTGGGAACTGAGCAGCTTAACTTGCTCTAGATAGAGTTAGGAAGGCAGATCAACAACCCAAAGAGCTACCTAAGAATGGCTTGTACAGGCTGGGCAAATAATTCAGTTGGCAGAGTGCTTCAGGCACAAGACACTGGGTTCAAATCCTTAGTATCCTGTTTCTGTTTGGTTTTTTTTGTTTTGTTTTTTGTTTTGTTTTTTTTAAGGCTTACACATTGAATGAAAAACCATTATGAAACCAATGATGTTCTTCCTGTAGTGTTGGGAAAACGGCACCGAATCCCACCAGAACATCCCTCACGGACATCACTACTACATGCTTATCATGTACCATGAAAAATATGTAAGGAAAAAAAAAAAATCAGGCACTAGGGAAATGTCTGGAGATCTACAAAGATGACACCAGCTAACAATCTAAGCAACAGAGGAGAGACTACCTTAAATGCCCTCCCCTGATAATGAGATTGATGACTGACTTATATGCCATCCTATAGCCTTCATCCAGCAGCTGGTGGAAGTAGAAGCAGACACCACAGCTAAACACTGAACTGAACTGGAATCCAGTTGCAGAGAAGAAGGACCAGTGATGAACAAAGGGCTCCAGACCAGGCTGGTGAAACCCACAGAAACAGCTGACCTGAACAAGGGGGGGAGCTCTTGGTCCCCAGAATGATATCTGGGAAACCAGCATGGGACTGATCCAGGCCACATGAACGTGGGAGTCAATGAGGAAACCTAGGAAATCCATGGCGCCTCCTCTAGTAGATCAGTACTTATCCCTAGCATAGGTATGGACTTTGGGAGCCCATTCCACATAGAGGGATACGCTCACAGCCTAGACACATGGGGGAGGGGAGCCAAGCCCTATCCAAAAGGATATGACAGACTCTGAAGACCCCCCCCATGGAAGGTCTCACCCTCCCTGGGGAGCAGAAAGTATATGTAGGGTGTTAGTTGGAGGGAAGGAGGGGTGGCAGGGGAAGAGGGGAGGGAAAGGGAACTGGGATTGACATGTAAAACAACCTAGTTTCTAATTCAAATAAAAAATGGAGAAAAAAAAAAACAAAACAGCTCTTCTTTTAGAGAAAACAGGCTACTCTATCTACCTTGTTTCTCTGCTCATGAAAACAGAGAAACCTGAACCTTTTGCTAAACATAATTCTACACTAAAACCAGTAGTCATTACCCAGAACTATTTTCTGCTGGACTCAGTGACTCAGAACCATCCAACATGGTCATAAATCAAAAAATTTAATATGAAAACTGTCAGAAAACATGAAGCCATTCTCATGAGGGATGTTCCTACTAACCACTGTCCTTTCAAACATTCAAAGGCTTTTCGTAAAGTGTAAGCACTGAGCAGCTCATATTGTCCATGACATCTTACCATGAGTATATTCTAAGCTACACACTTAGCAAATGTGCTTTGTTCTAGTAAATGATCGATGCTGCAGGGAAAATACAACTGGCCCACCAAACTGTCTGATCACTGTCAAGCCCCAGGTGCTAATCTAGGGTTAAAAGGCTCAAAAAAAAAAAAAAATCTATCCAATTTGCATCCCACGTGTCTGTCTTTAACAATACATATTTCTCAGGATCTGCTGAAAGAAATGCCCATGAAATAGAATTAAATCCTACAATAAAAATCTAAGGGCAAAATAGTAAAAATTAATAATACAAAAACACATACTAGATTTGCTAGAGGCCCTCAGATGAAACAGCAGCCATCATTTTGCTGTGTACATACTCTGTCACTCCTTTGTTTGGTTTCTAACAACACTTATATATGACTTTGTTTATGCTAAGCACCAAACATACTCATTTTGCCTTTGGGGGTGGGTATGTTATAATTACCTCCCTTAACAGCTGAGGAACTGAGGGTAAGACAGCTCAGCAGCAGCACACAGAACTCAATGTGCTCTAAATGGCATTTCTCTGGTACCTGCCCCTAGCCCTAACCAAAAACACAGACAGGACAAAATTATACAGAAACCTCAAAGGGACAACCTTTGCTAACAGCCCCACTACCTTAGTAAGTTCACTCACAGGCTAATGTGGAAGGAAGTGTGTGCCTGTCTCGCCTGTAATGTTCTTGTCTACAATGGGGAAAGTAAGAGCAGCCAGGCCAGCACTGCTTCCTACCTGACTCCCCACTGGGTCTGCCTATTCAGGGCCAGAAAGTCAAATCATCCCACAGGCTTCAGCTTCAATTCTGGGAGAGCAGTGAGGTTTGAAAGTGCCTCAAGCAGAGCCCACAGTTCTCTGATCCTTTTCAATCTCAAACTCTGCTACTGAGTACCATCCAGCCATGCTAGGAATGAGGTCAATTACTAGAGTACCTGCTAGACTCTCTCTCCTCCTCTCTGCCCCTGGGGTTCAGACTCTTCCCAGTACTCACTCAGAGCTGTCATTAGCCCTTTCCTCTGCATGAACTGGGCCCTACAGTTAAGCTATTCTGAGTCTTCTCTCCTATGGATTCCTTCGGGGCAAATGAAAGATACAAAGAGGTGGGGGGGGGGGATATGAAGCCAAAATTCAGAGGTTCTTGTTTTAAGTTACTATTTTAAAAGACATGGTGGGCTGGCTAGAGTATGACCCAGGGGAAAACTGCTGGCCTACCAACATGAGGCCCTAGAATCAATTCCCAGCATCACAAAAAATAAAATATACAACATATGGCCAAAATACAAAGGAAGACATACATACTGCAGTCATGAGGACCTTAGAGCTTAAGATGGCCTCTTGTTTCCATCCACTAACTCCACTGTTCTTTACCACACACTTGTTTCTCCATTACCCCACTCCTCAGACGGGACACAGCAGAAGATACCAGCTTTAGAAACCCGGGACCTGCCTCCCATAAAAACATCACCACTTCCTTAGGGCACAAGACACTGAAGCTTACAGGTAAACCCCACCTGCCTGCACTCCCACTTCACCTCACTAGTGGGAGTTTTTAGGACAAGAGGTGGTGTTTTTAGGACATCAAAGTACTTGAGGTACCAAGAGGTTAAAATGGCTTTGGATACAAGCAACCCCTCCCAGAGAGATGAACTAAGGAGGAAAACCCATTCTGAATATAGGTGGCACTATCCCATGGACTTAGGACTCAAAATGAATAAAGGAGAAAATAAGCAGACTGCCAGAATTCACCTCCTCTGCTCCCTGACTGTGGACAACACTATGTGGCCAGTTGCCTTACATGCCTGCAGCCATGTATCTACCCCCCACCACATCCCCAACATGATGGGTTGTATCCTCAAATTAAGGGCCACATAAACCCATAAACCCTTCCTCTGTAAGTTGCCTTTGTTGCTATTGTACCACAACCATGAGAAAAGGAACTAAATGCTTTCCAATCACATCACACTATTAAACTTTAACATGAGTCTTTGGGGACACTGAAACTATGGCATGGTCATTTCACACTCACATGAAATAAGAGACTGTGTCTTTTCTCAATAAAAAGCTTCACACTGCCTCGCTATTAGAACATAAGTCCTCAGAAGCTTGCATGCAGTGGTGACTAACACTGCCAAACAGCTCTAATTTTCACAATCTGTAAACTAATTACAAATACCAACCACCAAAGAGATAAAATAATACTTTTAGTTGCACTTAAGTTTTACCAATAAAAGCATGACTATAAAATTGTACATAATGAAATCGGACTTGTCCTTGGGTCATTTTGGAAATATATTTTCACAATAGAGAAAACACCATAAAACCTGGGCACTGGCTGTGGTGTAAATATCTCTATCTCACCATAATTCCCAAGTGGCAAGCCAAGGTTATGGCCTTAAGGGGTGGAGTCTTTAAGCAGCAGAACCCTCATGAATGGGATCAGTGCCCTTAGAAAAGAGCCCCAAAGGAGCTAAGTTGCCCTTCCCACCATGTGATGGCAACACCAGATGCCATCAAAATTCTTCATCAAGAACAAAAGCAGCCAACAAACACCAGAAGGACAGTATGCACTGTTCTTTCATCCAAGGACCTCAAACACCTGATAATCTTTATCTGTTTGTGCTCCAACAATAAAATACCTGAAGCTGAGTAATTAGTAAAAACCAAAGAGTAGATTCCCTCAGACACCAACCAAATGTACCAATACCTTGGACTTCTCAAGTCTCTGAAACCATTTAAAAAAAAAAAAAAATCACATCTTTTGGTCCTAAGTAACCCTTAATATAATATTTTGTTACAATACCATGAATGAACTAAGAATCAAAGCTTCTTTACTTCTAATATTTCTATATTTAAGACAAAAAAAAAAAAACCCAACACTAGCATTCAGGCAAAAAATATAATGAAAACCAGAGTAATGGGTGATTCCCACAGTCACAAGAAAAGGGTCTGAGACAGCACTGGGGCCTCCCTGCCTAGGAAGCAAGTGCGTCTGTACTTTCTGGAAAGGACTCCTGCAGAGTCTGACAGAGTGAGGCTGGGAGATGGCAGAGGTGGCAGTTCCAAGTGCGCAGCATCCTCACATGAAACATCAGGAAGGAGCCAGTTGTCTATCAGAGCTCTGCAAATCAGCCAAAGCTAAGCAACCAATGGAACCTGGAATCAAGGAAAAATGGTAAGCAAGTTTACAGCATTCTGATCTGTCTCACCTACCTGGAGCAGTAAGTAGCCCACGTTCCCAGACTGGGACTCTTATCCCAGGTTCCAATAGCAGTAGAGTAGGCCTTTTTGCCTACTCTACAGACTGTTCTAGTCTGTCACAAAAACCTGCTGCATACCCAGCCCCAAACCTGCTCCAGCTGGAGGAAGGCTGACAATGCTCAAGATTACCTGAGGTAAAGCACCACAACTGAGATGTAAGACAGAACTGGGAGACCTCACAGGAAAAGACAAGGGTGTCCTTGGGAATTAGGGCAATCAAAAGCAGCATACACAGAGGAGGATTTCAGAAACCACACATATGCTCAGGCTGGGATACAGGCTCAAAAGCAGCATGAGGAGACCCTAAGGGGTTTTACCTTAGGTTGAATTTGTACCAGACACTAGTCTGAGTAACTGGTCAAAGTGGACCCAGCAAAGAGCCAACTGGCAAAGAGAGGAGTTTAGCTTGTTACTTGTTTGTTTTTTTTTTCTCCTCCCATCCCACCCCCAATTCTGATGACTCTGGATGATGAAACAAAAGAGTCACAGGCTCAAGGCCAGCCTAGGTTAAAGAGCAAGCTTGAAGTCCCTGTATGTACCTTAGTGAGACCCTAAAGTAAAGGCATTTTATAAGAGTTGGAGGAATAGCTCAGTGGTACAACACTTGATTATCATGGTCAAGACTATAGGTTCAATCCCTCTCTTAGGGTTTCTATTGCTGCAACAAAAAAACATGACCAAACGGCAAGTGGGATGGAAAGGGTCAGCTTATACTTCCACATTGCTGTTCATCTGGAACTCAAACAGGGCAGAATCCTGGAGGCAGGAGCTGATGCAGAGGCCACGCAGGAGAGCTGCTTACTGGCTTGCTCCTGATGGCTTGCTCAATCCACCTTCTTATAGAACCCAGGGCCAACAGCCCAGAGATGGCACCACCCACCATGAGCTGGGCCCTCGCCCACTGATCACTAAATGAGAAAATGCCTTATAGATGGATCTCATTAAGGCATCTCCTCAACTGAGGCTCCTTCCTCTCTAAGGACTCTAGATTGTGTCAAGTTGACACACAAAACCAGTCAGTACAACCCCAGATATTGAAAGTCAAAACAACACAACAATAACAACACCACAAACTTCCAAACAACTCTCAAGCAAATGGGACAGGGAATTGGGTCCCTACAAAAAACAAGGGGGTAGGGGAAAGATGATAGTTCTCAATAACCAAAACCATAAAACAAGCAAACATTGGAGAGGGGGCTGTGGGATCAGATTCATAGAAAGAGCATAGTCTTCAGATATCTGGGTTTTCCACAACAAAAACAAACACCAGCAGACACAAGCGTAAGAAATACAAAGCAGAGGAGGTTTAAGTCCATTAAAAAATAATGGAAAGTACCTAAGAAGGTCACTGTACTTACTATGTAAAAACTTCAAAGCAACTTCTAATATGCTATGGAAGGTGAAATGGAGAACATTTTCAATCAACAGAAGAGTTCATGAATCAAAGATACAATACATGAAAACTAAGAAAGGAAATAAAGTAGAGCCTGACCAGAAGCAAGGATCAAGAGAACTAAAGGAAAAATACAGAAAGCTTTGTTCCAGAATGGATGGAATTCAGTGAAGACAAATAATGACCAAGAGCACTGTACTGCACATAAACCAACAAGACCCAGCAGCCACAGCAGACGCTACCCCAAACAGCAAGGGCAGATGTTCTTGTTAAAGTTACTTGAACACAGCACAGGAAAAGTGCACACTGGTCCACAGAAAGGGTCTCTATCAATTCAAAATAGACCTAGATGGGACAAAGCACACTCAATGACAGCACCTCCACATTTCTCAACAAGCTTCTCACAGAAGCCATCAGGTTGTCACAGAGGTCCTGGGCACTCTCCACATACACATGCCGGACTCCTGATAAAATCAATTTGGTCTCCTGTTACCACGGAGGTGATACAGTAGAGGTGGGGTTTTCGTTGATGTTTGCTGTTTCCTGTTGCTTTTTCTTAACAGCTGAAAAGTGTTCACATAAATTCATTTTAAACTTCGAAGCTCTTCTCTTCCTCTATGGCTGTCTCGAGTTGTCAGCAGAAGCAATGTCAGAAAGCACCGCAAACCCGAAAGACCTCAGGAATATAGTCCTGCTATGACGTATGGGAAAACATCTACTATAACTAAGCTGCTCCCAAAGAGGGTTGAATCCAGCAAGCTGCCCACAGCTAGTGCAGTGGTTTCAGACTACAAATTTTATCAGTCTTATAAAATCTTGTAATGATAGCTAAGTCACTAACCTATCAACAGCTTATCTGGGGATGGGGTAACATATACATTAAACACTTTGTGCCCTGCACAGGACAACCCTAAACTTAAAGCTGTAAGCCCAATTTCATGTGGACTGTGAACTTTCTACACCTTTCTTCTCAACTCACTCCACCAGGTCCTTACCTCCATCACTGCTCTAACTCCAGTTCCAGGGGATCCAACACCCTCTTCTGGCCTCTGCAATCCATAAGGCATGCACATCATACACATACATACATGTAAACATCCATACACATAAAGTAAAAATTAAAATACAAGTGTTAATAGCACTATGAAAACCACTCACTTAAAAAGTTAAGACACTACTGGCTGAGAACTGTGCAATGTCCCTTCTATAAACTCTCCTGCCCATGCAGCCTGATTGTTAAGCATCTGATGAAGCAGAATGACAACAGCTGTCAGCTACTCTCCCACGAGAGAAAAATGACAAGGGGATGGCAACTGCACCAGAATGGTGTGGCATCTCCAGCACTACCACTCTTGGGAGTCCAGCACTCACTCTTCTCTCTTCCAGATGGTTAGTGACACTCCACCAATTCACAACAAGTGTAGGAGCCTGTACTGTACATTCCTTCCCAAAACAGTTGCTCAGGAGCACATTTGTGCAGCAGTAAGGAAATCAAAGTGTATGACCAACTAAATCTTCCTGCAGCAGGGCATTACACATTCCAGCACTAGAGCTGCCAGCTGTTGCCTAAACACTATTTTCCAACATCTTCTGAAGGCTAGTACTTACTCAAACAGATTTTTAAAAGAAAATGAATGCAAAATATTGTAATTATTAGAAGATTATTATAATTAGGTATTCTGTTCTTTTCTTTGATACAAGGAACAAAGTGCCTGCAACTTGCAAGGAACATAAAGTGTCTTCCTTTAGTTGCTTTTTAATCATCTTGGAAGTTATACCAATCCACAGGGCAGACAACCTGACCTGAGTGTGCTTCCAATTACAGAGCTCCCCTCAAGTCTCCAGCAAGTTCATCAGGTCTTCTCACAATCCTATTCCACAAATGCCAATCAAGCAGAGAAAGGAAAATGGGCAGCCATGGGGTACTACCACCTTCTCAAACACTTCATAGCCACCTTGTGGAGAGCAGAGTGGTTTCATACATCCAAGGGGATTTAACCTCTCCTTTTTCTAAGACAAGGAGAAAGAAAGCACATGGATTTGTTCACCATCTTTACACTTCAGATCTGGATGAGTACTCAAGACCCCTTTTTAAATTCTGATGATTTACTATCTCACCCTGGAAGTAAAGCACAGTTCCTCGGCCCCAAGCACTACACTTCCTTCACCTACCAGACCAAACCCTTCCAAAACACATCACCCTCTATGTGCCAGCAGCAGCCATGAGGATACAAGGCCCTTCTTATGAACCACCTTTCTTTTATGGAACGGTGTATAACACAAGACAAGAATACAAGCCTGCAGCTAATCTCCCACCTTAATTTGCATTTAAAGCATGAAAATGGGTGTCAACTTCTGACCCCTAGGAATGAGATGCTCTGCTCTGCACTGCACACTCCGCCATGAATGTCACACCTTGTAAAATGCTTTTTACAAGAACCCCAATTCCTACAATGAAAGTTTCCAACCTGATATACTACCACAATCTGGCATAGTTCTGGCATATATTTGTTACTCTCATTATATAATTTGCAGATGACCCTCACATCTGAGAAAATTTTTTTACCCACACAGGTCACAAATTGACTTCTTAAAAAGAAACAAGAATTTTCATCTAGAGCTCTGCATGGGCTCACTGGTGGTGTATTACATAAAGAAGCCTTAATTATTAAATAGCTGCTAAGTAAATATATAGTTATTATTTTCCTGTGTCAGTGACCCAGTTTTAAAGGCCATTTAAGAATCACAGAAAACGTAACCTATTATTAGTAGAGAATTAGTAGAGAAGGTGCTTTTAAACAGCAGCTAAAAACCTCCTTTCTACAATGGTGGGTGCCTATTGTTAAAATAGGACTTGACTATGAATGTCTAGAACATAGTGACCTGTCTCAAGAGCAAATTAGGGTTAGCTTCACACTTAAATCACACTTAGATAAGTAACACCTTGGTAAGGAATTTTCAGGTAATTTACTAACACAAAAATCAAACAGTCTGCAGTATATTTTAATACATAAAAAGTTTCAAATTTAAGAATAAAATTTTGCAAGGTCTTCTAGGTATTTGGTTGTCTGTAAAATTAGCAGATAGAAATAAAGTCACTTTGGAGAACCTGAGTTCAATAAAAATCCCATGGAAGGAAGAGATTTTCTTTAAAGGGACATTAGCTGTGGTTAAAAGTCAAAACTCAGTCTTTTCTAAACCAGATGAACTAAGCTTTAAAACTTGAAACACTGACAAGTCTAGGTATGAGGTCACAATATCTTGTGTACATTTTTTACAATAAAATATCACTAGTGTCTGGGAAGACAACCTAGTCAGTTAAGTGCACAGCAAGCATGAAGACCTGAGTTGCATTCCCAGATCCCCCATGAGAAAAACCCAAGTGTGGTAGCACACACTTTTAATCCCAGCACCAGGGAAACAGACAGGTGGCTGCCTGGAGCTCACTGAAAGCCTACTTGGTGAGTTCCAGCCACTACATACGTACATACATACATACATACATACATACATACATACATCTTAAGGTGAGGAGCACCTGAGGAACAGCACCCAGGGATGTCTTTGCACATTTCATTTAGGTATATTTAGTATGACTCAGGCTTCAAATCATTACACTTAGCTCTTAGTTTTAAAGATTCAATAGTTAACTATTTTCCAGGCAAGGACAATTACATATTTTTAAGGGCAACTGCACAATGGATGCCTGACAAGGTCCCTAAGTTCTGAAATATCTCTTTTTAGAGAAACTTTTTTGATTCTAAATTAAAGCAAGAATCAAAAGTTTTAAAGGCAATTGAGGAGTCAGGCATGGTGGGGCACAACTATAATCACAGCATCTGGGAGGCAGAACCAGGAAAATGACTCACAAATCCAAAGCTGGACTGACCTATGCAGTGAGTTCCAGGCCTGCTGGGTTGCACAGCAGACTGTCTCAGAAACAGGTGGGATGTCTCAGCAGATAACACTATCTGCCATGTAAGCCTGAAGGCCTGAGGTCAATCCCTGGATCCCATGACAGAAAAAGAAAACCAACTCCCAAAAGTTGTTCTTTGACCTCTACAGGCACACCATGGTACATGAGCACCCAAACATGCAGCACCCAAAAAGAAACAGAAAAGCAACCACAACAAGCAACTTCTTATACTCTACACCCATTAGCATGATATACATGATTGTACTTTAATTCTTTGACAATTTCGTACAATGCATATTGACCATATCTATCCCCCTCTCTCATGGATACATGTTTTTGCCACTGTAACCTGAAGACTAGATGGTTTACATTGCTATTTCCTTTTTGGTCTCCTTCCACCAAAATGCAAACTCCTTTTGGCAAGCAGTGCTAGTCATTCTTGACGTAGGCATGGTCATTGGGTTCATCTCTAACCCAGGCATCTAAGTGGAAGTAGTATGTGTCATTCAAGCCAGAAGTTGAAGAAATATGCTTACTCTCTCCTATCTTTGGCTGGATGTTCTGCAGGTTGAGGGAACCAAGTGCCAGAAATGTCAGGGCTGCCACTAGTCAAGACCACCTGCAGCCAGGACCACAGCAACAGGTCATGCATTCCTATTGTGCTATGCAGCTGAGCCAGAAACTAACAGTGATTAACATACAGGCAAATCTGCTGCTTCCCACTTAAGTAACTTCTTGATTTGGAACTTCTACTCATCCTTCAAAAAAAAAAAAAAAAGTAAAGGAGGGGAAAAAAAAAACCTATGAAAACAGATTGTTTATATTGCAGAAAGCAGTCTGTTTATTCTTACCCATCAGTCTTTTCCCTGACAACTGGCTACTGTTGCTCTTTTTGTTTACTGTGTGCTCAGATGAATTTTAATATAAACCCTTGCTATAACCACATAACAAATGAAGCAAATTCCCAAACCACTCAGGCTCCAGGCACGCTATTCAACAGGATCACTTCTCATCCAGTGGTGAGGTCACAGAAGCACTTAAAAGAGGGTTAAAACAGCCCCACTTTGCTTCTTTACTATACGCAAGGACCACCTAAGCATGAAAAGAGTAACCATTTTCACTTGACTTTGGTACACTTTTGACTGTACCTGCTCACCCAAGCTAGACTTCCAGTAAAGCAGAACCTTGACATTTCAATGGCACATCTTGACATCTGTCAATTCAAACACATGTCACAGTACATACTTCTATACCACAGGCTCCTTCTTTCAGGACTGCAAGGTGGGAGCAGCAGCATGTGGGCATTAGCCTGAAGCTCATTCTTCTTAGCATCTTTGCAGCTACTGAGCTCTCACAAATGAGAAAGATGGCAGGGAGGAAGACTGCTTTCCAAAAGGATGCTGAGGGTCTTATCAAAGACCTTCCTCTAGGGCCAGCAAGATGGCTCAGCAGATAAAGGCACTTGCTACCAAGCCTTGCAACCTGTGTTCAATCCCCAGAATCCAAATGATGGAGGAAGAAAACCAACTCCCACAATTTGTCCTCTGACCTCCAGGCATGTGTGTGTGCACACACTACTGTTCAAATTTTTTAAAAAGGATTCCACATAGGAGACTCAAGGAAGACCTAGATTCACCCATGCACAACCCAATGAAATGTCCATGGAAGGTTAGCCTTACTAGTATCTGTATCTGAGCTTCCTGCTTTTTATTACTGGTCTGCTGACAGTTGGTTTTAGGTACTCTGTCTTTGCTCTCTTCCCCACAGTCCTGATATTTGTAGTTTGTGGTTCTCCAGAATGAGAATCATTGCAGTGTTCAAATAATGACCCTGACTTATTTCAAAACTCCAAAGAAACTTCTAAGTCAACTGAGTATCTCATTGCATTTGAAGTGTCAAATATCTCCATAGCAACATTCAGAATTTCAAGCACACTATAGGGCCACAGCAATTATTTGATTAATACATAATCTACATTTTCATCAACCCCATTCCAGTTTTTAAAAACCTAGCCAACCATTATTTAAATACCTAAGTTCTAGTGAAATCAAGAGAGGCTGGAGAGATGGTTCAATGCTAAATGAGTACAGAATGCTCTTGCCAAGGACCTGAGGTTCAGTTCCCAGCACGGCACAGTGAGTTACAACCATCCATAACTCCGGTTCCAGAGCACCCGGCGCCCTCTTCTGGCCTCTGAATACAAATGCAGGGAAAACACTCCTACACAAGAAATATAAATTAATAAAGAAATCTTTGTAAAAATTGCTAAAACCACTCAGAGCACCTGTCATAATTCTTACCTCAATAAACCCGCCTAGAGCTTAAGTTTACAAAACAACCCTAAGTGACATAGAATGTATCCCTTTCTCCTTAAAAATACTTCATGAATTCAAGATAATGCAACTGCATTCTCACTCCCCTCTAGAACAACTGGGGGAACTTGCTGGAAACCTAACTTTCAGGATACTTAGATTCTTTCTTTGAAGGCTTACTTATTTTTTTTTTCCTTGCCAAGCATTGGGCACGTGCCTTTAATCAATCACTCAGAAAGCAGAGGGAGATAGCTCTCCATTGAATTTGAGACCAGCCTGATCTACAGAAGTGAGTTGCAGGCCAGCCAAGGTTACATAGTAAGACCTGTTTCAAAAACAAAACAAAACAAAAACAAATTCACTTTATGTGTATAGTGTTTTGTTTGCATGTACGTTGCAGGAGGTAGGGAGCCACCTGACATGGGTTCTGGAAACTGAACTCAGGTCCTCAGGAAAAGCAGCAAGTGCTCTTAATAGCTGAGCCATCTCTCCAGTCCCTAATATTTAATATTCTTGGGGTCATCCCAATCCCAGAACTCATGAACTAAAATCTCTCATGATGGATCTGAATATTTGACTTTGGGATGAACTGTGAGTTTGATGCATAGCCCAGGCTGGCAAGTGAGTACTTTGTAACCCTGAGGCATTTCCAACAGATCAACATAGAACAATAAATAGAGACAGCTTATAGATTTCGCTATTGAATGGTGGCCCAGAGGGGGGTCAACCCTGACATATGCTCTTGGCGTTGTAGATTTATGGGGCTGGAAGCCATCTACCTTGAGAAGAGAGTTGGATAGATTGCTGAAAATGTTCTCAAGGCAAGCTCACTGGTGATCCCCAGATGAGTGTCACATTTGATGCCATCATCAGCTACAAGACTTGAAAGACTTCCCTAATACCAATGGGATCTAATGCATTAGACTAAAAGAGCACGGTGTCAGAGAACCTTGGCTCACCTACCAAGTGGTCCCAGAGTGTCAGGGGCACCACAAGTCCAGTTCTGATTAGTCAGAAGAGCAAACTCTCAGAGGGAAGCAAAGTCACTAAGGATGCCACACCAGCTGACATGGCCTTCACTTTTCTCATGGGGGAGAAAAGTAAGATAAAAACTTTGCTATCATTGAGATGTTGCCAAAAATTCCCTCCACCAGTGACCAGTGACAAAGGTTACATAACCTCTCTGACCCCACTCCTTCTATAAAATGGGTGCAAAATTTAAATTAGATGATATGTATATAAAACAGAACTTGATGTATTTCTCATACTCCTTAGCGATTTCTCAATTTCTCTTCTACTCTCATTGCCATTCCATAGTCTCATGAGTTACTTCTAGTAAGTGTTCACCCCAGCTGACAGCAAGTATTCTACACCCATCCTCTCCAACCCTAACGAGGAACTGGGGCAGTACAAGGTGTGCTTTATCTACCTTTATTTGTCCCTCCAAAACTAATAGAAAGCCTAAACTCTTCATTAATGACAACCCTCACTAGGCACCCTCCAAAGGTAGAGCCAAACGCAAAAGCCAAAATGCTGTGAAAGACCAGCATGGCCACAGACATGCAAACTCAGTCACACAATTCAGAGTGCCAGAGCCTCCAAGAACATGATCTCTCTTTCTAATAATGGCTGGCTCACTGAAGTGAAGTACTGAAAGTGAAGTCTGAGGTGACTGGTTCCTATGACTGACTCGCACACCCATTATCGCTGGGGAAAGTGCCTGAAGACTAGAGCACACAAAAGCTACACAGTAAGCTACATGCTCACCTATTAGTGCCAGGAAAGCTTGCACTAAATAGACCTCAATCACACTCTGATGCTGCACAGAAGCACGTCCACCATACAAAGCACTACAAACACAGCATCTGCTGGTTACTTTTGTTAACTTGACAGGAACCTCAAATGAGAAAATACCTCTATTAAGGCTGCAGGCTGTAGGGCATTTTCTTAATTAGTGATGTGGGAGGGCCCTGACAGTTGTGGATGGTGTCATCCCTGTGTTGTGGGTGCTATAAGAATGACAGCTGAGCAAGCCACTAAGCAGCACTCTTGCATGGTCTCTTCATTAGCTCCTGCCTCCAGGTTCCCATCCAGTTTGAGTTCTGCTTTGGCTTCTCGCAATGTACTATCATTCATGGTATGTAAGCCTTTCCTCCCAAGTTGATTTTGGTCATGACGTTTCATCGCAGGAATATTAACCCTAAGACACAGCTACTCTTCCTTGCTCCAAGTTGGGCTCCACATTAACAGAGACATCAAGCACCATGTGGTACCTTGACCGGAAGACAACACAAGGAGAGCACTCCTCCACATCAGGAAAAGCATGTTCTTAAGCAGGCACCGTATTCTTTCCAAGCAAACTCCTGAAATTTTACATTTTAAAACAGGCAAGAAAAAGAAGGGAGAGAAACAAGTACTCAATGTTTAATGGAATTGGTTTTGACAATGTACAACTTCAATGATATCTTTTCTTAGAAACATGGCCCAAATCAAATGATGGATTTCCTAACCTTAACCTGGATGCCATGTGACCACATGAAATAGCACAATTTGGGTCACAATTGTGACAAAGGAAACAACTAGAACTCCAAAGACCTGCAGTAAAGGACTAAGTCAATGTGTGCTTATACATGTTGACAAGCAACCATTTGCCAAAAGGGAGAAACAAGAAAAGAGTGAGAACCTTTCTCACAAGCTCTTCCGTATGAATGATTTCAATGCAAACAACATGCCTAGCAGGTATTAATGAGCAGACCTTGTTCTCAGAGCATTTCAAGCAAAGTCAGTCCAAAAATAAAAAATGAAAATCCTTTCTCAGTAAATACTGCTTTTGAAATGCAGCAATAGAGATGAAACAGCTTTGCTGAATTATTCTGTCTTTTAACATTGTAACTCTATGAGTTATGTAAAGATAAATTCCAATCTGAAAGTTTGACATACTAAAAACACAGGCATCATCCATAATTCCTTTCTAGTGAAGACTCTGAAAAGTTAAATGAAGATGGGGGTTATTTAAAGTATTTACAGCACCCCATTTAAATTCTAAAGGCTAAATCTACACTTTCAGTTTGTCCCAAAATCTAGTCTTCAACTTCCCACAAACACAATTAATTTTGGCTAAAAGAGGCATTGGGGTGGGGGTACGGGGTTATCCTGACAAAAACTACTGACTGACATTGAACTCTAACTTCATTGGTCTCAAAAGCTTACTTCCAACTAATGGAATGGGTCATGTTAGAATTAATTCTCTCAGAAAGTTTAAGGTGACACAAACATCCTTATTGCTCACATTCACACACACGAGATGAGACAGTAATTTCAGTTTGTTCACAAAGAAGCCTGGTTAGTAAATACATGCTGGAAAGTCCCTGCTAACAGTTTAAGATGGCTCTCATATCCATACTTTTTGATCCTCTCCCCTCACTGTTCATACCAGCCTCCAATAGTCTGAACAATTATATCCCCAACCCCAAACACACTTTGATTCAGCATGACTTATTTAGGGAAGGGGTTAAATTTTTAGATTTTAAATTTAAGATTTATTTTGAAAATGTTAATTGGCCAGCTATGCTCTATCTAAAAATTTTATTCTCCTGTTCATAAATTTTTATCAGCAGGAAACAAATTATCTGCAGACAAACAGAGCTAGAGTAGTAATGGTCACTGGATTGAACACAATTCAACGACCATGGGAAGACCAGGAAAATCAAGACCCAGTCTCGATTTTTCATGAATCTGCATGTGAACTCTGTAGGAAAATGTTCTAATTCAATCTCATGCTTTCTGAGATGTTCTGATGAGTCAAAATAGAAACCTGAAGAAAACATTCCAAACACAAACTTTCTTCCATTTAACTATTATCAGCTGAGGTGATAAGGCCTAAAATCTACTTGGCATAGAAGACAGTCTAGACCAGTCTCCTCAAAGGAAATATACTGACAGGATTCATCCCTGTGCAGGCTTTCCTAGAAAATCTGTTCCCCTTGCAAATGCTGTCACTGACAAAGTCATTGGTTCCAGAACACACTGAAGCTGATTTAAGTTGGAGGGCACAGGGTGACTAAGGTTTCAATGGTTCTTGATATAGCCAGTGAGGTAAACACTAATGGTAGTCAGTCAATGAGGTAAACCGTGAAAGTAATCAATCAGCCAGGCAGTCAGTGAAGTAAACAGTGAGGTAGACAGAAAGGCAGTCAGCAGACAGTGGGATAATCAGTAGCCGTTCAAGTAGACAGTGAGATGGTCAGTAAGAACAGCAATGGCCATCAGTGAGGTAGGTAGGTAATAGGCTAGTCAGCAGACAGTGAAGGTAGTCAGTTTAGTAAGGCAGTTGTAGTGAGGTATTCAATAAGCAGACAAACTCCGAGACAGCAGACAGTGAGATAGTGAGATAAACAACACCATAGTCAGTTAGTTAGGTAAGAAGTGAAGGTAATCAGTGAGGTAAACAATGAGGTAGAAAGCGAGGCAGACAAAGAAGATAGCAAGGTAAACAGAGAAGGTAGTGAGATGATGATGCAACCAGTGAAGCAGTCAGTGAAGTAGTCAGATGACAGTGAAGAAATCTAGTCGGTGAGCTAGTGAGGTAGCCAGTCAGTGGAAAAGGTAGCCAGTGAGGTAGCCAGTGATGTATACCCTGTCAGTAGAGTCGACAAGGAGGACAGCCAGTGGGGTAGCCAGTGAGGTAGCCTGTCAGTGAGGTAGTCAATGAGAGCAATCAGTGAGGCAAACAGTGAGGTAGTCAGGGGGTGAGGTCGTCAAAGAGGATAGACAGTGAGGCAGACAGTGAGGACAGTCAGCAAGGTAAAGAGTTAAGGTAGTCAGTGAGGCAGTGATGTAAACAGTGAAGCAATCAGTCAGTGAGATCGACAGTAAGGTAGACAGCTAATGAGGCAGTCGGTGGGGTAGCCAGCCAGAGAGGTAGACAGTTAAGGTTCCTTGGCAAGTGGTTTTGAGAGATCCACCTGACACACTAGGACTTTACAGAATGGGGGAAAGGGCACACTTGCATCTTAGATGTAAACAGAAATCACACATAGACCTGGCCATTAAAAACAGAATAGGTGCCCAAGTGGCTCAGTGATTTTCCAGAGGTGAGAGTTAACATCAAAAGCTTGCTGCCATTAGATACCATCTCATTTTTTTTCCCCTGTCACTGCGAAAAGGGCACATCTATTCCAGAAAGAAAAAAAAAAAAGTCATTTTTCCTTCAAGGAGGGCAGAGGTGTGGAGCCGTTCGCAGGGGCTGGGGCTGCAGGAGGAGGAGGGGCGTGAAAGGAAGGAGTGCTTTAAGGAGAGGCCCCACACCGGCCACTGCAGAGAAACGGGAGGTGGGGGAGAAAGGAAATGTCTCTCAGAGAAGGGGGGGTGGGGGCAAGGCCGAGTGCAACCGGCTGGAGGAAGCCAACTCCCCTCCAGGATGCGAGCTGGGGGTGCAGAGAGCGAGCGCCGGTTACCTTGGGACACGGGGAAAGGGGCAACCAGGATGGAGGTCTGCAGAAGAGGGAGGGCAGAGACAGGGTCTCCTCCAAGTGCGACCCAGGGAAGGAGATGGGCAAACATAGGGACCTAGGGCCTCCCCGGGGCCAAAAGGCGTGGCCAGGCATATTACTGACCGTCCGGAGACGCTAGGACAGCGCGCGGCTACCCCGCTCAGCCCAGCCGGGCCCGTCCGAGGGGCCCGCGCACGGCCGCAGCCCGCCCCACCCCCCCACGACCACCACACACACACACACACACACACACACACACACACACACACACCCCGCAGTGCTCTTACCTCCACACCTGCCCCATCTGCAGCAGGTGGATGACCGACTGCCAGATCCACACGGAGAGGCGGCACAGACGCTGCGCCCCCGGGGTGGCCGAGCCCCCCGCACCCGGGCCGCCGCGGGCCGCGCCGTGACCGTAGCCGGCCCCCATCATTGGGGGTCCCCGGCTGCTGAGCCCCTCCACGGCGCCCAGCCCGCCGCCCGTGTAGTCCTGCACGAACCAGCGGAAGCTCAGGCTCTGCACCAGCAGCGACGGCACCAGCACGAAGAACAGGGTCAGCCCGAAGCAGCCGTAGTCCCCCTTGCGGTAGTAGTCGAGGGCCAGCCACAGGTCGGTACCCACGTCCCCGAAGAACACCAGCAGCGCCAGCACGATCCACAGGCAGTCGAGCCACGGCCGCTCCACCTGCGGCGACGCGGGCTGCGGTCGGCCGGCCGAGGGCGTCGGGGGGTGGCGGCCGGTGGCCCCGGGCGGCTGCAGAGGCTGGTCCCCCCCGTCGGCGGCGGCGGCGCTGCGGCGCGGCTTCTTGCCCAGCAGCGAGCGCAGGCAGGCGGAGCGGCAGCCCCAGTAGCACGAGGAGGTGTTGCAGCAGTGGCAGATGTGCAGCGAGCTGCTCTCGCCGGGCTCGCTGCCGTCGCCGCCGCCGCAGCCGCCTCCCCCGGGCTCCCCGTCCTCCTCGCCGCTGCCCACCGCCTCGTCCAGGTTGTGCAGCTGGGCGAAGCCCACCCCCACGCCACCGCCATCGGATTTCGCCGCCATCTTGACTCTCTTCCCAGCTCCGGAGGTTGGGGGGGGACGGGTGGGGGAGAAGGCAGGGACCGGGGGGGAAACGAATGGAGAGGAAGGGGGGCGGGGAGGAAGCGGGGAGCAGACGAACAGGGGGGAGTGGGCCGGGGAACCCCCTCCGCTTCCGGGCGGGTGGCGTCACTTCCGGGCGAGCCCCCCAATCGCACGGCGCCCGCAGCCTCCTGGCCCTACCCTGCCGGCCAAGATGGCCGCCCTCCTGTGCCTCAGCTGCTGGGCGGGGGACCGGGGGGTTCTCCCCGCCAGGGCTCCCCTTCCCCTCTTCCGTTGACCCCGAAACCCATCAGGTTGACCCCTCGGCGTTTCAGAATCCCGCTGGGCTGAGTGAGGCGGTCCAAAGTGTTCCCAGGACGAGGCAGTGCCAGACGTTTTGGGGTCCCCTTCCTCTGCGTTGCAGCTCTCAGCTTTGCTCTAGGAGAAACGCCCCCTAACACCCGGCCGGCTTCTGGCGGAGGGGCGGGACCTCAGAGGGAAGGGGCGGAGCTAGTGCAAAGCAGGTGATTACTTGTCACTTCCGGGAGATAGGATGACCTCATTGTGTAGCTAGACCCCCCCCCCCTCCACCCCATGACTGTGTCTCACCTCTTGGGCTGTTTTTCTTTTTTTTTTCTCTTACATCCGTGTTATTTTCTTATCTTGAGGGGGCTCTAAAAAAATTACATAAGTCAGTATGGAGTCCACAAACTTACTGATTCTCACTTCTTTTAGGAACCTTTCATCTCTATTGACCTCCTGATTTTCCTGTCACTTGATAACTTTCCCATCTTTTGTAGTAAAGTTTCCAATGTTTCCTCAAGAAAATTCTAGGAAAAATCTAGCTAGCCATGAGCTTGGTTGCCTCGTTCACAATGTAGCAAGAACTGAATGGGCATCTTGTGACCTTGAGTGTTTTCTGCACAGTCAAACATATTTCTACCAACCTTTTTTTTTTTAAGTGTAATTTTAAAACTCTGTAAAGACCTTCATTCGAAAAAGAGCTTAAGCTGTGTGTATCAATTATTTGTTCAGACAATTTGAATGTGTGAAACTTGTCTTTGGGAGTTTTTTTAGGAGGTGCTAAGGCTCTGTTAGTAAACATGGCTTTAAGTGAGTGAAAATGTTATTAATGTGATATATCATTAAAACAGGTGCAGCGTACACTATGTAAGCTTGGCTAACAAATTGCACAAGTGAGGCAGCACTGAATGGATTTGAATTACAATGCTCTTTCAGTGGAAGACACAGCAAACTACATGGTTGTTGCTGATGTGCTGAAATGAACATTTTGAAGAGAAAAAAAATGAAAAGAAAGCGCTGGGATTTTCTTATCAACCTCTGTAGATTTTTGAACCCACTTTCTTTTCAGTAAAAAAATCTAATAATGGTAATAACTTTTTTTTAGAGTGCTAAGAAGACAAATAGGTAATATGCTTATACAATTGAGGTTCTGCTAACTTTGACAACTTTAGTAGTTGCTTTGATGCATATGACATTTAACACTGTAGTAGCTGCTCAAGTTTTGAGAATAGCCCATTGTAGAACACAAGTTTTCATGAGTATATATGCCAAAATAAACCCTATAAAGACTAAGAAACTGGAGAGGATTTTACCCATACATTAGAGAAAGTGATTGTAAAATCTACTTTTTGAAAGACACCATATAACTGCATCTTTTAATTCTTACTATAGTTTAATCCTTTTACTTTCTAGGGTAATAAAACACAGCTAACAAGTAAAAATTATTTCTGTAAATAGATGAGAGACTGTTTCTTCACTGGATTTGAAATAACTCTTTAAATGCATGTGTTGAATACACTCGCTCAGACTTGAATTCTAGTTCCATTAAATTGGTAACTTATGAATAAACAAGATAATCTCTTTAAACCTCAGTTTTCACCTTTATATCATGGGAATAATAATACTTCCTTCTTTGAAAATGTACTCAGTAATAATCTTTTCAAAGCTCTCAACATGATACCACATAGGTACTAGGCAATAAATAAATGGTAACTGCCTGTGTTATTGTTGCCATTATTGTTACTGTTATGTTTGCATCATGCCAACACATATCTACTTAAACCCCATGAAATACATTTGGGGGATCTAATAAAAGAAATCATTTTGAAATACTTCTAGGAAACAAGTGCAATTAATTTGTACTTTTAAATATATCATCTTTATTTAAACTGTGGGGCTATGAAATGGGATACAAAAGCAGGCAGTAATAGCATATTTATGATTCTTATTTCTCTGTGCCCTGAAAAAACAGAATCTGCTGGTGAAATTAGCTAAGTAAATTACACTCTCTAAGGCTGACAAAGGAGCCTATGAGTCAAAAAGTGTCACAATTGAAATTTCAAGTAGATAAATAAGATTCAGGCTTTTCAGGTGGTTTCATCTTTGTTATTGCTGGGTCAAATATTTTATAATTCTGTCTTTTTTGGAAAAGGTAAATATATTCTTCAATACAGAGGGTTCTAAAATTAAAGTCAGTTACAATGATAATAAACCTACCACAAAGACTTAATGAAAGATTAATATGAATTTGGATCATTCTATGAAGGATACTTTTTTAACCTATAATTATTTTAAGTCAGGTAAATTTTCTGTGTATGTTTAGCATTTCTTGGTATTGAACACATGGGCACTAAATAAATGAAGGAATTGATGGCTAATTTATGAGTAGCTAAGATTTAAAATTGAGGTTCAAAAATTATATTTTATATCTTATATTGTAAATCTTCAGAAAAATCATTGGTGTATTACAGAGACATCTCAACCCTTTATTTAAATTCTAGAGAGAAGGGTAAGTAAAAGTACCTCATTGGCCTGCTTTCTAAGTACAGAGAAATAGGTAACCTTTTAATTTAAGGTCTATTAATTTCTTTTTCGATACTGAGAATTGAACTCAAGGCCTCATACATGCTAAGCACATGTTCTAACACCCAATTTCACGTAGTTAATCGTTCCTGTTCTAGTTAACTTTTTCTTGACAGCCTTGTGCTAAGTGGCCACTCAGGCCAACTAAGCACCTTTATTATTATGCTAGTGTGACTTTTTCTAATTTTTTCTTTTAACCTTTGCTTTCTGTAATTCAGTCAGTTAACAATTTGACCCTATGCTTCTACTACTATGTAGAATGAAAGGCTAGACAGCACATCATGTTCCAATTACATATAAAATCATTCTACATACATTCTAAGAGCTTTTATGAGTGTTGTAAGGTAATTTTAGTTACAGAAATTGTGACATAAATCCTGTTTGGAAGCCCTTGGGGTTTCCTTCTTAATTCTTTGCTATCTTCATAAAGGCAAAGAAGAAAGTTGGTGTTGAGTTATCTATTAAACACTCACCTAAATATTGTTCCTTTTAAACCTTGCAGCAGTCCCAAAAGACTCAGGAGTTCCTTCTCTATCGTGATCGGTTCTGTTAAATGACTTCTCCTAAGTTATACCCTATGCCATCTTTCCTACCACTGCTCTGGTGCATCCCACAGTGCCACCCCCAAAGGACATCACATCACTCACTGTTAGTTATGGGAAGAACCCTGTTACATTGCAGTGAAGACACATCTAGGACACAGAACACTTGAATTCCAATATGGGGGGTGGGCCTCAGCAAAACCTCTTAGAGGGGCTTCTGCATTCATCCTTCACATGTTTGTAGACTATGTAAGCTTCTTACCAGTAAGCATACACCCCCTTTTCACTTTTGAGCCTCCTATTTTACTGACTTCTATAGAAATAGAACTTTCAGAACTACAGAGTAAAGTCATAGAGCCTATATTTTGATATTTGATGTTAAGAATTGAAGTTTAGGCTGGAGAGATGACTCCACGTTTAAGAGCACTTGTTCTTGCAGAAGACCCAGGTTTGTTCCCAGAACCCATACCAGGTAGTTCACAACCACCTGTAACTCCTGTTCTAGGAGGTCTTGTAGCCTTTTCTGGCATCTGTGAGCACATGCACCCATGTGACAGACTCACACAGTCACATTTGTACATATATACACACAGAGAGAAGGGGAGGGAGAGAGAGACAGAGAGACAGAGAGAGAGGAGAGAGAAAAAACTGAAGTATTATTGCTGGTGCTATAAAATGGTGCAAAATCTACCTTCCAAAATTTGCAATTACCCTCTGAGACAATAATCTTCCTTATGGAAGTTGATTCTATAGACAAATATACATATGTCTGAAAATACAAATAGGGCTAGAGATATGACTCAGCAGTTAAGAGCACTGGATGTTCTTCTAAACATCATGAGTTCAAGTCCCAACATCCACATGGTGGCTCACAACTGCCTCTAATTCCACTTCCAGGAGGCCATGAGGCTTACACATGTTACACAGATATATATGCAGACAAAACACCCATGTATATAAGATATTTTTTACATTTTTTTATTTTTAAAGATTTTTATCATGCAACATATTTTGATCATATTCTTCCCCTTCCCCCAAGTCCTCCCAGATCCTCCTCACTTTTCTACCCACCCAACTTCATTTTCTTTCTCTCATTATGAAAACAAAACAAAAAAGACAAAAAAGAAACCACTAAAGCAAAAAAATGCACACCTAGCCCATATAGTTTCAAATTGTTGGCTTCATTAACGTTGGCAAATGTGGGGTCCATCTCATGAAGTGGTGGTTGGTTAGTCCGCATGCCACTGTTACAGCAATATATCACAGATATACATGTAAACAAAATACCCATGCACAGAAAATAAACTTTTAAAAAGAACGTATATTTATATAATCCAGTCCTTCATGTAGCAACTCATAATCGAATGGAATTATGAAGGGATTAAAACACCGAAACGTGAATTCAAAGGGGGCAACTATTAGATACATTATGGTGTGTCCGTCACAGAATATGATGTGGTGATGTTGAAAATGTCAGTTTTTCCCCTTAGTTATATAGAATGAGTTTTATGATGTTGTATTATACAATGAGAACAAAGTGCAATACACTGGAACATGCTCCATTTTATGTAAGAATGCAAAAGAGATGCACTTATTATCTGTTCCTGCTTATTTCTATATAAAGCACTTGGGGGAAAATGCCCAAGAAATAATTAAAACAATTAATTACATATAGAGTGGTGTTATATATGTGGTAAAATTGTGTGAACACGCTCTGGGATATAAAGATAATAAAATTGGGAGATGTTTGGAGGTGACAGGTGATGTGTGCATACTTCCTGTGTCACAGACATGGACAGCACAGCAGGGGCAGCCCTAAGAGGCCATTATTGATAAAGGCATTGAGGGTTCTGCAAATACATTGCCTGGCTCTAAGAACTACAGAGTCTGACACTAACAAATTGATGGAAACCTTTCTGGAGCTTCCCTATATTTTCATCTGTATTATCTAAACAATAATAATGAGCTTCATTAATTCACTTCACAAGTATTACATCTTCATCACATATACACAACTTCTGTGAAATGGACTAATTATTCTCAACCAAAAGAAGATGAGAGGGAAGTACTAACAAATAACAAATCAAAAAGGCATTTCTGAGAATCAGTGTGATACATATGTCCCCAGGTGGAGCATATGAGATTAGAGAGGGAATTTGACATTTTTTTCAACACATCTCAGTCCCTTAATTTCCTATTTCAGCCCAGCTATAGCACTTTGGACAAGTCACTTCAGCTCTCAGTTTTATTTTCCTTGAATATGAAAATGACTAATAGACTGTTCCCACCAAAAACTCGCTGTAAGATCGGTCATGGTACACAGTAGGTGCTGAGTAGACATTGGTCCTCCCTCTCTAGTTACTTCCCTGTTTGTTCCCTGAATCTTCTTATACAGACTGCCACAAACTATATTGCTTACAGCCACAAAAACATGCTGTCTTACTCTTGCAGAGCTCAAGCTCCAAATGGCATCTCACTGAGCTAACCCTTGGTGCTGGCAGGGCTGTGTTCTTCCTGTGGATTGTAAGAGAGGATGCATTTCCATGCCTTTTCTGTCAACATGCCTTGGCCTTTTCCCTTTTTCACCTTCAAAGCCAGCAATCACTTCACTCCCACCTCTAAATTTTCTTGTTTCTCACTCTGACACCCTCCCGCCCTCATCTGAGGGCGGGATTTTGCCTTGGTGAAGACAGATTTTGTGTAATCCACCAATTCAAATGTTCATTTCTTCTAAAAACACCTTCAGCAAACAACCAGAAACAGTGTTTCCCCAGCTCTCTTGGCATTCCTTAGTCCAGTCAAGCTATTACATAAAATTAACCACAATGGATGTTAACAAAACAGACAGGTTTGGATTCCAATGTCAACATTTTCTATATGAATGTAATATTCTGGTTATAGGACTTAGGTTAATTCAGGTTGAGTTTCTGAACGTTAAAAATATTATTTTCTGTGCCCCCCTCCCGTGCACGCACCACACTACAAGGTATTTGGTAAGAAACTCTCTTGTAGGCTCATTGGATGATTTCAAAATTATAAGGAAATACAAAAACATAAAGAACTATTTTTATCCAAGTTGAGGCCTTCTACCTAATCTCTCTTGATTATATTTTGTTTGTTTCCCTTGCAGCCCATTTACCATCACCAGATAAGATGTAGTGAATCAAGGAAGCAGAAATTTTGAGTCAGGTGTAGATTAGAAGAAAGGACATATGATAAGTAGGATTTTAGTTGGGGGGTGGTAGAGGAGGAAGGGAGGGAGAAGGGAACTGGGATCATCATGTAATTCAATCTTGTTTGTAATTCAAATATAAAACAACAACAAAAAAAGATGTAGTGAATCGCTGTTACCTGCCTTACCAAATGCAAATAGCATGCTTAGTTTTCAGATCATCCGAAGCCTCAGTCCATCTTACACAGTTATTGATTTCCACTATTAGCCAGTGCACACCCCAGGCAAGGAACTGCCCTCCTTGTGAACATGCATTCTGTGTTTCCTCGTGCTAGAACTTTTGATCTTGTCTTTTATTCATTTGCAAAATCTTCTTCCTATACTTTGCCTACCATTTTCATTCAAACCATTACTTTCAACGAAGGGGGGGGGGCTGTAAGAAGACAGCTCAGTGGATAAAGTAATTGCCACTAGAGAAACCTATGTAAATACTGGGTGAATGTGGTAGCCACCCCATAATTCCACACTGCTCAGGCAGAAACTAGATCTCTAGGAAAGTTGGCTAGCCTGTATTGGTAAGCTCTGAGTTCAAATGGAAGACCCTATCTCATATATAAAGTAGGGAACAATTGAGGAAGCTACCCACCATCAACCTTGGGCTTACACACACTCATCAGCACCCATATACACACATGTGCCCATATACGTGCATACATATACACACATGTGTATAAGCATGTGTGCACCCAAGAAAAGAGGATTTTAATGAAAGTCTACTGTTCAAAAAAGAACTCATGTGGACCTGGAGGTGGTGGTACACGCCTTTAATCCCAGAACTCGGGAGGCAGAGGCAGGTGGATCTCTGTGAGTTCGAGGCCAGCCTGGTCTATAAAGCTACACAGAGAAACCCTGTCTTGAAAAACAAACAAACAAAAAAAGATGTCATGCTACCAAGGCTCAAATTCCTTCTCATTTTTCAATATGTATTTTAAATTCCACCTCCTTCAGCAAAAAAAAAAAAAAAAAAAAAAAAGCCTTGAACTGCCGTAGTCCAGCATGATGCATGCATTCTTCCTCCATGCATTAATTTCCTTGTGTGCATTCTTAACTCTTAATTCATGTAATGATTTTTTTATTAAGTCACATCCATAATAAAACCATCATCTCAGTTGCTTCTTGTCCTTTTGGCCAAGATTGAGTATAGGAACCAACTCCTCCAATTCTTCGAATAAGTGGATTCTGAGGTATGTACCTAAGCAATTTTTATTGACCACTTACTGTGTTTAATGAAAGTTTAGCCTTGTGATAAATAACTTCAGTGGTGAATCAAGCAAAGTGATGTCCTCGAGGTCTATAAGCAAAGTCTCTAGACACACAGTAAAAACATATACCAAGTAGAGGGCATAACATGGACAGAGGCAGGACCATGAAACCATGCAGATTGTTTGTATCACTGGACAAGTAAAGAAGAGGAAGATGACAAGTGAGCATATGTCCTAAATTCAGAATGGTTCATAGATATTAGTATGAGATACTATAAGCTTTTATCAGAAAAGTGACAAATTAAACTTTGTGGGTGTTTCTATTTTTTTTTTAATTTTATGTGTGTGACTTTTTGTCTGAATGTATGTATGTGCATCACATACATGCCTGGTACCTGTGGAGTCCAGAAGAGACCATCAAATAAATCCCCTTGAAATCCAGATTTAATAGACAGTTGTGGTCAGCCATATGAGTGCTGGGAACTGAACCTGGTCCTCTGCAAGAGCAGCAAGTGCTCTTTCTTAACCACTGACATCCCACTCCCATCTTTCTCCAGCTCCTCAACTTTGTGTTTCAGACAAATTATTCTGATGAAAGTGTGGGCATTAGAGCAAAGACTAGCAGTAATGGACTGACTCATTAGCTGGTGTCCCTATAAACCGGTACTTGGGATTTGCTATTTATTTGGTAGAAATGGGGAAACATTCAATTTTAGTAAAGATCCTACTCAGGTTAACTTTTCCTAACCCAAACATTTTTTAAAAAATTGTCGTTTTTTAAAATTAGCAGAATAGCTGCTGAGGAGATACGAAAGTGCTTGCCACAGGAGCATGGAGACCTCAGAACTCATGAAAAAACTGCACATGGTGGTGCCCACTTGCCTTCCCAGTGCTGGGAAGGAAGAGACCGGTAGATCCCTGGAGCTCCTTGGCCAGCCAGCCTAATCTAATCAGTGAGCCACAGGCAATGAGAGACCCTGCCTCACAGAAAAAATGAATGGCTCTTGAGGAACAGATACCCAAGGTTGACCTCTGACTTCTGTGTACACACACACACACACACACACACACACACACACACACACACACACACACACACAGATAATAAAAGCTTAAAACTTTAGAACAGTTTCTGCTTTCCTATTGCTCCTTCTCTCTCATCAGTTCTATCTCTTGATTTTTCTAAACTAAACCCCTTTGCAGGAGCATATTAAGGGGTTTGAAAGCTAGCTAATAAAATAAGTCGCTCCATCCAAACAGTCAGCACTATACAATGCATCATTTGGTTCTAAAATGCCAGCAGAATACCAAGTTTCCACTAATGTAGTCACGAATGATCTTTGAAATGTAAACAAAATATGTCTGTTGGACAGTTTTGTTTTGTTTTGTTTCTCATCTTTGTTGTTGTTTTCCTATACCAAGATCTTGTCTACTTAGGCACAGGTAATAAGAGCACCACCACCAAGTCCACCCCTAATGACTCCTCTGCTGGTGTTACACCTTCCCCAGGACCTGTGCCTTGATTCTAGCCAATAGACTATGGAAAAAATGATAGCTTATCAATCGGTGGTTTATATTGCATAAGCCTGATGGAACTGAAGGCTTTCCTAGGAGCTTGTAGTACATGGCTATGTGGAAGGAAGCCCTAAGAAGAAGGTCTCTACTCGAGAGTAGCCTTGCCTAGCAGCCAACAGAAACCTAGGACCTGCAGTAACAGAGTCACAAGGAAATGAATTCTGCCACGTCAGTGAAGACTTCTCCAACAGAACCTATAGAAGCCTGGCAGCACTTTAGCCATAGCCATGACAGTCATTGGGCAGAGGTCCCAGCCACACTCTTCCTGAACTGTCTCCCAGATACTAGAATAATAGGTGCATTATATTCAGCTCCTTGGTTTGCAGAAATCTGTTACAGAGCAACTATAAATACTTTCAAATCAGGGGCTGGAGAGATGGCTCAGCAGTTATGAACGCTTGCTGCTCTTCCAGAGGGCCAGATTTCAATTTCCAGACCCATACCAGAAGGCTCACAGCTGTCTGTAACTTGATCTGTAACTCCAGCTGTGGGGCATCTGATACCTCTGGCCTCTACAGGCACCTGCACTCACATGCCACACACTCATCGGCCCCCATATACACACATGTGCCCATATACATGCATACATATACACACATATGTATGAGCATGTGTGCACCCAAGAAAAGAGGGTTTTAATGAAAGTCTACTGTTCACATGCACATACCCTACATGTGCTCCTATTTGCATGTGTGCTCACACACACACACACACACACACACACACACACACACACACACACACACACACACTTAAAATTAATACAAATAAATCCTTTAAAAAATACCACTAAATCGGAGATCTTTTGTGTCTTGCTCCAAAAGTTTTGGATTTTGGAGCATTTCAGATTTGGGACCTTGTTCCTTTGGTTTTATTTGCTTTGTTTTTTTTGAGACAGGTTCTCACACATCCCAGGCTGGCCTTAAACTTGTTGCATACCTGAGGATATCCTTGAGCATCTGATGGATGCTCCACCTCTACCTCCTGAGCGCTGGAACTGTAGACATGTGCCACCACACTCCATTTATTCAGATTTTATATTTTCAGATGAGGGATGTTTGGCCAGTAAAGCTTGTGAAAAATATTACAACAAAATCACCTAAACTCTAAATCCAAACATTTCTGGTCCCAAGGATTTCAGGTGAGATTCCTCAGCTAGTGTAGCCAGGGTGTAAAGGATGGACAGACATAAAGGGCAGGTCTCAGGCACCTGCTCATCTTTCACTAGGTGCATGGAGTTGCACTTATTTGCACATGTTTCTAGTTGGTTCAAGCACTTCCTTGCCTCTTTTGCTGCTCTAGCAGCCTACCTCTTCCAACTGCTAGTTCAACTTGGAGTGGGAAAGGAGATAGAAAAAAAACAAGGGATCATTGTCATGTTGAAGTGTGCTTCGTGGGGGGTCTGTGGCAGCTGGGAATCAGAATAGGCGGGTGGCAGGTGCAAGAATCAACATGGAGGCTTATTACATATTCATACAGATGCGTCACTTTGTATATCCACAGCATTGTACAGTTTTAATGGATGTCCATGTTGATGTCCCTAGAGCAGGATTTGCAAGCCTCAAGGGAACACTGACCAATAGGCAGGCATTTTAACAGTGTTTCCAACGCTCTAGTTCCTGAGAGATGGGCTCACAGATGTTTACTGTAGTATGCTATAAATTTTCTACATGTAAATATTTTATAGATACTTTTGTATAGACCTAATGGTACAGAATTTAATACATAAACTGTAGGATCAGACTAAAGTAGTTTTTAAAAAATTCTGTGTATGTGCATGTGTGTTTGTGTGTGGGTGCGGGTGTGTGAGTGTGTGGATGTGGGTATGTATGTGTGGGTATGGGTGTGTGATATTACCAGGATGCTCATGAAAGCCAGATGAGAATATCTGATCCCCTGGAACTGGAGTTACAGGCAGTTGTGAGCTGCCTGATGTGGGTGCTGGGAACTGAACTGGTGTGTTTTTAAACTGCTGAGCCATCTCTTCATCCTGTTTGTTTTTAAGTGCTTATGAAGTATTTGTGTATCTAGGACTATTACCTACCAGAGAAAGTTACCATTTGAAGGAGTAGATCACCAGTTGTACACAAACTGCTATAGCAAATTCAATATCCTTGGGCACTAATTTTTTTTTTTTTTAATGCAGCACAGTTACATTAGAAAAAGGCAAGAACAGAAAGCAAAGCAAACTGGGATGAGAGGCCAGACAAGGAAAACCCTGCTGAGAAAGTTCTTGTCTCTATACTAAACAAGAAAGTTGGGAGTGTAGCCCAACTGATAGAGAGCTTGCCTAGCATTCATGAAAGCTGTGGGTTCAGTCTCCATCATAAGCCTGGAGCCTGCAAATCAAGCACTTGGGAGCTGAAAGTGGTGAGGTGGGGAGGGCAGTCAGAAGCTCAGAATCATTCTTGAATACATAGAGTCCGAGGTCAGCCTGGGCTACAAGAGACCATGTTTCAAAAAAAAAAAAAAAAAAAAAAAAAAAAAAAAGTAGCTAAACAAGGGAGGAAAAGATCTGGGAAGGAGAAAGGTCCAGTGTGTGGAGAGAGCAGAGAGAAAATGCAGTCTCATTCAAAACATAGACAGACAGAATAATTCACAAACTCTAGGGCTGGCAAAATGGCGAAGAGGGTAGGGGTGCTTGCATACCTGTGGGATTACCTGAGTTTAAGCCCCAGATCCCACAAGGTGGCTGCAGAGAACTGACTCCTGAAATGTTTCCTCTTTATTGTGAGTACCCCCTGTGCGAGTGCGCAAAGGGCTCCTTTATTTTAGCATTCTCAACCAGCAGTGCCAGGGCAGTCATTGCTTGATAACCTGCAGCAGCAGTGAAGCATTATATAAGACCCAGCTCTACCTACTCGGGACTCTCAGATCAGACAGGAAACAGAGGGGAGGCACCACAAAAAACTTTTAGCATTGTAAATGTACATTGGTGGGCAAACATCTGACCTATACAGGCAGGCATGAGTGTGTAAGTATTGTGAACATGAAAACCTTCAAGCATCCTTGCAGACTGGGTCCTGCTATGCCCAAAAGTCTTACCAGGATAGCTTGCCACCTCCCTGCATGGCCCTTGAGTACAGTTGATTCTTGGTGTGATCATTCTCCCATCATTTCTTTTTATATAACAGTCACTAACAACACTACCAGCTAGACCAAGCATACACTTACAAATTAGTAGGCTCTACCTCCAGTTTTCTGCAACCCTTTTTGTTAACAACATTTGCCTTTGTTTCCAGATCCTGATTCTAGATTGATAGCTTTGATGTTGTTTCAGAAATAATCCCTAAGTCATCTTCTTGATCTGTGTGCTAGAGGATTATCTGCTGCCCAGACACATCATAGGCCTGGCCTCCTTGCTCTGCAATTAATTCTTAGTTTGTCTTCAATAAATTACACTTGCCATCAGCTGATAAAATCGCAAAAGTCCAAAAGCCTTTTCCATGGCTTTCACTATGTATCTGTGGTCTGTTCTGCTTCCTCTCAGCCAAATCAGTTGCAAAATAGGAGGTTCAGTTTCTAACTCCTCCTCTCAGTCTGCTCTGTAATGAAGCTTATACGTTAAAGTTTCCTATAGAATATGTTTATGAATGTGGATATGAACTTCATAAATGAACTTTGAATATGCAAGACAAAAGTCAATATAGTCAAGCTTCCATGATAGAATGAATGGTTGCAGGCCAGCCTGCTGTACATAGTGAGTTTCAGGACAGCAACATAGTAAGACCCTATCTCAAAAGAGGGAAGGGAAGCAAAATAATAATAATAATAATAATAATAATAATAATAGTAGTAGTAATAATAAAAGGAATAAGTGAGAAATGTATTGGGTGATTTTTAAACAACTCTGCAGTGAGCTATAAAACAATGAGTTTTAAAAGTAATGCACTTTATAAAAGGATAACATTAATTAAAACAGATCCTTCAAAATCTACTAGATAATGGCCATTGAGATGTCTCATCTGGTAAAGGCACTTGCCACCATGCCTGGTGAAAAGACTTTGATCACCAAAACCTACATGGTAAGGAGTTAAATAGTACAGACTTGGGGAATAGCAACAGAAATCCCCTGTCCTCAATTCTGGAGGCTGGAAGCTCAAGATCAGATGGGGGCAGAATTATTTTCTCATGTGCATTTTTTTTCTTTAACTTGTAGAGGGATGACTTCTGTGTGCTCACATGGTCTTCCCTCTGTTTTGTCTTTTTGTTTTGGTTTTGGTTTGGGGTTTTTGGTGGGGTGGTTTTGGTATTTTTGAGACAAGGTCTCATTATATATTTCTGGTTTGTCTAGACCTCAGAGAAATCCACCTGCCTCTGGCTCCCAAAGGCTGGGATTAAAGTCAAGACCATGGAATTAAAGACCTGCCTCATGGTCTTCCCTCTGTATCAGTCTATCATAATCTCTTTTTATGAGGACACCATTCATATTGGATTAGGGGTACCTGCCTAATGACTCCACTTAGCCTTAATTAGCTCTTCAATAATCCCATCTCCAACTAGAAATAGGGTGGAATAGTAGGACTAACACATATGAATCTGAGAGACATAATTCAGCCCCAGAACAACCTGGAATGGAATGGTTCCATCGGTTTTTCAGTCAGCTGGCCACACAGAGATAGTATCATATCCAGGTGTTAGGATCTCAGACTTCTTTGGGACCACATCAGGACACACCCATAAAGCATGGACCTTCTGGTGCTCATAATATTGCATCCTAAGCCCACTTCACACCATGCATCATATCTTTTCACCACCCTGTACTTCATAATATAAAGAGGTATCTGTTGTTTCAATATCCTGAGTCTCTGTACCTGTCACCCAAGTGGGAAATTGTCATCTGAGTCTTGAGAAGACAATTATTGCCTCAGAACCAATAGTCCTAAATGGATTAAGTTTTCAGAACAAATGCCCAGAGGTAGAATCCTCTGGTGTCCTGTCTGCAACAAACACAGCATCACTTGAGACATAAAAGGCAGAAAAAATGTAGTGACTCAAACTACTGTGAAGTTACATTTTTTTATTTTATTTTGTATGTACAAATGTTTCACCCAAATATATGTAAATGCAAGGCATGTGTACTTGGTGCTTGCAGAGGTCAGAAAAGGACATTGGATCCTCTGGAAGTGGAGTTACAGATGATTGTGAGCTGGGAACTCAAATTGGGTCCTCTAGAAGAGAAGCCAATGCTCTTAAGCATTGACCCATATCTCCAGCCTCCTTCCCCTTCTAAAGTAGAAAATTATATTTTAAAATGACCATTCATGTCTGGAGAGATAGCTCTAAAGCTATGGTTAAGAGCATGCACTGCTCTTGCAGAGAACCCAATTAGTTCCCCATACCTATGTCAAATAGCTTACAACCACCTGCAACTCCAGCTCTAGGAAACTGACACTCTCTTCCGGACTCTATGCCTTCACACATGCTCATACACATAGACACACACTCTAGCCCTTCCCATATGGCCCTATGTGTGCCAGCTACACCCATGCCCCCAAAATTCTAGAATATCCTAAAGTAGTATCACTAGCTGAGGACAAAGTGCTCAAACACATGAGCCCATAGAGAATGTATCACATTCAAATCACAACACATGTATGAAGAAATTCTGACAGAACTCTGCAAAATTTTGTGCCATGGAGTTGGTTAATTACCCCTCCCCCCTTGAACCAGGCTTAGACTATTCCTTCAGGCCTCAAGTAATGGTGATGGTCAGATCACTAAGCTCCTGAGCCAACATGGATAGGTAGCAGCAGCAGGTTTGAAAACACATTACCTCTTCCTATAGAATGAGGGAAATCAGAACATTGTGCAATAGGTACAGAGGTGGGGGGGTCTTGAGGTTCAAAAAGAGTTGCTGTGAAGCAGCACATCCTGCACCTTTGGACATTCTTGGTAGTTACAGACCAAGAATCCTGTAGCCAAGCTACCTGAATCTACTCCCATGCTAGCTGTATGAATTTGGACAAGCTCCATAGCCTCTCTGGGCTATATTTTCTTTAAGCATAAAATGAAAATGATATATACACACACATGCATACACACACACACACACACACACACACACACACACACACACCTACATGACCAGCGCCATGGGCCAATTACTTGAAGAAAAAGAGACATGGGCAGAAAGTGGTTGTAGTGGGTAGACATTTAAATGACTGCCAAAATTCTGGGATGACCATATTGAATTAAAGGGGCTAACTTCTGAGAGGACGTTCCTAAGATAGGACTTAGTGGCCCTCTTTTTCTGGAAGCCCTCTCAGTCCCTGGCTGGGGAGAGGGTACCTCTACTGCAGAATCACAAGTACACTTGGGAGTGAGTGAGGCCCATGGGACTTTTCAGACTCACTCTCCATCATCGCTCTCTCCTTGTTCCTCATGGAGAAAGCTTGTCTCCTGTCATCCCAAGCCTCACACTTTAAAGTCTGTGACCCCAGAGAAATGCTAATGGGCCTCTTTGGCCAAGAGGGCAAAACTCCTGAGAACCATTCACCCTACCCCCCACCCTCCTTCTCTCTCACAGGCCTGTCAGTTATAGTAGAGGAGGAGGTGGGGGTCAGGGAAGTTAGAATATTGTGGGGCAGGTAGCAAAAATATTGGGCTCTCAAGAGAAGGCTGAGCATCCCCCAAATAGCTCTGAACAAAAGAATTTATTATTTATACCTGTGGTGGGGATCCAACTGATAAGAACATTTTTTAATTTATTTATTTGTTTGTTAGTTTAATTATTTGAGACATTTCATGTAGCTCAAGCTAATCTAGAGTAGATGAGGCTGGCCTTGAACTTTAGCTCTTATGTCAGGGTTGGTGTAAGAACCAGAGTGGAGTCCTAAGAACCACTGTGGATAAACTTCAACTTTGAAAATAGATAATAGGAAGCTAATGAATTATTCTTTGGCTACCTTGGTGGATTTAAGAAAATTGGAGCTGGGGTTGGAGAGATGGCTCAGTGGTTAGGAGCACTAGCTGCTTTTCCAGAGGACCCAGGTTCAATTCCCAGCACCCACATGGCAGCTCACAACTGTCTGTAACTCCAGTTCCAGGAGATCTGACACCCTCAACACAGACATACATTCAGATGAGACACCAATGCACATAAAATAAATTTTAAAAGTTGGGGCTGCGGAGATGGCTGTACCAGTAAAGTGCTTGCCACGAAAGCATGAGGACTTGAGTTAGATCCCCAGAATGTATGTAAAATTTGGTCATGGTTATACATGCTTTTAATCTCAGAGCTCAGAGCTGAGCAGGTAGAGACAGGAGGATCCCTGGAGCTTGTTGGACCACCAGCCTCACTGAATGGGTGAGCTCCAGGTTCATTGAGGGATGCTGTATCAAAAATGGAGATGAAGAAGAACCCAGTGTCAACTTCTGGTCTCCACACATGCGTGTATACTACACACACACACACACACACACACACACACACACACACACACACACACACACCAGCATTACAGAAATCACACACTTATCAGGAAGGGGAAGACAATGTGTAGATGAAGAAAACAAAAGACACAGAAACCAGTAAAAACTGTATCGATTCAGTAGCACAGGAATTTTGCTGTTAACGCACACACACATACCTATATTTTTGTGGCTGTTAAGCATGAACTAACATGTAACCAACCACAGAGTCTCTCAGGATATGCTGAGAAATTTTAAAAGATATGAAACACTCATTTCAGTTTCACAAAAAGGATTCCTTGTGATCTCAGGTCTTCGTGTTTTACTATTTTATATTTTCAAGGCACTTCAAAAATTTAAGATTGCAAAATCACCATCAGTGTTATCCGTGTTCACACTTAGCAACCTTATGATTTTAAATCATATGGAAATTAGCAATCTGTGGCTCAGTTAATACTTTTTAAGAGTCTGTGATTATTAAGACTACTTAAAAAGAAGTGTTTTGTTTAAAAATGTATTAGTGTTTTATTAAACATTCAGTCTTCTCTAGTAGAGATCAATGAAGGAGGAAGTATCTAATTCCCCACATTACACACCCACTTCCATGGGTTTTGGTGTTGATTCCATCTTAGTAGCTCAAAATAAATGTACATAATGGATATTTATATTACTTTGATGTGAATTACCAGTTTCCTCAGTGTGTTATTGAAATGCATCATATTAGGACTTGACTTGAGCTATCAAAGGTTCTTTTTGGATAACTCTTGGCCTTGATACAAATAAGAAAAAAATCCTGGGCTGGTGAGAACTGACTCCTGAAAATTGTTCTCTGACCTCCACATACACACCATTGCATGTATACCCACAATAAATATGTAATAATAATAAAAACAGTTTGCTATCATTTACCAAAACTACTGTTGAACATGTAACCCCTGACAAATTCCAGGGGGATCTGATGCCCTTTCATGACCTCCCTGAGCCCTGTACGTACATGGTGCACATTTATTTAGAAGTCACATTTCAACAATACTACTTGAGTTGCTTATTTTTCATGGTTGTGTACATCTTTGTTATTTTTGTTGTCTTTTTTTTTCCAAGACAAGGTTTCTCTGTGTACCTTTGGCTGTCCTGGAACTCATTCTGTAGACCAGGCTGGCCTCGAACTCATAGAGATCTGCCTGCCTCTGCCTCCCAAGTGCTGGGATTAAAGGCGTGCACTACCACTGCCTGACTGTATTTTTTTTTATTTTATTACATTTCTATTTATTAGTTGAGTGGAGCAAAAAAAAAAAAAAAGATAGATCTGAAAGCACAATGTTTTACTATCACTTATGCTCTGTTACTTTATGGTAGTGTGCCTCGTGTTCCTGGCCAGCTGAGTGAATCACAAGTACGATAGAACTTGCTCACCTACCAGCTCACTGGCTCACCTGCATTCAGCCTGCAGGAGATGAGACTGGGGAACGTGCTTTGTGAGGTCCAACATGCTTTATAATGTCAAGGCTATTAAACATGTGTGTATGTGTGTGTGTGCATGTTTATGGTTGCTCATGTGTATAAACATACATGAGAAAGCCAGAGATCAACTTTTAGTGTAATTCCTCAGTTCATCATCAACCTGACTTTTTGAGATAGCCTGGGACATCCAAGTAGGATGGATAGACTGGTGGGGTCAGTGGGTCCCAGGGACTGGCCTGTCTCTGTCTCCCCAGCCACACCCCCACCCACTGACCCACCCACCCTGGATAGTATAAGCTGAAGTTACCACACTCAGCTTTTTTACATAGGTTCTGGGGATCAAACTCATAACCCTTTGTTTACACAGCAAGAACTCTGTAGATCAGGTCATTTTCCCATCCTCTTGTTACTATTAAATTATGATCAGTTTCTGCCCCTTAGTTTCTTGACAGTATCTTAAAGTATCTTAAGCTACTATGCAAAGTAGCAAACTATGCTATGTTTGCATGCTGACCTTTACTGCATTGTTTTACATTTTTATTATTTTATTTATTTATTTAGAGGGGACATGCGCAGAAGCGGGAGGACAACTTGCAGGACTCAGTTCTCCGCTTTCACCTTGTAAATCCTGGGGATTGAACTCAGGTTCTGAGCCCTATTAGCCCACTGAGCCATCTCTAAAGCCCTGTTATTCTTACGTTGTTCACGTCTTTTCGTTTTCCAACTGGCTTTAACTTACTTGCAAATTCTTCAAGTATTCGCCATCCGATAAGCTCAGAAGTGGGCAGTGGGGCACACTGAGCCTCGACAAGGCACCACATGTTGACTAGGAGCTTGCAGGAATAAGAATCCAGAAATACCGCTCTGTTCTTGGGTCCTCTCTCAGCAGACATTTTGCTTCAGAAGCAACTGGGGAGCCCCAGAAGAAAAACACAACAGGAACAGCCAGCCTCCCACCCCCACGGTTTCTCCAGCCCTGCCTAACGAGTCACAGTAATGTTTGCGATTGGCAAAGCAGCCTCTCTGCAGAGAGCTCAGAGTGCGCGGTGTGTTCCCTCATTAATGCATGCCGACTCCTGTGGAGGAGGTGGGTGGCAGGCAATTTCAAATCCTTTTCTTCTCCACCTACCGAAGAGATTTAGCTCTCAATAGCTCACACGAATGAGTGAACCATTTCGGTTATAAGATTATGATTTGCTCATCACCCCCCATTAACACCATTAAAGCAACCTTTGTCCTTTTAAAAATCTGTGCAGCCAAGTGCGCACAGTTAGAAAAAAGGAGCATAAAGACTGCCCAGGACAGTCTGCGGGTGAGACCCGGGGTTAGACAGGAGTTCCTTTGTCTGGCTTTGGAAAACTCCCATGGGACAAATAGGATTAAAGGGGACACTTTCCCTTCTCTGTAGCTTTCTAAATCTCACCCCATTTTGCAACCTTCTTGCCCTGCCACACAACTCTCCAGACCTCTGCCCTGGTGTCATGCAGATGACCACAAATCCCTGTGTCCCTGTGTCTTCCAGCCCAAAGGGACACAGATTGATTATATCCATTGTTATAATTGTTAGAGAGTGGGTGAACAAGCCAAAGCCACAGGGCTAGGATGTAGTTCAGTGATGAACACTTGCTTAGTGTGAGTGAGACCATAGGGGCCTTCCCTCAAGTCATCAAATTAGTAGTGTAACTGGGCTCCAGGAATCCTGAATTGCTAGACTTGGCCATTGGTACTCAGAATGCTGATTACAGTAAAAAGTGATGGTGAAAGCAGAGAGAGCTATTTAAAGTGGCCACACTGAAGAGAAGAACAAAGAAAGAAGTCCAATGACTCCCCAAGTCTTACTTGGGGTACTGTCATAGGCTTTAGGTTTAGACAGAGGGGGAATTGGGACAGGACTTGAGGTGTACATAATTAGCAGTCCTGGTCAAGGTGTGGTGGATCTAGTTGACATTGTCTCAGTTCTGGTTCTCCAAGAAGGTCTAAATAAGCCCTTATTACTGTCATCATGGGAGGGGATCAATCTGGCTCTCAAGAGAAGTCACTCCAGGGTACAGCCTCATCACTATGGATGATGGACCAAATCTTTCCCGAGAGGATCTCTTATCCCCTTGGACTTTGGGTTTAGGACCTGCAGCTTTAGTCCCATGACTTATGCCCATGTCTTCAGACTTGAAGAGGGGTGAAATGAATTAGGCAGAGGTAAGTAGATACCCCCCAAGTAAAAGAAACACACACAAAATGAAGTCAGAGGGCTGGAGAGATGGCTCAGCCATTAAAGGCTAGGCTCACAACCAAAAAATACAAAATGAAGTCAGAAGTGGCCATTTTCCCTCCTACTTTTAGTTACCTGCTGGGCCCCCTTTTTAGCAAAAGCAGCTTCCTAGTGCCCATTTCAGGAACATGCCCATTTCCTCCATCTCTGTGTCAATGCTGGCCTTTCAGAGTCACCACCACAACAACCCACTAGAGCCATCCTTAGAGCAGCAGCATCGGGTTGTTGGCCTGGTTTGAATTCCTTGTCACCTTCTTCTGGGGCTCCTCTCTGCAGTATAACTTGCTGATGGACAGTGGCAAGTTCATCACTGGGAGAAGAGAAAGGAAGACAGGGGCTAGTATTTATAAAGCACCTGCCATGTGCTGAGTGCCCTGCCCTATTAAACACCACCCATGAACACAAATAATCATTTGATTGGCATAGTGACTTAGAAGAGGGTGCGAACAGCCACACTTGGTGTTTCCCTCACTCAAGCCCCAGGAACTCAACACAAGAATGTTCCATTCTCCCCTTCCCATCATGCCTCTTCAGCACAGTGTCTCTCACATGGCTCTCACATGATACAGGGACTGTCTTCTGTAGCTGCCTTGCCTGGACCCCCTGCCTGGCTCCGTCAATACAGAAAAGAAGGCCTGGGTTACCAACAGGCTTGTCTAATTCTGTCTTAGCAGAATTGCTAGTGCTCAACTTCCCCTGGCTACTGGACTCATACAGCTCCATATAATCTCACTGCAAGAGGACAGGGAAATTCATGAAAACAGATAGACTGTTTAGTGAGTAGCTGGGGCCTTGCCAGGGTAGTAGAAGTGTGGAAGTTAATAGCTATGCCATTTTTATTGTTGTTGTTGTTTTGGCTTTTTGAGATGGCACCTCATGTAGCCAAGGCTGGCCAATAGCTCACTATTTAGCCAAACATGGTTTTAAACTCATGATCTTCCTGTTTCCACCTCCTGTGTGCTGGAGTTACAGGTATGTACACATAAACACTGTGCTAAACAGTACTTTCTGTCTTTGAGATCCGAATCTCTTTAATGATATCACAAATCCACACTTTAGGACATGCCATACCTGATTCATCTTGGCTTTCTGTGTTGGACACTTAAATGGCTACTCACCAACTAACATTGTTTTTCACACACTTTTTAAAAAGATTATTATGTATGCAGTGTTCTGCCTACATGTCTGTTTACAGGCCAGAAGAAGGCACCAGATCTCATTGTAGATGGTTGTGAGCCACCGTGTGGTTGCTGGAAATTGAACTCAGGACCTCTGGAAGAGCAACCAGTGCTCTTAACCTCTGAGCCATCTCTCCAGTCCTTTTCACACACTTTTGTGTAGTGCTCAGGATCCTGAATCTGGGAGACAAAGAGTATGATTACAGGTTCTAAGGAGAAGTCAGCAATGTACATACATAAATGTCATTTCAATAAAAGGTGGATTTTGATGAACAGAATAAGAAAACTAGGGAATGTTTGGGGGTTGCAAGGGAAACAACCATTTCCTGCCAAGGAACTACAAAGAGTCTTAAAGGGGATTTATATGTCTCAACTGGGCCTTTTGAATTGATTTATATTTCCCAGTAGGTTGCGAAGGCGTAGGCTAGAGGCTCAGGCAGTAAAGCCCCAGGGAGGAGAACATACAGCAATAGGCTGATGTGTGAGATAAAGGGCAGAGGCCAGAAAATCTATAGATTTTTACAGCATGGGAGGGTTGTGGATGGCATGCCTGGAGCCATGGAAGCTCTCTGGATCTCCTGGAGTCCCTCACAGAGGGTCTCAGTGCAGGCTGCCATAGCAGGTTGGGCTAGCCCACCCCACACTCCCTCCCCTATGGACAGCAGCTACCACAGCATTATCTAAGGACTTCCCCCCTCTTCCCTTTGGAAATCTCTCATCTGCACGAACATATTTATTTTCCTTTTATCCTGGGGTTTGTAATCAAACATGAATTTAATCTGCCTAAACACATATATCAGAGAAGCAAAGTTTCTATTTTATCCAAAGAAGCTAGGCAGAAGTCAGGCATTCACACTCCCTCAGCTGCCGGGGTGTTCTTTTTTCCTGCCTGAAACAAATGTTCTGGCTAATTACTGAAACTTCAGGACAAAGATCAGGGCACAGAGCCCAGCTCCACACTGTAGCTTGGATCTGTCATGTTGAGTTTGACTGTGCTGCAGTTACACCGCCCCTGCCATGATTAAAGCCTAGCTGCCACCTACTTGATGGGTGCTTTAGCCAAGTTATTTAGCCTCTCTGTGCTCAAAATCTTTGATGAAGTAGGAAACAGCATATTTTATATGTTCCTTCCTTGAGCAAATATTGATCAGGACACTTCTGAGAGTCAGATGCTGTACCAGTCATAAATGATCTCACTAAAGACAGTTTATCCTCTTACAAAGACAAGAGTCAGGTCCCCATAGTATGGGAAGCTTCTGCTGGGGAAGAAAAGACACTAATGGCTTTACCCAGCATGCTGCAATGCCAACCAGCCAGGTAAGATGTGCCTTCTGGTAGAGTAGTGGCATAAAGGTTACAGAGATAACCAACCACTTTCTACTTGGATCTGACACCTGTTTCACAAGAAGGAATTTGTGCCTGGCAATGTAAACCTGGTCAAAAGCTCATAACTGGGGAGGCCACAGACTCTATCAAGGAATGGCCATATTATCAAACTGCCTTATAAATATCTTTTTTATAGATATAGATTAGTGATGTTCTCAGACTTGGTCAGAGAATTGCAGGAGGCATAGTTAATGAAGAAACGCAGCACTGATCAAAGTGCTGAAAACTGAGACTGTGCAAGCTCATCCATAAATGGGACACCTATCACACACACACACACACACACACACACACACACACACACACTCACGCACGCACGCACGCACGCGCACACACACACACACACACACACACACATGCACGCACGCATACATGCACATTCAAAGAACATTATAGAAGAGGCACAAAAAATGTATGAGTCAGAAGATGAGGGAATGCTGTAAAATTTGGTCTTCTGGGCATGATTGGCTGATGCACTCAAGAGCTCATACCAGATATGGCTACCCGTCAAAATTCCATGGAGATGGGGCTCATAATGCTCCACCCTATCTGAAAGGCCATTGGCAGTTGGTGGCTGCCAAGAGCATGCCATTTTCCTTTAGTGTGCACTGGTAGATTGTCCCCTGGTTCCAGTGGGCGGGCCCATATCTATGCACATATGGCAGTGCATGGTAGACTTGCTGGAAGAGGAGGAGGAGGAATTATGATAGTTTGGGGAGGGCATGATGAAGGCGAAGGGGTGTCCAAAGGGAGTTGAAGGGAGGGGTGAGGTAGATATGATCAGAAAACATGAATTCAAAAGGTATTTTTTTTTTAACGAAAAGGCAGGGAAACAAATGAAAAAATAGAAATCATATCCCTACTGTGTGTGGAGGTGTCTGCTGGGGCTTCACATATGCTTGTGGATGTAAGTGTGACTCCTGCCAGGCAGGAATTTGCCACGTTCGGCAGTGAAGGAGCCAAGGAACTCCCACAGTAACTTGATGGTGGTATTCAGCTGTTGAGTGGTAGAACCAAGCTGGGAGCTGTGCAGATGGTGGGATCCCAAGACCCACGTGATTTTACACCACTGTGGCACAGGCACTGGGAGCAGAAGCCGCCTATTGTTCTCTCTCTTTCTCCCTTTCTCTATGTCTCTGTGTCTGTCTCTCTATGTCTGTCTGTTTCTCTCTCTCTCTCTCTCTCTCTCTCTCTCTCTCTCCTCTCTCTCTCTCTCTCTCTCTCTCACACACACACACACACACACACACACACACACACACACACACACACACACACATTCTGGCCTTGCCTGAGTTCCTGCTTCAGTCTCTTGAGCATTAAGATTAAAGTCATACACCATCACAATCAGCACTTTGTGTACTGAGATTGTCAAAACTTTCCTGGACCTCTTGAAAAGTAAGAAACAATTCCTTGGGCATCCCGATGTACTTTTCTGCTTCCCATTCAGCTTTGAAGGATGGATGCCTACAGTTTCAGCCCCCACAGTCTTCAGAGTTTCCCTGCACACCCTGTAAGTTCCCTGCTTCTGTTGATATCTCTGGAGACTTCCTGCGAATCACCATTTGGTCACTCCCTCTTAATTATTCACAATTACCCAAGTTCCCAGTCCTGTAATAAGCAGAAAGAAGGGTAGCATTTTCTAAGACATGTGTGTTTAGTGTTGCTGGCAGATTGGTAAACTTATTAGTGCCTCTGCACAGCATATAATTAAGACCAAATTATCAGAGAGTTTTAAATAGTGCCTACTGCTATTGTGCTGCTGAAAGGGCTAAGGGAAATGTTGCCTTCTCAACTTATACAGTTTACCATTGCCCTTTGGCCAAGGTTTCCATTCTTGGAGCACTAGGAGCTAAGTGTGCTGATGATGATGGCTCCATGTAGAGGCACTAGCTTTCAGAAATATTATTTCCTTGCCAGGCATGGTTGCATACACCTACAATCCCAGCTCTCAGGAGGCTGAGGCAGGAGGACCAGGAATCTGCAGCCATTCTGGGCTATTCAGCAAATTCCAGGGTAATTTTGGCTATATAGTGAGACCCTATATCAAAAAAGAGAGGGGGGTTCTGGAGAGATGGTTCAGCAGTGAAGAACATACTTCTCTTCCAGAGGACCTGAGTTTGGTTCCCAGTACCCACATTAGATAGCTCACAGCTGCCTGTAACTCTAGGTTCAGGGGGATCCGATGCCTCAGACACCTCAGGTATCTGCAATCGCAATCACATACACAACCCCTTTACCCTATACACACACACACACACACACACACACACACACACACACACACACACACACACACACAGACACACACACACACACACACACACACACACACACACACACCCCAAATAAATGATAGGACCTAGAGAAAATGCTCAGTCAGTAAAGTGTTGTACTTACTGTACAAACAGGAAGACCTGAATTCAGATTCCCTAGAACCCACAGAATAAGCCAGGCACTGTGCAGATGACTATAATCCCAGAGTTTGGGAGGTGACCACAGAACTTGTTGGCAGGCTGGCCACCCTATCTGAACAGGTGACCTTCTCGTGCAGTGAGAGACCCTATCTCAGAAAATAAAGTGGAAAGTGACTGAGGAAGATCCTACTATTGACTGCCATCCCCCACACATACATGATGCCTGTGCTCATTCACCTGAATGCACTCGTGCACAAGAACATGTACACACAGATACATGTATGCACCATACACAGGAGGGGGAAAGCATGGGAAGTGTGTTAGAAACATCAGAAGCCAGGGACAAATCCTTGGTCACCTACTATTGCACCCCTAGAAGGGCTCTACTGGTGAGTCAGCAGATACAAGTCTGGACAGAGAATGATAACTGAGGCAGACACTGAGACATGGCTGGACTTTAGTGAGGTTATCCCAAAAGTGGCTGGAGTGGCTTCTTTAGGAGGGAACTTATGGTGTGTACATTATGAATCCCTGGAGCCACAAGTAAACAAATGAAGGCAAGGGTTCCTGCTCTGGAAACCTGGGGAGAGCTATACAACAGGAAAGGGAGAGCCCAGGTATATGTATGAACTGATCACAGCAAGACAAGGGAGTCTTCTGGGCTTGAGTTTAACAACATGGTCTCTGTCCCTAGGGATCTAGTCAAGGGGAGGAATCACAAAGAGGCTAAACCAAGGTAAGGGTGATGAGCCCTTGAAGGATGGGGTGCTGGGCTAAACAGAAATGAGGCAACTTCTCTGATGGGCAGGTATAGAAAAAAGGCTCTGAGCATGGGAGCTCAGACTAATTAAAAAGCCTGGGGTTATACTGGAGAGAAACAGGATGAGATAGAGTGCCAGGGAGCCTCCTACCTTCCTACTTCCTCTGCCCTGCCATACTCAGCCCTGGCGTCTATGAAGCTATCACCATGGGTTTTAGGGAGACATATGTCATAGCGATGGAGAGCATGAGCTCAGTGTTCTGAGTTCATATCCTTGCTCTGCCGCCTACTGGCGCCTAGAATAGTGCCAAGCATACGGCGGTACATAAATGAAGGAGTGAGTCAATGGCAGAGTACTGGCTGTGAAACCCCACAAGCGGATCTTGCTGAGTTGCAGAGTCCTCCCTATAAAATGGAGACAATGGGGACTCATAGAACTGCTGAGAGAATCAACCACGATGTCAAGTGCTTGTAGCAACTGGTGCCTCACGGGATTGGAGATGAACCTCTGCCCCAGAGAGGGAGGACCAGACAGCAGCATTCCCTCTACTCACTCCAGCGTCACTCCTCAGCATGGCATGAGAACCACCTTCTCCCAACCATCTGCCGGAGGGGCTGAGCATGCAAAGGCATCCAAGGAGATAGCTTGGCCTCACTGAAGGCCTGTTCCAAAGATTTTAAAGAGAGAAGTGTAGGACCCTGACTTTCTACTGGTTCCTCAAGTGGCAGCAGACCCATGTTAATGCTTGGGAGTGCTTCATCATGTTTTAGTTTATGAATCAAAATTTAGTCAGCACGTGGCTAGAGCTGATGACATCAGGGGCTGGCTTTTTGGTGGAGGTTAACACTTTGCAGTTGAATATATTACTTGATGACATGGAAAGACCTTAAGTTATTTGATGGAGTGATAAACAGACATCTGACACTGGGCACCAGAATTCCTCTTGGAGCCAAACAGTTTTGGGTGAGAGTGATATTGGAGGAGCCACAGATCAGCCTTACCAAGGTTAAAAAACCCCACAGTTTATGTAAGCAAGGGAGAACATAGAAGAAGAGAAATGGAGGGGGAGGTAGCGTAAGAAAGGAAGAGGAAGATGAGATATGAGCTTACCCAGGTGATGTATTCCTTGACCCCCCTACTGATGTATTCATAGCCCTAGCTGTTGCCTCCTTGCTTTGACTCTCACTGGGGTGTATCACTAAGTCTGCTCTCTTAGCTCAGAGATGTTGGTCAAATCCATGTCTTCTTTCCACCACTGTTGCTCTATTTTAGAAATCCACCACCGAGTGCTCCCTGACTGGTGTCTGTCTATATTTCTCCCATCAGAGTCACGAACCAGCCTACATAACATCACCAAAATTAACGTTCCCATGAAGCTTACTAGTGAGATGCAGCATACCATAAGGACAAAAAGAATATAGAGTCTGCAAAGGGAGGCTTCCTGGGGTCCAGTTCTGAGTCACACTGAGATGAGCTGTCTGTGAACTGGGCAAGTGCCTTATAATCTCTCTTTGCCTTGGATTTCTCTTCTGTGAAATGGGGATGATGATAATAGTGCATCTGGCAGGTGCAGAGTATACCATTGTATTTTTTAAAAAGACTTGTGAGGATCACCTACAGAATTAAGGATAGAACTCATAATTTTCTTTGCAGATATATGATATTCAAGCCCCTGAGCATACAGGCTTCGGGGAGGGGCAATCTTTTCTCTGGAGATGTTGCTAGGACAGTTACATTACTACAAAGCGAAAGGAAAATCACGGTCCCTGCTTCACACCAAACGAGATTATTACACCAGATGGACTGCATTCCTAGTATGAAAAGCAACACAACACAGACTATAGAGGAAAAAACAGTATTGTTTTATGACCTTAGATAGACAAATCATTTTTTCAAATATTAAAACAACAGCATCCACAAAACAATTGTACAACATGCACAAAGAAATTGATACATTTTAGACACGTTGCATTCAAGATAAGCAATTTTGGACATATTACTGTAACAGCGAGGTAATCTGAGGGTTAAATAAAGACAAGACAGTGGGTCATTCTTGCAAGAAGAGTGCCCTTTATTTCAAAGGGAGAGAAGACTTATATACCAACAGCAGCCACAGTGGAAATTTACTCAGGTCAAGGTCCATGTCCCCTCCCTCTCCCGCAAATAGCATTATTGAAAGAATAAAAAGTGGGAGTGGGAAAAATAGCTCAGCGAAAGGGGAAAATTAACAAAAATCTAAAACCCAGACTCCAAAGCCCAAAATGAAAATTCTGAGTTCCCAAAAGGCAGCTCAGCAGACAAGGTTAAACAAAGGTCCACAGGACTCAAGCCCTTAGACCAGAAATCACACCCTAGAATGGTGTCCACATTTCTCTGGTCCAAAGAGGATCAGATAGTTATCCATTGTAGAAGTCCCCAGCCCAGGAGACAATGAACAAACTCATTTCCTCTGCAGCATCCTGCTTAATTGCACCTTGCCTGAAGCATACAATCTTTGTCCTGTCCTGTGTAACCATGGAAGCTTTGTAATCTTGGGGCTTCCAGCCCTACAATTTTCCCTTATAAAAACACCCCTCAGTTGAAAGTGGGGACTCCATTTGTTCCCAAATGAATGGGGTCCTTGCTGTAGCTCATATCCTCGAGTCAATAAAGAAATCTTTGTCCTTGCATTCGGTGAGTCGTCTCCTTGTTGGCCGGTTCTTTGGGGGTTCCGAAATCTGGGCACAACACTCAGCAGTTAATAGCACGGGTTGCTCCTGCAGAGGACCAAGGTTCTGTTCCTAGCCCCCACAGTATGGCACACAGCTATCTGTAATTCCACTTCCAAGGGATCCACCACCCTCTTCTGATCTCCTTTGGCATCAGTCACACACACGGTGCACAGACACACATGCAGGCAAACAATCATATACATGAAGTAAGTAATTCAAAAAATTTTGAAAGAATCAAATATGACCCATAGAATAAGAGAAGTGATTTGAAAAATGAATATTCCAAAAACCTTTCATCAAGAATACATAAATAACTCCTACAAAACTATGCTTTAAACTATGACATTTGTTCAATAGGAAAACAAGCAAAAGACTGTCTAGTCTCCTTCAAAGGACATTTCATAGAAAACAATCCAATAGGAAGGCAATGAAATCCCTTAGTCAGAAGAGAAATGCAAATGAAAGCCAAAATGGGGTCTAGCCACATGCCTGTCAAGATGGCTGAAATTAGAAATGAAATGTTAAGTACTGAGATTTCAAATTCTCATATGTGGATGTAAGACTGTGTGTACCTGTGACCACTGTGCTACAATGGTCCCCAGCATGTCCACTCTTGCCCGCGCAGCCCACACCCAAACTGTACACATAATTCACCAAAAGATATTTGTAAGAATGTTTGTAGCTGTACTATTTGCAAGAGCCAGAAGCTGATACACACGGAAACATACTTCCAGAAGCTACTGCAGCAACAGTTCTCAACCAGTGGGTCATGACCCCTTAGGGGTTGAAGATCGGCTATCTTGTGTGACAGATATTTACATTATGATTAATAGCAATAGCAAAATTGTGGTTATGAAGGAGGAGTGATGTAATTTTATGGTTGGGGGTCACCACAACATGAGAAACTGTACTAAAGGGTCACAGCATTAGGAAGGTTGAGAACTACTGAACTAGAGAGCCATGAAAATGAGGGAATAAACCGGGCGTTGGTGGCGCACGCCTTTAATCCCAGCACTCGGGAGGCAGAGGCAGGCGGATCTCTGTGAGTTCAAGGCCAGCCTGGTCTCCAGAGCGAGTGCCAGGATGGGCTCCAAAGCTACACAGAGAAACCCTGTCTCAAAAAAATGAAGAAAAGAAAAGAAAATGAGGGAATATAGCCAAGCTTAACAATGTGGATAATTTTCATGTGCGTAATGCTGAATGACAAGAGGTTGGGCAGGCATGAACACATGCTTTGTGATTCGGTTCATGTAACCCAAGGAGGAAAGCAGATCTGAGAAGCAGTTGGGGCACATATCAGGGAGAGCTTCGGACAAGGAAACCAGCTTCATCTTGGGAGGGACTGAGGTGACTCCAACATAAGCAATGCTTTGGCCACGTCTCAAGGAGAGGCTGGAAGTTTGCCATGTAGACAGAGAAGGAAGAGTGGTGCTTGTGGCCGAGGAGTGAACAATGGGTTAAAAGGCATTGAGGATGCTAGACAACTTGGAGAGGTGTTGTTGTTGTGATGGTCCAGGTGGGAGAGGGCAAGGGTGGACTGAGGCAAGCAGTGGGAAGGGCAGAAGGGCACCGGTCTGAACTGGATGCTCTTGTAGATAGAGAATCCAGTGGGACTGGAACCAGAACCAGCCCAGACGAGGGGAGGGTATTCACACATACACCGTGCGGATAGTTTGTAGTGGCATCTTGCCTTGCCAGTGAACTTGTAGCAGTGGCCACACCCTCTGGGCATGGTTTCAGGTGCAGACGTGACCCATTGATAAAGAAGAGGAGCTGTGAGCTCTCTTAGGTTGTGGAGAGCATCAGGAGAGCAGAGGCTTCATCTTCTGGAGCAGGGAAACCACTTTAGTTATTTACTATTATCTGCATCAGTCCTCCCCTAATAAACACTTATTATCATTTATCTTGGGTCTGGCAATTCACCGAAACCCCCACCTTCAAGTTTGCATTTGCAATCCCGTCCCTACCCCAGCAGAAAAAAAAATGCAGAAAGTGAAGAGAAGGAGGAGAAAAAAAAAACCTAAAAGCAAAATATTAGTGGGGCATGGGTTTCAAACATGGCACATATTCTAACGCTACTTGGGAACTGAAGTCAGCCTACACCTGCTTCTCTTAGGTGAAAATTCATTTCCAATTGAAGAGAACAATTTAAAAACATGGGTGCGAAACAATGAGCACACGAATCTGTTGTCCAAAAGGCCCCGACAGAATGTTTTCCTCAGTGAGCAGCCTTCAGGGGAGCTCAGCCAGCAGATCGCAGCTCCAGCAAGGATCTGTACTGTTATAACTATGTGATTTGCAATGAGAAAAAAATCCTTGCTTATCTAATGCATGCTTCTGAAGCTGCCTGGCTGGCAGGTGCTTAAGAGCATTGAACAGATGTCTGTTTGATGCACCAAAAGTCCTGCATGTGCTCCGAAAGCACGCATGCACTTGTTCTCTACCAGAACGATGAAGAAAATACACAGGAAGACAGCGAAGGCTTTGCACTTTTGCCTTGTAGACATGTTTCCTCAAGTTGTGAAGGCCATGCTGATGAACGCCCAGAGACTTCTGCCTTCTGCTCACCAGCACTGGGGGGAGAGCTCTCCTGCATTATGAGGGTGGGGGAAAGATGGAAGGAAAGAAGGAAAGACTGACTTATAAACTACCCAGTTTCAAGTGTTTGGACATAGCAACAGAAAATAGCCTAGGACACGCCTGGAGACACAGTATCACTCTGGACTCTTGGGATGTGATGTAGAAAAAGAAGAATTTGTTTCATGGAACTTTTGTCCCCATCAGAGAGGTGTTTCCAATATTGGCCCAGAGGCACTGGTGATCCTCCAGGAGCCTTCCATCTGGGCTGTAGGGAGGTTTCTTGGTGACATTGGTTGAACCTCATGTGTCTCAGTCCTGCTGCTGTTCTCCACTGAGCTCTTTGGAGTTAGTATGAGTACTTCTGTAGCTCAGGCAGGAATTCCAGCTGGCGGCGGTTCCCTTCCAGTATTAATCCCCGCATCCCTGGAGTGGGACAGAGAGCTTTTTGTTTGTCTGCTTTCTCAATTGCTTGTCTATAGGCAGGGTGTTCACCAAGCTACCCAGGCTGATCTTGAACTCCCAACCTTCCTTGGCTCCCCAGTGCTGGGATCACAGACCTGTGCCACCACACCGGACTCAGAGACAGCTCCAATCACTTCTTACCAGGGGCTGAGGGTCAAGATGACTTGAGACACAGAGGCAGAAATTGGGACATTCATAATTATGCATAACAAGGTTTTTGTAAAACCTTAGGTGAGATCCCTGGTTGCTTAAATCGTGTCTCAGGAAAAGGTCTCAAGTTGGGTTTCTGGCAGCTCCTATGATCATCTTATGAGATATAAAAGTACACAGAAAGAAGATTCTAACATCTAACGTCTAAGATTAGTTTAGATTGTGTCCCCATCTGCTTTGGTCCTGTAATTGTGTGAGAAGGGACAGTCCTTGGAATCTGTCTGAAGTGTGAAAATGCATCACGATCACTCTACTTTGGAGACTTGTAGTCTGCCAGCTTGGAAGTTTGCTATTGTTATGCAGTCTGCTCCTAGAAATTCCGGCTCTGGGGCTCTGCTTTGAGGGTGAGATGAGATGGTGAGCCAGGAAAGGGTTGGACATGGTGTTTCTCAAAGGCTACTCTGTGGTGATAAGCCTGGCTTGAAACCCTCTGGTGCTACAGTTTGGTATGCTTTATCTTCTCTAAATTGTATGATTTACCCTAACCCCATTAAGAGGCAGGAAAGGGGGACCATCTGAAACCTTGAAGGAGGTGAGTGGGTGGGCTACACTTACCTCAGGATAGCTTTTATTGCTGTAAAATCATAAACTTTAGACAACTGAGAGGCTGTTTTTGGCTTTGGTTTTTGTTTTTGTTTTTGGTGACTATTGCGTAGTTTTGGAACTTGGACTTTGTAGATGACAACATTATGTTGTAATGCCAAAGGTCAGACACATCTGGGCTCCTTCAGATTAATGGATATCTCACAGCAAAGCCAGGTCTAAAGCCACTTAGGCCAGGTCTCTGGTGCGCTCCTTGTGTGTAACCACATGACGGTCTGTCCCACCAGGACTCTGCTCCATCATTGGATGGAGCGCCTCCTCTGTGAAGCATAACTCTAAGCTAAAATAACCCCCCCTTTTTTTCTTTATAACTGTCCTAGGCTGAGGCATTGGGTTATCAACAACAGAAAACATAAGGGAGAGTATCACACCCATCTCAGAGTCTGGTTCAGCATCACCTAGAGGAAATTCCTGGAAGTTCCAAGTCTAATTTTCTAGAGGCTACAGGGAGTCTCACACCCATAGAAGCTGGAGAAGCACCTCATCGGGTTGTCTACAGGCCTGGGGAAAGTCCTGGAGGCAAAATGATGATCTGGCTGTCAGGTTGAGCTTCACGGAGAAGGCGGGATCTTAGAGGGAGTGGAAGTGTAGAGAGCAAGCCTCTGCCTTTCACAAAGAAGCTCAGGCAGCAAGAGAAAGTCAGGGGGCACAGGCCTGGAATGATGATATTCTGCATCCCCCCTCTTCCTGAGGGAGGGAACACACATTTGCTTGTTGCTGTGTTGTTGCTTTCATATGTGGGTGCTTGCCTGGACATTCACTGGAGAACACTTTGGTTCACACTATTCAGTTTTCACTCAACCACAGTAACAGGCTGCCTGGTGTCAAAGGAAGTCTAGAGGTACCAGGTTGTTGGGGCTGGATCTATCCATGAATATAATACTTTTGCTACCCTGGACTGTGTAGTTCTCTCTGGGAAGGTCAGGGGGAATCAGTTGGCATTTGTTTGTCTCTTCTGTAAAACATCAGTGGCTTTGTCTCACCAGGTGTTGTGTCCCCTTCTTGAATAGACATTTTCCAAACCCTCTCACTTTGATAGTCTAGAATGAAAACCATAGAGGAATACTTTTTTTTTTCTTTAGGAAAGCCTCTTTGGCCAGGCATGAGGGATCACAGCTCTAATCCCAGCTCTTGGGAAAGTGAGGCAAAGGTACTGTGTAGAGTTCAAGGTCAGCCTGGGCAGCAGGGTGAGTTCCAAACCAATTTGGACTGTAGAGTAGGACCCTGTTTCAAAATAACAACAGCAGACCACTCTGATGCCTTACCTGTGAATTAATGGAAAATTGAAACGGTAGTAGATTATATGCATGTGCAAACACTTGAGAAGTCTGTTCACCATGTTATCTGTTTTCAGTGAGTTAGTGCTTTGACAACCGGGGACCCTGGAGGGACCACCCTTCCCTGAATCTGTCCATTTCTGGCCATAGTAAACCAGTGGCTGAGGAGCCAAGCAAACTTTTCATATGCAAACCACTCACACTCCAACCACCCCTGGGCCACTGAGCATCTGTCCTGACCATCCAAGACCAAGAACCATTCAGCTGGTGGCAGTCCCCATGCTCCAGAACCTGTTGACACTTTCCACACTAGCAGATCCTGAATGAGCGTCTTGCCTTTCCGGTTTCTCCCCATAGAAACCATAGCAAAGGCTCTGGCCCCAAGTCCCTTCCCTCCCTCTGTTTCATGAACTACCCCAGTGACATCTGCTGGTCTCCTCCCATAGATTGCAGTAACAAAGGCCCTTTCAATGGTAGCCATTGATCTGGTAGCCTCATTATAATATCCAATTTCCTAGTATGGTTTTAAACATTCATTTATTTCTTTGTGTTATTTTGTTCATGTGTGTGTCTGTATACATGGGGGCAGAAGACTTGACAACAGGTGTCCCCTCAGTTGCTTGCTATCTTACATCTTTGAATCAGGGTCTCTTTCTGGTTAGCCAAGAAAACTAGGGATCTTCTGGTGGCTATCTTCCCAGTGCACAGCCAGATTTTATGTGGGTTATAGGTATTGAACTCAGGTCCTCAGGCTTGTGTGTCAAACACTTTACCCACTGGACACTCTTCTCAGCTCTAAGGTATAGTTTGTGTTTTAGTTTGTTGTTTTAAACAGGGTCTCACTATATAGTTCTGACTGGCCTGGAACTCACTATGTAGACCAAGTTAGTCTTGAATTCATAGAGATTTGCCTGCCTTTGCTTCTGAAATTCTTGGGTAAAAGGCAGGTACCTCTGCCCATGGCCACATAGCAGGTGTGTGTGTGTGTGTGTGTGTGTGTGTGTGTGTGTGTGTGTGTGTTTTAGACAGCCAGAATTAAATTATAGAAGGTAAGGAGATGGTTCTGGAGCCCATTTGTAATCAATAAACTGGACTTAGGAGAATTCAGGATATCAGGGGCCATCTTCTAGGGAAACTGTGATAACTATTCTTGGTTGTCAACTTGGCTACATCTAGAATTAACTAAAATCCCATAATGGCTGCGTATACCTGTGAGGAAGTTTTTCTTAACTGAATCAACTGGAGTAGGATACTGTTTCAAAATCGTAACAGACCACTCTGATGCCTTACCTATGATTTCAGTAGGAAATTTGTGAAAGTATATTACAACAAATAATCTGTATTTGAATATGCAAATTACCAGATAGTTTGTTAATTATGTCTTCAAACCATGGGCTTTGACAATTGGGGGCCTACTGACTTTGGAGGGACTGCCCTTCACAGTAAATCAGCTTCTGAGGAGCCCCTCAAGCCCCCAGGCTCTGACCTGGTGAGTGGATGGGGGATTACCAGAGAGGATGAGAACATCTCTCAGTCTCTGCCCCTTGCCAGTGGTGCAGCGACAGTCTATTCACTCTGTACTAGTTCTGTGATCAATAACTTTTTAATCCTATGTCTAGTTACCAGGTATTTATAAAGAAGGGAAAATGCCACACAAAGGGCTTATTTAGTTCAATGCCCGGCACTCCGTAAATAATGTAATAAATCATTACTAATTTAGACAGTTGTCTGAGCTGTATATGGTCAAAGTTCCCACCAGAGGGCGCCAAATACCAGCCTGGAACTTGAGGTTTCCTAAACCAGTTTGCAAAACACAAGCTTAAAATTCTAAAGCACCAGATTTCCCCCTAACCCCAAAATGGCTCCCTCTATCAAGATATCTCTTTTTCTTGCTCTCCTTCTCTGTCCCTCCCCCAACTCAACCATCTAGGAAACTCCCAGGAATCCACAACGATGACCCCAGCTAAGACTCCTAGCAATAGCGGAGAAGCCTGAACTGGCCTTCCCCTGTAATCAGATTGAGGACTACCCTAATTGTCACCATAGAACCTCCATCCGGTGGCTGATTGAAGCAGATGCAGAGATCCACAGCTAAGCCCTGGGCTAAGCTCCCGGGATCCAGTCAAAGAGAGGGAGGAGGGATTATATGAGCAAAGGGGTCAAGATCATGATGGGGGAGACAGACGACCCGAGCTAGTGGGAGCTCACTGACTCTGGACTGACAGCTGGGGAACCTGCATGAAACAGAACTAGGTCCTATGAATGTGGGTGACAGTTCTGTGGCTTGGGCAGTCGGTGGGGCCGCTGGCAGCAGGACCAGGATTTATCCCCAGCGCATGAACTGGCTTTTGGAGCCCATTCCCTATGGAGGGATACCTTGCTCAGTCTCCATACAGAGGGGAGGAGCTTAGTCCTGCCTCAACTTGATAGCCAGACTTTGTTGTCTCCCCAAGGGAAGCCTTAACGGTTCCGAGGAGAGGATGGGGGGTTGAGTAGGGGGAAGGTGGAGTGGGTGCAAAGGAGGGGAGGGAGGAGGAACTGTGGTTGGTATGTAAATGGAAAAAACTTTTAAATAATTTTTTTTTAAATCCTAAAGCACTTTTGTGCGTGGAAGACTTAGCTGACTTCCATTTTGGGCTTCTTCACCCTTATCCTACACCACAACAAACAAAAACCATCTTCAAGACTGATCATTTGAACTGAAGTAACTCTGGGGTTGGAGGGATGGCTCCATGTTTTAAAAGTGCATACTGATCTTCCAGACTACAAGAGTTCTGTTCCCAGAAGCTCACAATCACCTGTGACCCCTGATCTAGGGTATCCTATGCCCACTTCTGGCCTTCATGGGTATCTGCACACACATGGCAGCGCACACAGAGATACACATGTATGTGCAAATGAAAAATAAGCTTTAAAATATTAAAAAGGATTCTTACGGGTGTGTAGCTGGCAAACATTTGTGCAGTTGGCCGTTGCTTTAAAGCAGTGACGAAAGGGAGCATATGCAATGTGCTGTTTTCTACTCTTTTGGCTTTTTGAAGGGCCCAGCTACCAAATAAATCACACATGAAGTCTTATTATTATTTATGAATGCCTGGCCTTAGCTTAGCTTGTTTCTAGCCAGCTTTTCTTATCTTAAATTAACCCATCTACCTTGTCCCTCTGGGAAGAGGGTTTAACAAGATGGCTCAGTCACAAAGATAACTTACTGTTTATTTCTGTTTACAGATGTTGTGATCTTCTATGTAGGAAACCCTAATAACACAACAACAAAAGCAGTGTATTAGAACCAGTAAGTCACTAAAGTTACAGATTGTAAGATCAACACCCCAAACTTTGATTATTGCATTGGATGATCTGCAAAGGAAATAAACAAAGCAAACATCATTCATGACAACATTGCAAACAATAAAGTAAGAGAAAAGTTAACCAAGAAGACACACTAAGTCTTGAAAACTATGTAGTATTCTTGAAAGAAATACAGACGATGCAAATGGGCAGAACGATGCCTGTTTTCACAGGTTTGAAGCCTGTTGTTAATATAACACCACTCATAGCAATCTAAACATTAAATTGGATTTCTATGAAAACTCTAATAATGTGTGTTACAGAAATAGAAGGTCGCACCCCCAAATCCATGGAGAATCTCAGGGACCCAAATAAACAAAACAATTGTATAACTGAGTTGAAGGCTTCACTTTTCCTGATATCAGCAGTCACTGCAAAGCCAGTTATCAAAACAACATGGATATAGAAGATGCTAGGGTGCCTAGAAAGAAACATTACTGTATTAGTCAGTGATCTCACAAATGTCCCAAGACCATTCAATGGAAAAAAAGACGTCATCTTCAAGCAATGGAGTGGGGTAATTGGGTATCCCACATGTGAAAAGTGAAACTGGACTCTTCCATATCCACAATTTAATTTAGAATGAATCAAGGACCTAACTAACTGATCTAAAACTATAGAACTCTTACAAGAAAGCAGCATGCATATGGCATAGAAATGATTTCTTGATTATCACACAAAAGCCAGACAACAAATGAACAGACATTAGAAAGTTAGATGGTATAAAAATGCAAAACCAATATTCATCGCAGAAAGAAATCAACAGAGCACAGTACATCTTACAGGGGGTTAATACCCAGGATATATAAATGACTGCAGCCCAGTGGTATTCATCAGACTGGGTCAGGTGGCAGACATTTGTAATCTCAGCACTTAGGACCCAGAGGCAGAAGACTGCAAGTTTGGAAACAGTCTGGACCACATAGTGAAACCCTTTTTCCTTTTGGTTTTGTTTTGTTTTGAGATAGAATCTCACTGTGTAGCCCTGGCTGTCCTGGAACTCTCTCTGTAGATCAGGCTAGCCTTGAATTCAGAGATATGCCTGACTCTGACTCTGCTTCTGGAGTACTGGAATTAAAGGTGTGAGCCACCACATACAAGGAGATACTGTTTCAAGACAAAACCAAAAGCAAACAAGGACTGGGTATGTAGCTTACTTGGTAAATTCCTTGTCTAGCTTGTCCAAAGCCCTGGGTTTAATCCCTAGCACTACATTGTGCTGGACTTAGTGGCACAATCCTGTAATCCCAACACATGGAACTTGGAGACAGGAAATCGAGTTCAGCACTATTCTTGGCTATGCAAGCAAGCAGAGATTGTAAATAGTTCATGACTAGCCTGTGGTACCATAGCAAGACCTTGTCTCACAAACCAAGGACTGGTGATACAGGTGCTTGCTTACCATATAAAACTGTGGGTTTATATGCTTACTGTATAAAACTAGAAACAACACACACACACACACACACACACACACACACACACACGCACGCACGCACGCACGCACGCACGCACGCACGCACACGCACACGCACACGCACACACACACACACACAGAGAGAGAGAGAGAGAGAGAGAGAGAGAGAGAGAGGATGACACAAAAGTATATATAATGTTATAGTTCTTCCTACTAAGATTTTCAAAAGTCTTTTCATTTGAGATTCTCCTTTTCCAAGGAGAAAATGATCAGGCAGTTTAGTGTAGAAGACTTAGTTCCTTAAGTATTTAAATAACAATGCAGAGGCTGAGAGGATAGCCAAACAGTGCTTAACATGCACAAGGCTCTTGGTTTGTTCCCCACCACCACAACACAAATTAAAATTCCCAGACAGATATAATGCTATTACAATTCACAATATGGCTCATTCAGACAAATTTCCCCTTTTATTTCTCTCAGCTGTGGAGTTCTTCGTAAGGTGGTGCTGACTGCGTAGAGAGTTCTGTTTTGGCATATCTTTCTTAAATCTTTTCTGTACTTGTGGTGTCTTTGGGATTCTTTGTCTTATTCATTGATGTTCTTTGTAACTTCTAGAAACCATCAAATCAGGAGCTGTACTGAATGTGAAAGACTTTCCGGCTGTGTTTGCTAATTCCCTGGGGAGACTAGCTTGCCTGTCTGTTCTCTAAGCCTTTCTGGACCATTGCCTCAGCTCTGCCATGGCTGTAATTAGTCTCCACATCTGCTATTACATGGGTTGCCTTGTGGTTAGAGGTTTCACAAATTACACAAACTTTTTTTTTAAGTTGAAGAGTTCTTAATTAGTTTAAAAATAGCTCTCGACGCTGCTTATGGCCAGAGGTTTACGGGTTGTACAACGTGTTCTTTACTAAGGGTGGGCTTCACATGGGAAAATGAGGTTGACAAGAGGCCATCTTCAGAAGAGCAACTTGAGAAAGGGCGTGATTGGGTCCATGTTTTTTTCTGTCTCTATTGGTAGCTCTATGTAGAGTGGCAGGTGGAGGTTCCATCCCCACAGCTTGGGGTCAGGGTAGGAGTGGTGAAGAGGGGATGGGGGCGATTGTAGGTGAAACAGAAGCTCCATATCCACATGTGGTTTAAAGCAATCACAGGACACCTTGTGTTTTCATATCTTCAGATTCAAGAGCCTTTAAAAATATATCATTTTGATCATATGAAATGTGCCTGTGAAGGCCACAGAAGCTTAGATGAACCACCCATTAGTTCCGTATTTCCAGTTGCTTTAGGCATCATTTCTGTGATATATGAATGTCTAAAAGTCATGAGTTTCTTTGGTGAGAATGTTTCCATCGGACCAGAAGAGGAACTGGGCTGCTATCAGTTGGCACAGTGTTTGCTGAGCTTGCATGGAGATCTGAGCTTGATCTCTAGAAACCGTGTGTGGTGGCATTATAGTAATACGGGCATGAAAAACAGCTGAAAATTGGCCTGGTCCCTTCTATTTTTTGAAGTAGTTTGTGAAGACTTGGCATTAATCCTTTCTAAAAATGTTTGCTATAATTGAGAAGAGTTTATCTGGCCCTAGACTTTTAAAAATTACTAATTTAATCTCTTGTTGCAGGTCTATCCAGACTGTCTATTCTGTCTTGGGTCATCTTTGGTAATTATGTCTTTCTAAGAATTTGTTCTTTCCGTCTAATTTGTCTAATTTACCCGCAGAGAGCTGTTCCAGGCATTTCTTTTCAGTCTTTTCTGTTTCTCTGAGGTCAGTAGCAATGTTCTTATTTCTTGATTGGATTTAGCCTTTTGACATTTTTTTTTGAGACAGGATCTCACTTTGTAGATCTGACTGACCCAGAATCTCTATGTAGACCAGAATGTCCTGGAACTCACAGAGATCCTCCTGCCTCTGCATCCTGAATGCTGGGATTACAATTATGTGTCACCACATCCAGTTTTGTCCATCTTTTCACAGAACAAATGTTTGGTTTCACTGAAGAAGGCACCTGTAAAGTTAACTGACAAAGTTAACACCATGAAGATCCAGTCATCTCAGTGCTGGCTATCAACCATTAACACAGGAGATTTTAAGAAATACCTCATATCCAAACCAAAACACTATCCTTCTTGGTAGTCACATTTCACAAGGATGACCTTCAAGTCCCTGAAAAGATACTCTGAATTGAGATGCACACATCAAAGGCAGAGGCAGGCTTGCCAACTCTAAGCCTATTTAGGCAAATCCTCTAAGGAGGCCAAGAATCAGCTGTTGCTAAGCTGCTGGGCTTGGGGTGTATAGCAAGGCCCTGTTAAAGAAGAAAGACGGAAAAAAGAAAGAAAAGAGTGGCTGGAGAGATCATTCAGAGGATCTGAGTCTGGTTCTTACCACATGTGATGGGTGTCTCACAGGAACCTGTAAGTCCAGTTCTAGGTGATCCATCACCTCTGGGATCCATGGGCACCTACACTAATGTGCAAATGCACATACACATAATTTTTTAAAAATAAGAACAATTAAAAGAAAAGAAGGAGAAATTTTATCCTAATAACCGTGTTTCCCATGGAGTAACTTTCTGAAAGTATACATAAACCCACAGAACAAGGCTCTACCTTTTCCCTGATGTCCAGGTGCACAAGAGGAATTCCTCTTCCCCAGGAATGGGACATTATAGGAGTCGGAGGGCAGAGGCGAGCCTTTTGGATACACGTGTAAAGTGATTGGTGATTAGGTGGTATTTGTAGAAAAGTTTATTCTTTCTCTGTTCCTCATCAGCTGCTACGGAAAACACATATTCAATGACACACTTGAAGTAGAGTAAGAAAAACATTGCTTGGGACCACGGTGATAAGAAATTGGTTCACGTGAGATAGGCGAGAGAATCGGGTCTCAAGTTCAAATACAGTCTGGTTAAGTAAGAATTTATAGCCAGAGAAAAAGGTGAGAGTCAGAGGGTGGGAATGAAAAGGGAACATCAGCTGTGATGGGATTCTAGCTGAACCAGCCAATATGCTTCTTTCAGAAGACAGACAGTGCTGTCCAACATGGCCAGAGGATGGTGGAGGGTGAGGAGCTCAATCAGATCTAGGAGCAGCCGGATGCTCGTGGTGGATGGAAATTTGTGATAAGTTGACTTAGCTGGTATCTCAGTTATGTTGTCTATTGCTGTGGCAAAATGCCATAAGCCAAAGCAACGTGGGAAGAAAAGGGGTTATTTCACCTTACAGATTTCAAGTGCATCACTTGGAAGCCAAGGCAGAAACTGGAACAGAAGCCGTGGAAGGGTGCTGCTTACTGGCTTGCTCTCCATGGTTTGTTCAGCCTGTTTTCTTATAGCATCCAGGTCCACCAGCCTAGGGGTGGCACCCCCTACAGTGGCTATTGCCAAATCCAACCACCCTCGAAAGGCTGGGTGGTTGTGCCTGCCTGGGTCAAGATGCCATCAAAATGGATCTGCCAGTATGATCCAAGTCATGTGTGATGCTGAGCAAAACTTTTCATGTTTGTTTTCGAATGACCAACAAATGCCACAACTTGCACCAGGGCTTCTCGCTTCACAGGCTGTGTACCTGGCCTTCTGGGTGCTGGAATATAGTGTGTGCTATCATTCCTGGCTGCATGCTAATTTTGATATACCTAGTTCCTTTAAACTTTTAAATATAAGTTCTGGAAATTTTTCTTAGCACATAGGAGTTGAAAGAGCTGTACAATAAACATTTAAACCATTTACCCAGACTAAACAACTTCCAATAATTTTGTTTGTTCTCTCCTTTACCATATAATTATTTATATATACTTACATACATTATAAAATTTGCATATACATTTTAAGAAACAACTCTAAGGAAACTATGAGTTGCCTTGAAATGGCTCATCTTTAACCTTTCCAGCATGCACCTCTGGAGAAAAGGGACAGTATTTTGTGTAATCACATTATATCCAACCTAAGAAAATCAAGATTGACTCAGTTTTATCAGGTGGTATGCAATCTGTGATCATACTTCCCCAAAATATCTCTTGCAGTTATCATCTAACATCTACCTATCCATCTACCTATCATCTATCTATCTATCTATCTATCTATCTATCTATCTATCTATCTATCTATCTATCTATCTATCTATCCACACTGGTAGTGTAGTCCACACTGGTCTCAAACTGCTCCTCCTGTCTCCACACCCTAAGTACTGTGATTATAGACATGTAACATGTCTTCATGAGGGTTCTATTGCTATGATTAAACACGATGACCAACAACAGCTTAGGGAGGAAAGGGTTTATTGAGCTTACACTTCTATATCACAGTCCATCATCAAAGGAAATCAGTGCAGAGAATCAAGGCAGGAATCTGGAGGCAGGAACTGAAGCAGAAGCCATGGAAGAATGCTGCTTCCCAGCTTGCTCTTCCTGGCTTGCTTGGCTTGCTTTCTTATCCACTCCAGGACCACCCTGATACTGCCTACAGTGGGCTGGTCCCTCCCCCATCAACCATCCATCATGAAAATGTCCCCACAGGTTTGCCTACATGCCAATCTTACAGAGGCATTTTCTCAATTGAGGTTCCTTCTTCTCAGATGATTCTAGACTATGTTAAACTGACCAGAAAAAAGGAACAAACAAAACAAAACAAAACAAAACACGGGATATACCACCACATCTAAATATTTTTGTAGCATTTAAAATCAAGTTATATGTATTTAATTCATTTATTTTTCCATGGTATCTTTCTATGTTGCCCAGGCTAGCCTCAAGAAATCCTCCTGCCTCGGCTTCCCAAGTTCTGGCACTACAGAGGTGAACCTGTTTGATAACAAAGTTTGATGCCCTCTGCTTTTATTTTAGTTTTCCATGGTATTGAGAGTTTGGGAGAGTCTAAGCTGATTGGTGGAGAACATCCCACTTCATGGATGGACCCAATGGAGTTGTCATGCTTAGATTCTGGTTCAGCACCACGTGGGTGAAGAGTATTTGCCACTGTGTCACATCAAGAGCCCGGAGAGTCTGGGCATCACCTTGTGGGCTCTGGAGAAGATCATCAGATATCCCCATTTGAAGCTTTCTTTCCCTTTATAATATCTTAGTCATCTGTGGGATGGTATTTATAGAAAAAAGAAGAGGGAAGGTGTAGGGAGCCATCCCTGCATTCTCCATTACAATGATGGCGCCTGCAGGCACTGAATGTAAACAAGATTATTGCGCAGGCGCTGGGTAATTTTCCATTCCTTGATCTCTGCCTATTCCATGGCGTCATATGGCCTTATGAGCTGCAGCCAATCATAGGGTGACACGTCCCAGGTAGCGGCTGCCAGCCTTTATTAGGGGACGGGATTCTAGGCTCGGGGTCTCCGCTCTGGTAAGCTTATGCTCTCCTCTCAAGACGCATTAAAGCTTTACTGCAGAAGGATCCGAATGTCCTGTGTGGTTCTTGCTGGCGAGGCGATAGCGTGGGACAGGAAGGGAAAAGGAAGGATGATGAAGGGGGAGAAAAGCAAGCAAAGGAGAGTTGGCTGCAAGGGGTGTCGCATATGTTGAGTCTTCCTTGCACAATGTGGGGGAAGAAGGCAGGTGGAGTGTGGAGGCTGTGCCAGACCAAGAACAGACTCACGTGCCTTCACTAAGGATTGAACACTGACCCTGATTCAAGTTCAATAGAAGTATATGACCCCAACACTGATCGTGGAATTAGCGTTGTTGACATTGCCACCTAGTTAAATTTCTTACTTTTTAATTAGGCTTGTATTTTAGATGTGCCTCCTTATTTTAATTATATCCAATTATGTGTAATTACATATTCTTAGTTCATTTCATTACGGCCACAAGCAGAAAAACACTTTGCCAACATAGTGTTTCAACTCTCCTGATGTTTTCTTTACTCTCCTGTGTAGATACCAGTGCGTGCGGGGAAGTGGCATTTTCCCACACATATTACATGTTTCCCACGTGTGACAGGGCCCGGCAGTACATGTTCTTAGTCACTGTTCCTATGGCCAGATTGTATATAAAATCATGACATTTTGTGACTGTATAAAGATATGGAGGGCCATGGGAGGTTTATTATGTGACATCTGAGTTATGTCGTAAAAGGCATGGGGTAACCACTTTGCTCTGGGAAATGTTCACTTTTAAAATCTTTATCTTCCCTGAGTTCAGTCCAACTTCCCAGAGGCTGCGACCAGAAGAATGACAGGGATACCAACCATTTTCTAAGGAGAACACTGGCAAGGTAGGGGCGGGGAAGAAAGGGGAAAGGAGGTGAGAGGAGAGGAGAAGAGAGGAAAGGAGAGAAAAGAGCACTGTCATCATAAAACCTTCATCCAGGAACTGATGGAAGCAGATGTAGAGATCCACATCCAAGCAGCAGGCCAAGCTACAGGAGTCCGGTTGAAGAGAGGGAAAAGGGACTATATGAGCAAAGGGGTCCAGATCATGATGGGAAACCCACAGCGACAGTTGACCTAAACTTGTGGGAACTCATGGGCTGTAGGCCAACAGCTGGGGACCCTGCATGGGACCAAACCAGGCCCTCTGCATGTGGGCTACAGCTTTGTAGCCTTGTTGGTTTGTGGGACCCTGGCAGTGGGACAAGGATCTCTAGTGCGTGATCTGGCTTTTTGAAGTCCATTTCATATGGTGGGATGCCTTGCTCAGCCTTGATGCAAAGCAGGGCAGGGCTTGGTCCTGCCTCAACTGAATGTGCTTTGTTGACTCCCCATGAGAGGCCCAATCCTTTCTGAGGAGTGGATGGGAGTGGATTTCGGGGAGGTGGGGGAGGAAAGGAGAGGATGGAAGGGGAACTGTGGTTGGTATGTAAAATAAAATAAATAAATAAATAAAAAAGCAGAGTATAATATTAAAAAAGAAAGAAAGAGAATGGAAGTTCTGAGTCAGTCTGTCAGCCCCATCAACTCCAGTCACTAGCTGATACGTAGTGTGGCTTAAACAATTATGTTTTTAGTATTTTTTGAGACATATTCTTGTGATGACACAGACATTGGCCTTGACTTCAGCACTGCCCTCCCTCAGCCTCCTTAGTGCTGAGATTAGAGATGTGTGCCACCACACTCACCTTGAGATGATTTGCCATCCAGCATCACCAACAACCCCATTCTGCCCACTTTGTCGCTTTTTTCTCAGATGACAGAATCCTGTTGTGTTTGGTCCCCAAATCTACATAGCTTAATACTAAGACATGGGAACCAGATATAGGAATATGGCTAGGAGAATGTGTTGTAATAAACATAGACCAACCCATCCTCTCATTGTCCCCAGAACTTTCTTTTGTTGCTGGGTGCAGTGAGCCCTCAGGGCTGTTAGGCCAGGCTTTCCCATTCCGATGTGCATATTCAGGATCTCAACAGATAAAGGCTGTGCAAGATCTAATTGACACCAGTGGGATGGCAAAGGCTTGGTCTTGAACTCAGGTGCTCTGGGTACCACATTGCTGGGATTTGCCTCTGGAAAGACAGCACCATCCATCCTCCAAGCTTCACTAGCTGGAAACAATGCCTCCTTTCTCCAGACCATTGAACGTTATCTGTGAGAGAACATCTGAAGATATATGCACGCTGCAGCCCAGAAAGTGACTGCATGAGCTCATGAGAGCCACTGTCACTAAGTTATTCATCTGCTCCAGCTTCTTCACCAGCAAATGGAAATGGAACAACAACATCTTTCTCTCCCCTCTTCAAAGTCCTGCTAAAGTTATCTGCAATGACATCTAAAGTCACTCAGAGGAGGAGGAGAGGGCAGGGTAGGCCAGGTTAAGTGTCTTAGGTTTTCTGTTGCTGTGAAGACCATGACCATGACAACTCTTATAAGGGAAACCATTTAGTTGAGGTGATAGCTCACAGTCTCAGAAATTTAATCCATTATCACCATGGCAGGGAGCATGACAACTAGGAGTATGACAATATGCAGGCAGACATGGTGCTGGAGAATTCTACATCTTGATCCAAAGGCAACAGGAAATGAACTGAATCACTGGGAGTGGCTTGAGAATATATGAGACCTCAAATCCCACCCCACAGTGACATACTTCCTCCAACAAGACCATACCTACTCCAACAAGGCCACACCTCATAATAGTGCTATTCCCTATGGGGGGCATTTCTTTCAAACCACCATAACTATAAGTAACTATAGAAACTCTATTCAACAACTCCATCTTTACTGATTGGTAGATACAGGCACCAAGCTAGGTACTGCACATACTATAATCCAGAAATAGTCCATGCCCTCTGAGAACTTACTGCCAAGTGAGAAGCTATGGGCACATGATGGTTCTTTTTCCATGAGGTTTAGTAAGGTGGCAAAATCAGAAAGTAGCCAGACGGAGCCCAGAGCCCATGGGGTGGCAGTGGAGCAAGCAGATCATTGAATCTTCGTTTGATTATTTGTGTCTGGATTTGGACAGCTTGCTGGAAAAAGTCTCTAAGTGCTATTAGCTTCCTTGTTTGAAAAGATGAAAACAGCTGGTTGTAGTCCTGTGGAGACTAGGGCTGCCATGAAGAACTGTCATGGAACAGAGGGCCTAAACAACAAAAATTGATTTTTCTCACACTTTTAGAGGCCAGAAGTCCACAGGATTAGGGATCCACAGGATTATTTTTCTCTGAGCTCTCTCTTTGGCTTGTCGATGGTCATCTGCTTCTTGTCTTCACATACTGTTCCTGCTCTGTGGCTCTTTATCCCAATCTTTTCTTATGAGGTGTTATGCTGGCTCATGTTATGTCAACTTAACACAAACTAGAGAGGAGAAAGCCTCAATTGAGAAAATACTCTGTAAGATCAGGTCAGCCTATAGGGCATTTTCTTATTTAGTGATTGATCAATTATAGTCTATTGTGGGTGAGGCCACCCCTGGCTGGTGTTCCTGGGCTGTATAAGAAAGCAGGCTGAGCAAGCCATGGGGATCAAGCCAGTAAGCAGCACCCCTCCATGGTCTCTACATCAGTTTTAGCCTCCAGGTTTCTGCCCTGCTTGAGTTCCTGCCCTCACTGCTTTTGGTGATGAACTGTTAGAGGGAACGGAGTGAAACAAACCCTTTCTTCCTTGAGTTGCTTTTGTCTGTGGTGTTAAATCACAGCAATAGTAACCCTAACTAAGATATGAGTGCACTGTGCCAGAAACATAGACAAATACATTTGTGTCTTTGTCAGAATTCATTGACTAACAATAAATACATAAGACAGAGTGGTTTCAGTGAAAGCAACTTGTCATATAATCCCATCTACCTTGATGAACTGGCCAAGGTAAATGAAATCTTAATAATACCAGCTCTCATAACATCTAGCACATGGAAAATATATTTATACATCTATGCGCATATAAAGAGTTCCAGAAGTGGGCTAAAAGAGACTATTCATAGGACAGTGCCAAGAGGGAGCTGCTGCTGCAGCAGCTGCTGAAGTCAGGGTTTGAGAGCAAAGATTCAGGGTTCAGCTGCAAAGTAAAAGGACAACCCCAGTCAGGGGCTGAAGACAGCAGGTCAGGTCCAGGCCCAGGTCCAGATGGGTAAACATGTGGACAGGCAGGCAGTGGAGCAGGTCACATCAATAGCAGGTGATGTATGTAGCAGAGCCAAAGCTTCAGAAACAGTTATGGAGTCCACTGTTGGCTGGTCTTTGACCCACACGAAGTATCTGATGACAGGGTGGTGTGGGGCCCTTATATCAGATTGTTATGTGTCCATCACCTTATGGGGGCCAGGTGAGGGAGTTACACCCTTTCCTTGGTCTGTTGTGTCTGCTAAGTTCTTGGGCATGGTTTCTGTGGTATAATTTTAATATGCTTATGTGCCTTTACTGTCGCAGTTTAATCCCAATAAACATAGTGTGTCTCCCTTTTTTATTTCCAGGAACAAGTCATTTGTCAGTCTGTGCCGATGGGGGGGGGACCCAGAAGATGTTCAGTTGCTGAGTCCACACAGGTGCTGAAATTATCCTTCTCTCTCAAAATGGAATCAAAAGTAACTTGTAAAATGAAGTTCCCTAGGGCAAGGCACAGTGTGAAAAACCCCTGGAAAACCCAATGTGGACTGGCTCAGAGGAAGGAATAACCTGATCTCAACATAGAGACAGAAGTTATCTTTTAATTGATTACCCCTTAAATCACATTTAGAGGTATAGAAATTAGGACAGCAGTATTCATAGGATGGTGGGTGGTATAAAATTCAGCACTTAACACAGGCCTTGTGAGGTAGCAATATAGGTAAAACAAACAGAATGATGTCAGGAACACAGCAATGTTCAATAATGTCGAATGTTATTATTACATGATGCTGTAGAGGTCACACAATGTGGTACCCTTAGTCACAGGGAAAATTTGGAGACAGTAACATTTGAGACAGGATCAGAAGGATGAAGGGAACTAAGAGGTCAACAGGAAAAGACAGGCTGAAAAAGTGGTGTGGTGTTTAAGAGCACTTTCTGCTCTTGCAGAGGACCTGGGCTCAGCATCCACATGACAACTTACACTGTTACTCCAATTCCAGGAAATTCAGTGTCCTTTTTTTAATTTCCCAGGCACTGCACACATATGATGCACATGCATGTATGCAGGCAAAACACTGACACACATAAATAAAGAGAGGTCAAGATATTTGCAGAGAGATGATCTTGTATTTGGCAGAAAGAATACATAGATTCATTAAGACACTCCCAAGTTATCCCAGGAGCTTGTGAACTTACAGATTCTGATTCAGTAGCCTTGATACATCTAGTAAAGTTTCCGAGGAATGTCAGTGCTGCTGGTTCCCGTTTTTTACATTTAGTAGCAAGGTTCGAGGTCGTGCCAAAACCCCAGGAGGAAACCTCAAGTTTTTAAAGCTTACAGTCATAAAAATTGAAGGTCAGTAGGGAACGAGGACTTCTTGAAAGGCAATGAGTAGGAGAAAGGAGATCTGATATACTGATGGATGCCTAAAGCGATATCCCAAAGGGACTTTTGTATTGTATTGGCTAATTTTGTGTGCCAACTTGACACAAGTTAGAGTCATCAGAGGAAGGAGCCTCAGTTGAAGGAATGCCTCGATGAGATTCAGCTGTAAGGCACTATCTCAATTAGTGATCAATGGGGGAGGGCCCAGCCAATGGTGGGTTGAGCCATCGCCAGGCTGCTGGCCCTGGGTTCTGTAAGAAGGTGGGCTGAGCAAGCTATAGGGAGCAAGCCAGTAAGCAGCATTTCTCATGGCCTCTGCATCAGCTTCTGCCTCCAGGATCCTGCCCTGTTTAAGTTCCTGTCCTGATTTCCTTCAGTGATAAACAGCAATGCTGAAGTGTAAGCCAAATAAACCCTCTCCTCCCCAACTTGCCTCTTGGTCATGGCGTTTCATTGTAGCAATAGAAACCATAACTAAGACAAGTACAGAGAAAGATTGATAATAAAACTCTCCTGGCTATAGAAAATCCAGGCCCAGATGAATGCACTGCTGAATTCTACCAGAACTTTAGAGAGCCAATGCTGATGCTTTTCAAACTGTCCCATGCAACAGAAAAGTGAGGAACAGTACCAGATTCATTGTAAAAATTCAGTATTACCCTGACATCAAAACCAGACAAAGACACACACAAAGAAAATTATAGACCAATCTCTCTGACCAAACTGGATACTGGTTAACTAAATTCAACCGCATATAAAATAAATCACCCATCGTCTGTACCAGGTTGGAGAAACCCACAGGAACAGTTGGCCTGAACAAGGGAAAGCACATCGACCCCAGATGCTGTCGGGGAGGCCAGTACAAGACTGATCCAGATCCCTGAACATGGATGTCAATAAGGAGGCCTCTGCACTCCAGGGAGCCTCTGGTGGTGGATTAGTATTTTTCCCTGGTGCAAGAAGGGACTTTGAGAGCCCATCCCATGTGAAGGGTTACACTCTGGCCCTGGACACATGGGGAAGGGCCCAGGACAGCACAGGAAGATTTGGTGGACTTTGCAGAGCCCCCATTGAGGGCCCTACCCTGCCTGGGGAGTGGTGGGTGGATGGAGTGGGGGGGGGCTGGGGGTGGGGGAGGAGGGATGGGGTGAGGGGAGGGGAGGGAGAGGGAGAAGGGACTTGCATGTGAAACAAGCTTGTTCCCTAACTGGAACTAATAAATAAATTAAAAAAAATAAATCACCCATCATGACCAAGTTGGCTTCATTCCAGATATGTAAGGGTGGTTCAACACAAGCAAATTAATAAATGAAACACATAAACAGATTCAGGGGCAGAAATCAATGGCAATATCAATAGATGCAGAAAAGGCCTCTGACAAAGCCTGACATCCCTAAAGATAAAAACACTGAGGAAATTAGGACTAGAAGAAGCATCAACAAAATAAAGGTTACATAGCTAACATTATACTGAAACTCAAAGCATTTCACTTAAAATAAAGAAGTAAGGATGTAGGGGAAACTGTCATGTTGGTAATTCTCTCAATACAAGGATAGCTACTTTCTCCATTCTTATTCAACATAGTGCTTGAAGTCTTAGCTAGAACAATAAGAGAAAGAAAGCAATGGTATATAAATATCGAAATTATCCTTATTTACAGAAGATATGCTCCGATGTGTAAGAGACCCTATAGATTACATCAGAAAACCCTTAGAACTGATACATGCTTTCAGCAAATAGCAACAGAGGTCTAAGTACAAATCCTAGTTGCCCTCATGTATACCTGTAGTGAACATGCTAAGAAAGGGACCAGGAAAACACTCATGTGCAAAAGCTTCAGAAAAATACACATAGCCAAAAAAAAATGAAAGTCTCTGTTAAAATATGGAAACGCCAAAGAGTCTGATGAAGACCCTAGAAGATGGAAAGATCTCCCATACTCAGGGATATCCTCATGGAAAGAAATGAAATCAAGAAAAAATTGGGGGAAACGAAGATTATAAGTATAGGAAAGTCTTACTGGAATTGACTTAACAAGGAAGTAATCTGAAGAACAGATGAGTGGGATTATATGAATCTAAAAAGCTTTTTTTGCAATAAAGAAAATATTAGCAGCACAGTGAAGGGACAGCTTGCTGAATGGGAGAGAAATCTTTGCTAGTATATAGCTGGTATAGAACGAATATCTAGAATACAGAGCTCAAGAGACAAACACCCAGGCAATCCAACCAATAAATGGGTAATAAAACAATGAAGAACAAATGGTCAATAAATATATGCAGATGTGCTCAACATTCTCAATCATCAGGGAAATGCAGATTAAATAAACATTGAAATTTCATCTCCTTGCAGGCAGGATGGCTATCATTAAGAAAACAAATGCAGGCTTGGGAGACAGCTCAATCAGTAAAGTGCTTGCCATGAAAGTATGAGGACCTGAGGTTGTTACCCTAAAACACATATAAAAAAGCTGAGGTAGGGAAGGTGAGAAAACTTATCCAGTAAAGTTGTTTGCCACAAAGCTTGACCATCTGGGTTTGGTCCCCAGAACCCATCCAAATAAGAGTACCAACTCCTCTGATATCTATATCCATGGTCCATGTACATACACACACATATGCATGCCTGAGTGTACACACACACACACACACACACACACACACACACACACACACACACACACACACACACACCCTGGGTACACAGAACATACCTGTAATCCCAGTACTTGGGAGGTGGAAGTAGGAGGATCTTGGGGCTTGTTGGCTAGCCAATCTAGCTAAGTCAATGATCTCCAAGGTGAGGCAGACAGGTTGTCTCAAAAAAAAAAGGTGGAGATTGACTGAGGAAGTCACCCAATATTGATCTTTGACCTCCACATGCAAATGCACAAACATGCACCTTCATGAACACACACACACACACACACACACACACACACACACACACATCAAATGCTTTGGAAGAGAAGAAGAGCTCTCATATTGTTGGTGGGGATGTAAATTAGCCCAAACACAATGGAAAACAGTATGGTTGTCTCCTTAAAAACTAACAATAAGATCATTAATAGGTTCAATAGGTAAGGATGCTTGCTGACAAAGCCTGATGACTTGAGTTCAATACCCAGAACCCTCAATGTGAACAGAGGACCCACTTCCTGTAAATTGTATGACTTGTCTTCTAACATCCACGAATGTGTCATGGCCCACAGACATCAATCTAAAATAAAATCAATAACCCAGCTGTACCAATCCTGGCTATATACCCAAAGGAATTTCTATCAACACAAAATAGATATGTTATCAGAGGCACTTGCACATCAATGTTTATTGTAGCACTGTTCACAACAGCTATATCTGTATGTCAATAGATGAGTGGATAAAGAAAAATGTGACACACGCAATGAGGGTTTATTCAGACGTGCAGAAGAAATTTGTGTTTTCAGGAGAGTGGATAGACTTTTTTTTCCGAAACAGGGTTTCTCTGTGTAGCTTTGGAGCCTATCCTGGCACTAGCTCTGGAGACCAGACTGGCCTCCAACTCACAGAGATTCACCTGCCTCTGCCTCCCGAGTGCTGGGATTAAAGGCGTGCGCCACCAATGCCTGGTGGATAGACTTTTGATTATGTTAAGAGAAATAAATCAGACTCAGAAAGACAAATATTACATGTTTTCTTGTTTGTCGTTCCTAGGATAATATTTTTCTGATTACACACCCATACAATTTTAATGTCAAGAATAGAGATAATAATAGCACCTATGATGCCATGAAGAAGTCCTTTGAAATTTTTTACTTTATTTAAAAATATTTACTTCACGTGTGTGAGTGTTTTACCTGAATGTATATAGTGCAATTTGTGCTTGCCTGATGCCTTTAGAGGCCAGAAGAAGACACTGCATCCTCTGGAACTGGAGTTAAGGATGGTTGTGCGCTACCATGTGGGTGCTTGGAACTGAACCTTGGTCCTCTGGAAGAGCAGTGACTACTCTTAATCTCTGAGGCATCTCTCCAATGCCCCTTAATATTTTATTTTTATGGTGTGTGTGTGTGTGTGTGTGTGTGTGTGTGTGTGTGTGTGATTTGTGATCTATATGTATATGTATGCAGGTGTGTATTGTTATGTTGGTCTGTGGAGTTTGGAGGTCAATATCGGGTGCATTTCTTGATTTCCCTCCACTTTATTTTTGAGACAGTGTCTCTCAATGGTTGGTCCAGTGTTTGCTGTTTCTGCTACACTGGTTGACCTGTAAACCCCCAGAATTGTCTTGTCTCTACTCCATGACTCCAGCACTGGGAATTTTTAGACCCAGGCCTCTGCTTTTGTGTGTGTTCTGGGTATTTGAACTCAGGTCTTGATACTTGCTCTTTATGCACTGTGATGGTTTGAATAAGAATGGCCCTGATAGGTTCCTATATTTGAATGTTTAGGAAGTAGCACTATTTGAAAGGATTAGAAGGTGTGGTCTTGTTGGAAGTGTGTCACCAGGTATGGGCTTTGGAGTTTCAAATGCTCAAGCCAGGCTAGTGGTTCTCTTCCTGTTGCCTGCAGATGCAGATGTAGAATTCTCAGTTCCTTCTCTAGCACCATGTCTGTCTGAGTGCCATTATGCCTCCCACCTTGTTGATAATGGACTAAACCCACCGAAACTGCAAGGAAGCCCCAACTAAATGCTTTCCTTTATAAGAGTTCCTGTGATCGTGGTAACTCCTCACAGCAATAGAACACTAAGATATCTATTGAACTATCTTAATAGTCCTTGAATAAATTCTTTGTATACACTATAAATTCCACTATCTTCTTGACTTATCAGAATCCTCCAAGACCCTTATTTCTTGGCTGTTTGGAGAGTAATATTTGACTACATCATTGGACTATTTTAACAGAATAGAAGCATATCCCCATTGATTTTGAATTCTACTGCCACCTACTGCTTATATAGGGAAGTGCTCTTCACTGTGTACTCACGCTTTATTCCTAACTAATGAATTTTGGTTTTCCGGGCGCTCATGAACTTTCTATTCTTTGAGCTTCAAATCACAGTTGATGTAAATTTTCTAAGTTTCTGATATTTCATTATAACAATTCAGAAGATACTGACTGTTCTACGGGGGACAGTTTATGACTTTATAGAACATGAAACATGTTTTAAACTTGATGTAACACTTTCATACATTTTCAAGAAAACCAGAATGATCACAGAATCCTTGGAGAATTTCTAGGTTTTAACATATACTAAATTGGACACTAAGTTCTTCCTTAGACATCTTCCATTCAGGGAACCTAAGGCTTTACTTTCGTGTTTTCTCTTGTAAAACTTTCCACTATTTTCTAGATTGGAAATAAATTCACCATCCCACAATTGGTAGTTATAATGAGCGACATAAGGAAGGAAAATGAAAATGAAAAATTCGAACTCAAAAAAATGGCTTTGTGATACTTTCCTTAGCCTCCGTTGCTGGCTGTTTTACTTTTGCAGATGAACTGGAATCTCGAGGTGGGGTGATTTACAAAGGGAAAGTTTTAGGGAAGAACAAAAGCAGGAACACGCGCTCTGCAATCTGATCAGGTTCACTTTGTACACTCTGCAGTCAGCTAATTCACTGTTCTTAGATACTGCACGGTGACAATTTCCAAGGCTAATAAAGTAAAATCAGGCCAGGACTCAAACGTAATTCTTATTCTGAAATAAAATGTCAGTTCAAAGAAGAGAAACAGGAAGCAAGAAGGAGGGAATTTCATGAGCAAAACTCTGTCATTGCAGTGTCTGTGGGCAGTTCAGCTGGACTGTACTTAGCTGGGACACTGTGAGATGGTGACCAATGCACCAAAGTCTTGGATTTCACAGAGAGGTCCAGGCTTTGCTACATATTAACTTCAGAGGGTAGTCTCTGAAGTCACTAGAATTTTGTCACAGGATAAGGGTTAATCAGTTCCTCTCTGCATTCTCCTTTAAGTTATTTATACGCTTTTCTTATTTAACGTCATAGTACTCTCAGAGTCTGATGTTTAGATCCGTGCCCCTTCCAGACACACTGCGAGGCTTCTTCTAGGTCACAATAATCGCTTCGACCCAACATTTGACATCTCTTCGTGGACCAATCCATGAGAATAGCCACCAGTTATAGCAAACGCCCAGAAGAGCCCTTGTGGGACACCAAGTAAACGAAGAGCAGCAGGTCAGCTACGTCTTCTCGTCTCGCCTTCTCCGATAAGGAATATTTTGATGGCAAGGACTGTGGTGGGCAGAGGGTGAAAGTTTTTTTTTTTTTTCCCCCCCCAAGTAGGAACATAAAGTCATTGTTTCTGGCTATGCCCCACCGGATCTAAGAACGGACCAACTTCCGGTCCGTTCCCTATGTCTTCCGAGTCTTTAGTCTTCCTCTACTTCTGCCCGGAGTTACTGCCGGGTGCGGGAGCCAGTAGCTACTTCCGCCAGAAGTCCCTAGCGGCTCGGGTTCGGATGCCGCCCGACGCCGGGTCCTCCTCCACCGCAGCCCTCCCGTCAGAGGCCGGTGGCAGCGGCTATTACAAGGGCCTGCCGCGAGGCCTTCTCTGCTGCCGAGTCCCGACCAGTAGTGCGGGAGAGACGCCGGGGAGCGGCCGGGGCGGTGCGCACCCCGCAGGCCTTGCCGCACCCGCCCAACCGGGGCGGGGCTCGACCTCTCGGCCCGCCCATTAGGGGCGCCTATTTCGGGGCCGATTAACCGCCTCTCACCTGCGGGAGTCATCATCCCCCAGGCTGTGGTCTCCCGGGGAGCATGGAGTTCGCGGAGCTGATTAAGACCCCACGGGTGGACAATGTGGTGTTGCATCGGCCTTTCTACCCCGCCGTGGAAGGGACCCTGTGTCTGACGGGCCACCACCTGATCTTGTCCTCCCGTCAGGACAACACGGAGGAGCTCTGGCTCCTCCATTCAAATATCGACGCCATTGACAAACGGTGAGCGCCCACCACACCCAGGTCCAAGAGGAGTCGGAACAGACGCTTCCAGGTGGTTTTCTGGCACCCTCGCCCAGCCTGCGAAATGAACCGTCTGTGGCCTAAACCTGAAAGTCATCTGCACTGGCTACCTGGCCTTTGCTATACTCGGGCTAAGGTCTCAGGGGTATCATCGCAGTGGTCATTTTGAACACCATATGGGCGTATTTTCAGTGTTCTCTTTAATTATTTTTTCTTTAATCACATCCCTTGAATGTTCCTTGCCATTTCTCGAATCATTATTGGTTGTCAATCTCACTTCACGAAGTTAGATTGCATACAGTTTAACACCCCTATTTCCCCAAAGGAGACAAGCTTACCCTTTGTCTCCAGCCTTAGCCTCTCAAGTAAGTGCTGGAATGTGTGTGTGTGTGTGTGTGTGTGTGTGTGTGTGACCACGCCTTGCAGTAGTTGCGTACATTGTCTCTATTTCCCATTTTATTTTCTCAAATAATGTTTAAAGTTCAGTAAGGTGGTGCATACCCGTAATAGCACTGAGAAGGCTGAGGCAGGTGGACAACATATTTGACACCTACCTCACTCATGTACGGAAGACTCTCTCAACAAAAACATATTTACTTTATCATATTTCTTCTTATATATTTTCTGGGTTGTTGTTTACTTGCTACTGAGGGTAGCAACATTGTTCAGTTTTGCTAAAAGTGTGTAAATCATCTTTATTTTCCCACTCCATGCTTCCTTATTTATTTTTACTTATGTTCTGTGTGTGTATCTATGTGTGGGCATGTACACATGAGTGCAGGGACCCCAGGAGGCCAGAAAAAGTTGTTGAGTCTCATGGAGCTGGAGTTACAGGTAGTTGTGAGCCGCCCTATGTGAGTTCTGTGGGCAGAGCTCAGATATGGATGAACAGAAAGCAGTCTTCACTGTTGAGCTACCTCTCCAGCCTCTATGCTCTTCATTTGTGCAAGAGGATGTCTCAGAGTCAAACATTCATATATTCTTTGATCTGCACGTAAATTCTGTCTTCAGTCTCCCTGTAAACCCTGTGTACTCTAGGCAGCAGAAGGCTAATTGATTATCCAGTTCACTATGAAGTATGTGAGTGACAACATACTTTCTATTGTTTTACTGCATATTGTGGATGTTAAGATTTCTAAAGAGATTGGGCCTTATTGCAGTCTGGTAGTAGCATTAGCAGAAGTTTGGGTGAAGCAGGGGTATGTCATCCATCCATGCCAGCAGTGGGCTACTAGACTCTTCAGTTCATCTTTAGTGCATAAACTTATTCAGTGGTCTCTCATGCTGCATAATAAAGACTAAATTCCTGACACTTTGTGTTCTGGTTCTAACCTGGTGTCCTCACTGGTTTTCTTACCATACACATGATTTGTAATTTCTTACAGATTTGTGGGTTCTCTGGGTACCATCATCATAAAATGTAAAGATTTCCGAATTATTCAGTTGGATATTCCTGGGATGGAGGAATGTTTAAATATAGCCAGTTCTATTGAGGTAAGTATTTTGCAGGCAAAAATCTGATGGGAAAAAGGCTGTGTTCTGATTTCATATAGCCCATCAATCAGGTATTTGATCATGACCCCATGACTGCTTATGTAGGAAAAGCCTTACCTGGTTTGTTGTCACATGAGAATAATGGGACCTCTTGTATTTACTGCAGTTTTAGTATTACTTTACATGGAATTCTTGATTCCATCAATTGCTTAGAAGTTTGTGGAATTTCGTAATGGAATTCCCATGAGTTCATCTTGGTCAAATAATGGATGCTGTTTCATATGAGTATGTATGAATTCTTGTTTAAAAAAAAAAAAACCCAAGAGTCATGTTTACTGTACAATCTTGGTACTTTCTGTGATGCAGACAGTTTGTGAACTGTTGTTCTGTTTCAGTGGATTTCTTGAAGGACTAACCTATATGAAGTTTTAAGCCAATGAAACAGATACAGTTAGTTGGATTGTGGACACGGTACAATGATCAGGTGTGATCTTCCTGAGTGTAGTGTATCTTTGGAATAGATAACAACCCTTGAACTCTGAGCAGCACTCTTAATACTGCTATTGTTATAATCATATGGTTCTTCTGTTAGTTTGTAGTGTGGCCTGTGGGTGAAGTACTTAACTTCTCCTAATTAGTCTCCTATTATAAAATGAGGATATCATCACCTGTCTTTTAGTGCTGTTGTAAGATCACAGTTGTGGGTATATGTAGAATTCTTAGTACAATACTTGGTAAATGGTAACTGGTATTGGAAGGCCCTTCTGTGAAAACAGCTTCATGCTGAGACTTTGTAGTAGAAATCGCCACATCACATAAAGTTCACTGTCTTAATCATTTCTCAGCTTACCATTCAGCTGTGTGTCAGGAATATATTCACAGTGTTGTGTAACAGACTAAAGCAAGTGACTATCACCAGTAGTTGTCTTCTGTGACTTATATCTGAAGGTATGTATTTATTTTCATCAGTTCACTTAAGCTGTGTTTGTGTATGCTTATATAAAAGTTTTGAACATTGGTTCTGGCCACACTTGAGAAACTTTGCTTGGATAGTTTAAGGTCTCAGTTGAAGGCTTCTGACTTTTTCATCTTCTGACTATTTTGGTATACACCCCAATTTTAAATTGCCTTATTTTAAATCACTGCCATTAAATTATATCATCTGACTCTGAAATTATTTCTAGGTAATTTAATTTCTAGGTAATTATAGAGTCAAGCTGATTTTTTTCCTTCTGTGTAACTGACTTATTGGGCTTTATACTTTTGTTTTTGTTTTTTTAAGTGGGTTTAGCTATTAAAAAGGAGAAAAAATGCCTTAAATCTATGATTACAATTTTTGTTTATGTTTTTTTTTTTATTTTGGTTTTTTTGAGACAGGGTTTCTCTGTGTAACAGCCCTAACTGTCCTAGAACTAGCTCTGCAGACCAGGCTGGCCGCAAACTCACAGAGATCCACCTGCCTCTGCTTCCTAAGTGCTGGGTTTAAAGGCCTTTACTAACACAGCTTGGCTTTGTTTGGTTTTTAACAAGAAGTAGAGGATTAAGTGATGTGTTGCTAAGGAAATAACACACAAACATTTCTGCTTTTGCTAAATTCTACTTGAGGAAATGAGAGAGTGAATTGAATAGTCTGCCAAACACAGTTGTCACTTGGAAGTGTGATCATGACTTGGCTGTGCTTCCCAGTGTGAATAAGAAAGCAAATTGAGATAATGTTTTCTATTTAGACAAAGGAATGTCTTATGCTCACTTTGATTGGGTGTACCCAGTGTAGCATAAAGATAGGACAATGCCTAGCCAGTTGGCAGATCCCTCTAGGAAGGAGGAAGTAAGCATGGATGAAGCATCTACATATGTATGTCTTGTAAGAATTCAGTTTTATTATGTGTCGCAATGTTGTTGGCCTGTTAGATGCCTATCTCCATGAAGAATCCTAATAAGCCTGTGAAGTTCCCTCCATTGAACAAGGCACAGGGAGGCTCTATGACTTAACCTCTGTGTCGCTGGGATTTGTAGCTTGAGGCTTTTCTGATAGTTGGCAGCTGGCCGGAGTTAGCATTCCTTTTTAAAGTGACAAGCAGGCATAGAGTTTGAATGACTTAAACTGTTTAGTTACTGAGTTTTTAACTGAAACTCCACTAACTAACCCCAGCCTCCTTGTTCCCCAGTGTCCAGAAATTCTTTAACATTTTTACTGAGCTTTGGGCATCATTAAAGTGTGTCAGGGAGCATTGTTTCAGTAGGCACAGATTGCTCTGTTGCTTGTTTCATTCAGGCAGCACTTGTTGAATGGTTGTGTGTGAGGTGTCTTAGATGTTGAAGTGTGGATGCCAGCTGCAACCAGACTGTAGCTCCACGTAGATACAGTATTGAAGACCTGTATAGCGTTCCATCATTACCAGATCCTATGTACCAACTGCTGCTGTGTTAGAATGCTTTCAGTTGTAGAATCTCTCTTTCTGTCCTCTAGGCATTGTCTACTCTGGATTCAGTCACCCTGATGTACCCTTTTTTCTATCGACCCATGTTTGAGGTGATCGAAGATGGCTGGCATTCTTTCCTTCCTGAGCAAGAGTTTGAGCTCTACTCCTCTGCTGTAAGTTAACATTTGACATCGCAGGTGCTAAGAATTTACCCAACACCTTATTTTACTTGTGAAACTGCTCCTTTCCCTTTGAACACTAGTGAGGTGGGGTTGGGTTATTCATGCCTAAATTTAGAACATTCACTAGCTGTTGGTTCTGCCATTTTCGTTCTAGGCTGGTCATTTTGCCAATGTGTTGGTGTAATTGCTTCAGTGCAATGCTTTTCTTTCCAATAAATTCACATAGTCCAGTTATTTTTTTCTTTAATTTTGAAAATAACATTTATAAATACTGTTTTAAAAAATAAAACATTATTTGCTTAAAGTTAGTCCTGGCAGTGTAGTAGCCAGAGGAGTCAAGGACACCATGGGAAGTCTCACACACCACTAACTTGGACTCATAGGGGCTCACAGAGACTGAACTAACAACCAGGGAGCCTGCATGAGACTGACCTAGATACTCTGCGTATATGTTACAGATGTGTAGTTTGGTCTTCTTGTGGGACTCCTAACAGCAGGAATGGGGGATGTCTCTGATTCTTTTACTGGCTTTTGGGACCCTGAAACTTGATATGCCATGTTTTATTGATACTCATAGGAGACCTGCCCTTTCATGGATGGAGATGAAAGAGGAGGGGATTAGAGGGTGAGAATGGGAGAGGGACTAGGAGGGGAGGATATAGGGGGAGGCTGCAGCTGGGATGTAAAATAAATAGATGAAGTGAAAAAAAAAAGCTAGTCCTGACATACTATGAGTTAATCACAGAGGTAGGAAGTCACTGGTAGCTACTTCCAGTTCTCTAATCTTCCAGGTTCTTATCCCAATGTGGGGTGCCAGATGAAGCATGAATCTAATTATTTTAATCAATAAGAAATCAGGAGTCAGATATCAGGATAAGAATCTGCTGACTTGCAAGCAGGCTGGAAACAAAGTGTTAGCCACCATGCAGTACAGATGTTGGAGTTTGCAGAGCTAGCCAATGTCTAAATGCCTGCTGAAAACAAGTTACTCCTGCACCCCAAGGTACCCCAGATGTTTGAATCCTCACACAAGCATTTTAAAGCAGTAGTTAAAACTGCTTAAGGAAGTGAGCGAAAGTGACCACAAAGTGGAAGCAACAATGCAATAATCAAGTGGGGGCTGGAGAGAAGACTCAGTGATTGAGTGCTTGCTGCTTTTCCAAAGGACCTGAGTTGGGTTCTAGCATCCACACAGGGCAGTTCACAACCACCAGTAACCAAGCTCTAGGAAATCCATGGTCTCTCCCAGCCTCCACAGGCACCTGCACACATGCTGCACACAGGTACATGTACACACACAAACACCAAGTAAAATAAGTATAAGTATAAAACAAGTAAAAAGTTTGAAAATAGAAGTAATTTAAAATTTGTATGAATTTGATCTTGTAAATAAAAGAAGTTTCTGTTAAGTTTCACATCTTAACTTAATTTTCTACTAATGTAAGCCAGGATTGATATGTTGGATCAACTTGAATTTATAGGCACATACTAAAATTTGCACGTGTCATTTTGTTTTTTTTAGCTGTAAAATGTAGTTTTTCATTTTACATGGAGTTTTCAGTTCTGTTTGATAGTTTCCTGTCGTGTGCTTCCAGGACTTAGAAATGATATCATGATATGTAAAGACTCACCAGGAGTGTGTCCTTGTTGTCTTGAAAAAAGATGAGCCTATGTCACTACATTCTTCCTTTTCTAAATAGCAGAAGGAGCAAAGGATTTGTTATGGCTAGCATCTCTACTCTGGTAGAACACTCTGGAATGTCACAGTCTATTGCAGCTGTGTTAAGATGACTATTACCTGAGTGTACCCAGAAAAACGTGCATGGGCTGATCTTGGCCACCATAACTACGGCCATACTTGTCATATGTAGCTAAGGGACAAGAACTATCTCGTGAAATGGAGAGCATAATCTGTGTGTCTGAATCATGGTTAAACTAATAGAATAGCTTCAAATACAACACAGGGTCAGTGATCACTAGCCACACCAGAAGCTGGCAGAACTGGCCTGAATACTGGAGTGTTTTTCCTCCACAGGACTTGAGTGTGGGCTAGATGTCCAAATTTCCTGCTGAATGGCTGCCCTGGAAATCGTCTCCAAAGCCTTTAAACCTTAGATGCTTTATGACACCAAGATGCTTGCTTAGCTCTGAAGTGTTATGTGTTTTTCAGACCAGTGAATGGAGACTGAGCTATATCAATAAGGAATTTACTGTCTGTCCTTCCTACCCACCAACTGTCATTGTGCCCAAGTCCATCGATGATGAAGCTCTTCGGAAGGTGGCAGCCTTTCGACATGGGGGGCGCTTCCCAGTACTGAGCTATTACCATAAAAAGAATGGCATGGTGAGTATGAGGGGCACAGCTCTGCTGCTGACAGGTGTGGCCTGGGGTGGGTGGGTTCCCTTACTTGGGGGTATTTCCTTTTCTGTGTGCCTTTCGGTTGAAGTCATTGGCCAGATCATTCCCACTCGTGCATCACCCTTGTAAAGTGCAGGGCACCAGGAGTGGGATGCTTTCCAGAGGAGGATGTACTGGACTCTGAGTACTGCTCAGCTTTAGAAAGGTGGGATTTGTCTTCAGAGCACAGTGTGTTCTGCAATGTTCTTAAGACAGAAGAGTGACATTTCTCTTCTTAGAACCCTGTTTAGATGTCTATTGTAATTATTATTACCAAATTTCCATGTGAAAGGTGAGTTGAGCAGACACTGATTCATAAGAGAAAAAAGAATGATGCATGCATGTCATTTATTCATGCTTTAAGAAACTGGGAAATTGGGAATTGCTGAGACCAGTAATGTCATGGGTCCCTGAGCTCTGACTGGGTCAGCCAGGGAATGAAGAAAGAATGAATGCACATAGAGAAAATCTGGCTTGGGTGGGCTGAGCATAGTCTAATGGAGTGGCACCAACTATGCTACAATTGGAACCTCAGCTTGTTTATTATGTACAGTATCAGGGGAGGGGTTTAACTAGTCTAGGTAAGAGGTCACTGTAAGCATCCAGGAGAAGGATGCTGCACTTGCTGGTTTTGCATACACTTGGACTAGAGGACAGTTGTACCATCTCTCTGAAGTCAGTTTCCAATGGGCCTGTGGCATTGGTCTTTGACACATGGCCTGCTCACATTAGCAAGACACTTGACTCAAGGCTTCCTCAGTTCCTCATAGGGATGCAGTGGTCTGGAGCTTGCTGAGTGTGAGCTTTTCAAATGGCTTTCTGTTCTCCTCTACCCCTTTAGTTTTTTGAGACGGGGTCTCACTGCATAGTTCTGGCTTTTCTGGAACACTCTGTAGACCAGGCTGGCCTCAAACTCACAGAAATCTGCCTCCCAAGTGCTGGGACTAAAAAGGCGTGTACCACCAGTTCTGGCACTTTCTCCTCTCTTGCTTTTCAGTAAACTTTGCTTCCTATCCTGCAGTCGACATTAAACTAGCCAATTAAAGCTATCTTCCATTGTCCTTTCCCATGGGAATATAAAAGAGGGCATCAATGTGACAGAGTTTTAAAATTTTTCTCTTTTGTCAGCAGGCCACCTGTCCTGCTAGCAGTGGTATTGCTCTTCAGTTTTTATTGTACAGTATTTTAACAACTGATATTCAATGTAGCCTTGGGTCCCCTGGTGGCATCAGTATAAAATAATTGCTATTTATTTTAAGCTAAATAATAGTGTCTGCCCAGGGTGGCAGGATTCACAAGCTCCTGCAGTCCTAAACCAAAGAAAAGACTCAAGTAAAGCAAGTAATGCATGTAATGCATCGGTGGGAACCACGGGTACATGGGTGCAACGAAGCAGGGAAAGTTCCTCTGTGGTTCCAGATGGTACAGCTTTAGCTTTAGGGCTTAGAGATCAGAGACTGGCCAAGCCGAATGGTGCATTCTGCAATGCTTTCCTAGTAGTCACTGGGATATTGGCTCAGATACAAAGCTGGGCAGTTATGAGGAACAACTTAAAATGGAGGAAGGATGTGTTCTGGCTCACAGACTTGATGTTTCAGTGCTCATCCTGCTGGCTCCACTGCTTCGGTATTGAGGTGAGGTAGAACACCATGATGGTGGGAGCATGGGGAGAAAGAGGCTATTGACCTCGGCAGAGAGAGACAGGAAGAAGGGACCAGGGACAAGGGATATCCCCTAAACACATCCCCAGTGATATGTGTACTCCAGACAGGCCTCACCTCTGAAAGTTTCTCCCACTTATCAAAAAACGTAACCACAGACTGGCCAAGGTCGTCCTGAGCTATTTCAGAGTAGTAAGAGCATGTAATGATGGCTTCCTGAGACAGAACGAAACAATTTTCCAGGAAGGGATTTGTTTAATAGGTACCACTTTCTTGAGAAAAGCTTAGAAAGCAAACCTTTAAAAATATGTAGATGGTTTTTGGAGACAGGCAGCCTCAGAATACTAAAAAGGATAGCAGATGGCAGGATAAATAATGGACAGGCAGCTTTCAGAACATTGAAAATAATCCCCCAACAAAGGTGTAAACTTTTAATTTTGTGTTTCTCTGTAATTCTTGCCAGAGCCAGCCAGCCCCATGTGTATGGAGTTGAAGTTTATTTACTCTTTCCTCCAAGATTCAGTGATGGTAGCCTATAACGAGAGACGATCCATAGTCCGTAAGGTTAAGATATCTTTATTCAGATAATCACCAGCCAAATGTAAGCCAGAGCGTGTCAGGGACAGCAAGGCAAGCAGGCCAGAGAGAAGGGGCCCCCATGTGCCTTGCAGCTCCTTAAAAACCTATCATGCATCATCCTAACCTCAGCTTGACCACTCCCTGACAGGCAAGGTCAGGCACACCTGTAGCCAGCCCTTAGGAGGCATGGTTACGGTGTCTCCCTACAGTAGCCTGTAAGATAAACTGATGGAGATATGAAGGGGGAAAGAAAACGTGGATTTTATCCCATGTCTAAGGGTGAGGACATGAAATAAGAACTGGAAGGCAGAATCATCAGAAAAAGAGGCATGGGCTTTTGAGTTGCAGGTAGAGAAGGCCAGGGCAGTTGGTTGAGCTGAAGAGGAACATCTATGAAGTCAGCCAGGCTGGTGGCTACACAGATGAAGCCTTCCTACTAACTCTGTGTCAGACATCATAGTTTTCCTCAAGGTTGAACCGGCAAAGGGAACATCAGACAAAAAAAAAGACAAAAAAAAAACCAAAACAAAACAAAAAAAACTTCTGCCTGCTTCCTATGTTGCTTATTTTTGTAAAGGGGAGGCTTTTCAGAGCATTCCTGGGTCTGCACAGGTCTGCAGTTTATTTGACATGTGGGAAATTTTACTTTCCCACAAAGATTCAGTTTACTGGCTCTTAGGCTATTATCATTTTCATTATGGGGACAGATCTACTGCATGTCATTTCATAGACTAAATGAAGTATAGTGCTTGGTCATAGAGTTTACTATGTTTGAGATAGCAGGAAAATAATTGTATTAAAGTGCAAGGCTTATCTCTGTTTTACAGGTGTTAATACATGCAGCCTTTTTGTGTATGGCATGCTCATCACTGTCCATGGCAGAGGGCCACAGATTGTTTCGAAAGAGCCCTGTTCCAGTTCCTTCTCAGAAACTTCAAGTAACTGCTGTTGAGTTGTTGCCATGTGCTCTTCCAGGTGATCATGCGGAGTGGTCAGCCTCTGACTGGCACCAATGGAAGAAGGTGCAAAGAAGATGAGAAGCTGATAAATGCCACCCTCAGGGCAGGAAAGCGTGGCTACCTCATTGACACCAGATCACTAAATGTGGCCCAGCAAGCTAGAGCCAAAGGAGGTGGCTTTGAACAGGAAGCTCACTATCCCCAGTGGAGGCGGATTCACAAGTCGATTGAGAGGTAAAAGGGTCATTGTGGTGGGGACTCCCTGTAGCTGATTGCAGAGGGTGATTCTTCTGTAGCTGTGCAAAACAGATCACAGCTACTCTACATAACTGAGGGTCTGGAATAGGCTAGACAACCTATAGTGGGCTTCCCTGCCCCATCTGCTTTACTAAGGTTTAATGGATGAAAATGTGTATGTTTGTCAATGCAAAACAGCTCTCACCTCAAAGGGAATAAGAGTGAATTGATTCTTGAGTCACATACATACAATGACCCTGGCCCAGAAGCACAGATTTGGGTTTCCCCAAACAACATGCTCTGATATAGAAGTGGCTTCATGAAGTTTTCATAGTCACAGGATGAATGACATAAAATAAGGCATTTTCCAGGTACACTGGTGGGAACATCAGGTAGATAGATGGGTTACAGCAAACTGGGAGCTCTATGCTGAAAGGTCTCAGGTGCTGTCTGACAGCATTCTTAGCTTCGATGCTAGCAGATGGTACTGATTTGCCAAGTGACTGCGCTCCAGAGTTTTACCAGTGGTTGAGAGGCTGGGTCAGACAGAGCTGGGCAGTGGATAGCTACTAAAGGAGCAAGAGGTAATCAAACATACTTTGACTCTGAATCTGCAGCATTCCAACTCCACAATCTCAAAGTTCAAATCAGTCAGCCTTGTGGTCTTAACATAGGTGTGGCTGTTTTCTGAAAATTAGTTCCCACTATTGTATATGAGGTGCTATTTTGAGTCAGCTGTAGATTGAGAAATAATGAAGCAATATATCCATCATCTCACCTACTTGTCTGTGGCAAGAATATCTGTGCCTTCTCTGTCAGCAGTTTGCAGTTGTCCTGTAGCTCCTGCAACTGTGTCTGTAGAAGCAGCCTCTCAGGTTGATGGCTTGCAGTCCTGAAAGAACAATCCAGAAGACCAAATATTGCTGAAGAAAAATGGCTTTTAAACCAGAAGAGAAAGAAAGGAAAGTTCCTAATTCATTGTACCATGGCAGTGGCAGTACTGGGACTTGTGAAAAGTCATGAGACAAAAGCCAGAGATCCACAGATTTAGTTGTCAGTTTAATAAGTGCTTTCCTGGGAGAAGGGTGGCTGGGCTGCCTGAATTCTTGGCAGGTGAGTTTTAGCACTGTCTTTCCTTCTATTTCTGGCAGCAGAGTGCCATTGGATTTTGTTATACAGAATCTGCAGATTGATTTGGGTAGGAGGGTACTTTAACCGTTTTCCCAGCCCATGAACATGAGATCTCTTTCCATTGATTTGTGTCCACATTAATTTCTTCAGCATTTTATAGCCTTTAGTGTATAGATCTTTTACAGTCTTGACTAAATTCACTTTTATTCTTTTTGTTGTTCCTGTGATTGAGTCCTTCCTTCATTCCTTCTTTCCTTCCTCCCTCCCTTCCTTCCTTTCTTCCTTCCTTCCTTCCTTCCTTCCTTTCTTTTTTGGGACAAGGTTTCACTGTGTAGCCCTGGTTGTCCTGGAACTCACTCTGTAGATCAGGCTAGCCTCAAACTCACAGAGACTTGCTTCTTTCTGCCTCCTGAGTGCTAGAATTAAAGGCATGTGCTTGGGGACTGGAGAGATGGCTCAGTGGTTAAGAGCGGCTGCTCTTCCAGAGGTCCTGAGTTCAATTCCCAAGAATCACAAGGTGGTTTACGACCATCTATATTGGGATCTAATGCCCTCTTCTGGCAGGTGTACATGCAGATAGAGCACCAAATACATAAAATAAATAAAACTTTAAAGGTATGTGCCATCACTCCCCATCAGTATTTTCTATTTCTTTTCACATAGTTCACTGCTAAGATGTAGAAAAGTGCCTGACTGGGGCTGGGGAGATGGCTCAATTAGTTAAAATGCTTACAGCATGAAGGTCTGAGTTCAGCTTTCCAGCACCCATGTAAAAGGCCAGATGTGGTAGTGTGTACCTTTAGTTCCAGTGGGGAGCTGGGGACACGGATAGGACAACAGAGGATTCCAGAAGGTCATTGGCCAACCAGTATAGCTGAATCAGCAAACTCCAGGTTCAGTATCTCAAAAAATACGATGGAAAACAATAAAAGAAGACACCTGATGTCAACGTCTGGCCTCTATTGATCTACTTATATACATGTGCCTCTGCATACACGCACACACACACACACACACACACACACACACACACACACACACACACACACACACACACACACACACCCCTCCTGACTTATATGTTGGTTTTGCAACTAATCTGAATTTTTTGTTTCTAACAGATTTTTTGCTGGAGCCTTTAGATTTTTCCTATTTATAAGATACTTTTTGTTTGCCAAGAGACAATTTAGCCTGTCCCTTTCTGACGTGTTTGATTTATTTCTTTCTGCTGCCTGTAACAGTACGTCTTTCCACCAAGCCGCCCGAGTCCTGCTGCCACATGGGAGTTTTCCTCCAGGCCGCCCAAGTTCTGCCCGCCACCATGTTAAGTTCCCAAGTAACACACAGAGACTTCTTTTAGGTACAAATGCTGCTTGGCCAATGACTAGGATTTCTCATCTGCTAGCTCAGTCTTAATTATCATAAACCTATATATTTTATAAGACTTATCTTATTGGACGACAGCTGCAAGCATCCTGTCTTCCCAGGCTCACATGGTGACTCTGCGCTTTCTCCTACCTTTCCCAGAATCCTTGACTCCTAGTCCCACCTATCTTGTTTTCCTATTGGCCAACTTTATTGATCAACCAATAAGACATCATATACACAGAAGGACCTCCCCCATCAGCTGCCCGTTGCTCTGACATGATGAAAACAGGCATTTTTGTCCTGTTACTTATCTTGGAGGAGATACCTTTGACTTCCCCATTGAGGATGATGTGGCCATGGGCCTGGACTATGTTCAGGTCCATTCTTGCCATAGTTAATTGGTGGAGTCTTTATCAGGAAAGGATGCTGGCTTTTGTCTAATGCTTTCTCTGTTCTGTTCTGTGCTTTGTGTATGTATTGATTAGTTGTGGGCCTGGGTGATGTTCCTTTAAATATGCTGTTGAGTTCAGACTGCTAGTGTTTTGATGATCTTACATCTATGTTCATCATGGATATTAGCCCATGATCTTCTCTTATTTGTTCCTGTCTGGCTTTGATATTAGAGTTGGGCTAGTAGATAAATTCAGTGTTCTTTCTCTTCAGGCTTTTGGAAGACTGACAGGACTGGTGTTTAGTTCTTTTAAGGGTTTGGTAGCTTGTGGGACCTTCAGGACCTGGGCTGTTCTTTGATGACAGATTTTTGCTTTTTGTTACTGGTTCATCTTTTGTTAACTCATTGTGCTGCTCACATTTTCCGTTTCTTCATGACTCAGTCTTGTCAGGTGCTGTTTTCCCAGTACTGTGCTCACTTTTTAGGGTATCCAGTTTGTTGATGTATAACTACCCATAAAAGTCCACAATCCAATCTTTTTTCTTTTTCCTTTTGAGACAGGATCTCACTATGTATACCCTGGCTGGCTTGGAACTCAGTATGTAGCCTCAGACTCACAGAGCCCCGCCTGCCCCTGCCTCTGGAGTGCCTGGACTAAAGGCCATTGCAGCATGCATACTCCTGTGATCCCTCCTGCTCCCGCCGTGTCAGTTGCAGTGTCTCCTCTTGCCTTTCTCATTACATCCGCTTGAGTTTTCTCTCTTTTTTTATTTAGTTGAGCTAAAGAGTTTTCAGTTTCACCAACGCGCGCGCGCGCGCGCGCGCGCGCGTGTGTGTGTGTGTGTGTGTGTGTGTGTGTGTGTGTGTGTGTGTAGCAACTGAACACAAAACTTTGGTATGTTAAGCAAATGAGCTCCACCCCAGCCTTTATTGAATTTTGTAAGATAAGCAAAAATTCTCATGCTGGATAAGCACAGATGAGCCACACTAGATAGCAGTCTTTTTTTCATTCAGCTCTGAGCTTTTACAGTGTCAACTGCTGCCAGACTGGCAGAACAGATTTGCCACATATAATTACATCTTCCTACATTAGAAGGTTTAGAGGTTCAGTCTATCCTGTAACCACCTGTTTCCTCCTTGTGTTCCCTCCACCTGCTTGCTTCTCCTCAAAGGAGGGCTTTACAAGTTCTTCAGGGGGTAGCAGGTGGGGGTGGAGGCTTGGAGCTAAGATGGCTAGGATTTGGGTCTGGTCTTGGGTGTCACTGCTGAGACCTAGATGTGTAATATATCATTCATCAGCTTTAGGGTCAAGGTGTAAGTTGCCCAATGTCTTGGGATCAGCCAGGAACAGAGCGCAGTCTCCTGGACTCTGCCCTCCCAGGTAACCCAGCTGTGTGGACTGGGTCTCCTCTGTTCAGCAGGAATAGCTTTCCACAAGACACTAAAGCCTTTTTGCAGTGGTGCTAAAGGTTTTTTACAGTCTTTCATCTTCAAGTTGCTACACAGTAGTGTGTTCTGAACTGCTTTGCCACTGACTGCACTGGAGACAGATTTGGGTTTGTTTTCTTTGTCATTCTGTCTTATCTATCCTTTTTTCTTTCTGTAACTTTCTCTTTCTTGTTTTAAAAGATATCATGTTCTTCAGGAGAGCTTAATCAAACTTGTGGAAGCATGTAATGAACAAACCCACAACATGGACCGATGGCTCGGCAAGCTGGAGGCCTCCAACTGGCTGACACACATCAAGGAGATTCTGACCACCGCCTGCCTGGCTGCCCAGTGCATTGACAGGTAGAGTTTCTGGATGGGACTCACACTGATGGCTAGACATGGTTCTTATCCAGATGTGTGCACAGAGTGCGTTAAAGTCCATTCCCACCCCATAGCTTCCAGATGGCTTTATCAGTACCGTGCTGCGGTGGGGGTTGGAGGGGTCTGCTTTCAGTTACTGGTGAGGGGTGGGTCTGAAATGGAATGACCATGTCTGTTGAGTGAATGTGATTAGTGCCCATGTACATACCTCTGATGACACATTTTGTAATCCTTAAATTATGAATTTGCCATGAAAAAGAATGAAGTGTTCTTCACAGAATCAGAGGAATAATAGTCACACAGTGTGGCTGTCCTTTCTCCTATGCTGGATTTCTCTGCTAAAGTGCCTAGTCTGGGTAGTTACTCCAGTCTCAGCTGGGAATCCTGCTGGTAGTTATGCAGTTTGCAAATAATTTCAGTATTCACTCAGTTAAAAGTTCCTAACCCTTGAGACTCTAGGCAGAAAAATGAACAGAGGTGGGAGGATTGTATAAATGGTTGCAGACGCATAGAACCTTTTTTTTTATTCAGAGAATCAGATAGGTAAATGAGTATTGGGGGGCGGGGGAGTGAGACAGGGTTTCTCCTGTAGCTCTGACTGTTTGTAGACCAGGCTGACCTCAAACTCACAGAGATCCACCTGCCTCTGCCTCCCAAGTGCTGGGATTAAAGGTGTGTGTCACCGCCACCTCCACCACCCGACACAGAACATTTAAAGCGGGAGATTCCCACTGAAACCATAGGTAGGTATCAGCATTGTCACCTGCCTGGGTAGCACTTGGAAATGTTAATTTGTTTCTTGCTTCCAAATTAGGAGAATATCTTCTTCATTTTTTTCAAGGCTAGAGGGAAGCTGGAGTAGGTTCCCGAAGATCTTGTGCTAAGTTAGTAAAGAGGCAGAGACTGGGGTAGAGATCAAAGCTGCTGCTGTTCTTTGTTTGGGCTTAGGTTAGGGTTTAGCCAGTTAAATGGGAAATTAAAGACCAAAGTTCTGGGACAAGAAGCCAACAGCTCAGAAAACTGAGCGGCTGACATGAACGTTTGTGTCTTTTAGCCCAATTCTATCTAATTACTACTTGTGTCATGAGTACAGAGGCTTTTTTATTTTTTTCAGTGTCCCAGACTAGCCTAGAACTTCCTTTGTAGCTGAAGATGACCTTAGATTTCTGGTCCTCTTTGCTTCCACCTACCAAGTCCTGGTGCTCCAGGAGTATGCCATCACAGCCAGTGTATGCAGCACTGAGGATAGAACCAGAGCCTCTGAACTGCTAGGCAAGCTGAGGCACAGCCCCAGCCTGGCTTTGCCTCCATGTCTACCTTTCCAGAAATAGTGATGGAACAGTGAGAGGAAGGCAACCCCAGGAGCAGCTGCCGTCAATGCTCCAGGGGGCTGGGTTTTTACTGTTTGGGTTCCCTTTTCTGATATGTTGGGATTTACACCTCAATAAAATTGGCTTGAAATTCAGAATAAATAGTGATCCTCCTGCCTCTGCCTCCTTCAGCAAATCCTACCGGCGTGCACCACCACAACCGGCTGAAATTCAGAATAAATAGTACTCACAGTTCAGAGATATAGTCAATATCTATGAAAGCCAAAAGTATCTGCTCATACTGTTAGCATAATTATTAGATATTATTCTAAGAATGGAGTCATATAACCTACCATTGTTGGAGTCTGTTGTTTACACAGTGAGAGCTCCAAAATAATCCCACAAACAAGTACATCAACCAAAGTATCACAAAATGTATAGTATTTAGTAGATTATAATCACTTAAGAGAATATTATATAGCCATTACTAAGTAGTTCTAAACATAGCTTAAAACATAGTTAATGTTTACAATGAAAGTGAAATAGTGAAAATGTCTTTCATTATTAATAGATTATATGTATGTAGATCCAAAACCTGAAATGTCCTTTTTCCAAAATTTTCTGTACTGTCGTTTCAATAAAAAAGGGTGGAAGAAGGCAGAGCATGTGGTTCATTTTGGTATCTCTTTAGGATAATGGAGTCTCAAGAACCCGGTAACTCTTATGGGTAGGGGTGTCATTGCCAGGCCTTATGGGCTGACAGTTGTATGGTTTTGTTTTGTTTTGTTTTGTTTTGTTTTGTTTTCCCCCCACATTTTTGTGTCTCAGAGTATGGTTTATGACTTTTTTTTTTTTTTTTTGCATCCATTACAGTTGTTGAAGGCTGATAGGGGAAAGAAAGCTGAGTTCAAGGATGGAAAGGCCATTTTAATGAAGGTTCATAGGTTTGGTGGGAAAGGTTTTGCTCAGCCACTAAGCAGGAAAAGCTGGTAACAGGACTGTTGTCCAGGGTTGGAAGGTCATCTGGAAGGTGCTGCTAGGTGTGTTGATCTAGGAGACTCTTGCTGTGTGAAGTTTGGGATTCATTATGGTCTCCTGTTTTCGCTAGAGACCTTCATCTGTCCAGTGTCTCATTTAGACTCCATATTCTACTAACAAGGCAGGGCAGGAGACTGAACACTCTGTTCATGGAATGCTGGTGGTTAAGGAGTTTCCCAGCTGCTCTGGTTTTTCCTCTCAGGGAGGGAGCGTCGGTATTGATTCATGGGACAGAAGGGACTGATTCCACGCTGCAGGTGACTTCCCTGGCCCAGATCATCCTGGAACCGAGAAGCAGGACCATCCGTGGCTTTGAGGCCCTGATAGAAAGAGAGTGGCTGCAGGTGAGAAAGCTGCCAGATAAGAATGGGGCTGCCTGTTGTTGATTGAAGCCTCAGTTTGTGGGCTAATAATTTGAATGAAATTCTCATTATTTAAAAATTTTAAGTTGTATGTTTAATTTTTCTGTGGGTCAGTTAATCCACCTTCACACAAAGGAGTGTTAGAATCATTATCTTTCAGTTTCTCAGTCTCCCCTGTTGTTTGTTGAACTTGGCCTGTGTGCATGTAAGCAGGTGATCCACCACTGAGCTGCAGCCCCGTCCCAACGCCCTCTCTTGGCTTATGTGGCTCACTTAGCACTTCATTCACCTTCTTAGCTGTGCAGGTTAAGCATCCCTAATGTGAAAATCCCAAATGCTGCAGAGTGCTGACTCCTGACCTCCTGTGATTGCTGCAGTGGGAATGCAGGTGTAGAATGACAGTGCACAAATCACCCTCAGGCTGTGTGGATAAGGCTTGTACTGTGTGACTCAGGTTCCATCCCAAAATATCTCATGCACAGATGCACATTTTCCAAAATATGAAAAGCCCTGGATCCCAGCGCACTTCTGGCCCCTAGTGTTTTAGACAAGGGATGTGCTTTGTTACCAACAAGGGAAATAGAAAGAATGTAAAACATAGATGGTCTCCCAGATAAACTGGGGAGAAGGAGGATGATCACAAGACAGGACTTAAGCATTTTCTGCCTTTTCTCCATCCTGCTCCAGCCTACAGACTTCCTCACAGATCCAGTGAAATGCCATGCTTTAATGGTGTGCTTGAAACCTAAATCTCCTTTCACACATGGTTGATCCATTCCCTTCAGGTCCTGTCTTTGTGGATAGAGACTCTCACCCTGGATGTGTTTCCCCCTAGGACACAACACTGCTATATACTTTTAGCATAATGCCGTATAATGACTGTTAACAGACAGGCCTTGGATTGTGGTTGGAATCAAGTCCAAGGATTTTATAAATCAGTCATTAAGTTCTACCTTGCATTTGATGTCTGAAGGGTGTTTGCAGTCCCCATGTTCATTTCCTCACTACACAGCTTCACTAAGGGTTTGGAAATTGTAAATTTTCCTTCATTGCAGAAGTTAGTCATTGAACCCAAAAACTCTAGTCAGGAGCTACTTGGTTTTCTGGTATTCCAGTAAATAGAAATGCCACTGTGCTTGTGTGAAGTGGTGTTCCCGGGTGTGATCAGGACAGGACCCTCACATTTCCATCTTGTCCACTAGGCTGGTCACCCATTCCAACAGCGCTGTGCACAGTCAGCTTATTGCAACAGCAAGCAGAAGTGGGAGGCACCTGTATTTCTTCTCTTCCTGGACTGTGTGTGGCAGATCCTCCGGCAGTTCCCCTGCTCATTTGAGTTTAATGAGCACTTTCTCATCATGCTCTTTGAGCATGCTTACGCCTCACAGTTCGGGACATTCCTGGGCAACAATGAAAGTGAAAGGTGGGTGAGCTCACACCAGGTCACTTCCTAAAAGAGATTGGGGTTTGGTTATATCTGAACATTTGTTTACAAGAAGATAGTGTCTGCAGTTAAGTACAAATGAAATTACATGAAGTGCAGATGTCCTACCAGCCAAGTGTGTGCTTTCTGCTTCTGGGTTAAAAGTAGTTGATGCAGTGCTTAAAAGATTTGAGCAGATTAGCCTTGTTAATGTCTTGATGGATGATCACAGTCGCATATATTTGGGGGACACATTATCATATAATCAGGTATGCCCTCCATCCACTTCTATAGTTCAGGAGATCCAGAGAGATTAAGTGACTATCCAGAGACACTCAGCTAGTAAGCCATCAGAAGTATGGCCTGGGGCTGGGGATGGCTCAGCAGTTAGAACATACACAGCTCTTACAGAGGACCCAAATTGTGTTCCTAGCATGCTCATGGTATGGCTCACAACTGCCTGCAACTACATACATATATGTATGTATGCACATATCTTGTTTTATATATATATATATATATATGTACACATATATATGCATACACACAACTATATATATCAACAAATGTAAACTTAAAGTGGAACGCAATTAATGCAGATTGCAGTGGAGTCAGAGCTAGTTTGAAAAACAGATGGTTTATTAGGAAAGTACTCACACGACAGAGCCAGTCCTGTACAGCCAGGTGACAGAGGAACAGAGAGCCACATGCATGCATCCCTCATATTTAAAGCCTTGCTGTGTCACTCTGACCACGCCCAAGTGGGTGTGGTCCGCATTTCCCCCTACATATACTGTTATTGGTTGTTTTTTTTACTCTTTGACTCTTTTTGGCTCTTTGCTCTTTGGGAGCACCCAAAGATTTATTTGGGAGCCACCCAGCTCCCAAATAAATCACACATGGAGGCTTACTTTTTCTTATAAATTCCCAGCCTTAGCTTATCTTGTTTGTAGCCAGCTTGACGTATCTTAAATTATCCTGTTTATCGTTTGCCTCTGGGCTTTTACCTTTCTATATTTCTGTATGTCTTTTCTTTCCTCCTTATTCTGTGTCTGGCTGGGTGTCTGGCCCCCGATGTCCTCCTCCTCCTTCTCTTGTTCCTCCTATTTATTCTCTTCGTTGCCAGCCCTGCGAGCTATTGACCATTCAATTCTTCATTAGACCAATCAGGTGTTTTAGACAGGCTAAGTAACACAGCTTTACAGAGTTAAACAGATACAATACATCTTTGCATCATTAAACAAATGTTCCACAGCATAAACAAATGTAACACATCTTAAAATAATATTCTATAGCAATATACTCAAAATTAGAAACTTGAAAACTAATCTTTTTACAAGTATAACCTCAATACAGGTCTTCTGGCTCTTGTTTTATGTAGAAACCGTCCCCAGATCCTGAGTGTCAGGGCTGCATCACAGTCTAGCCACTGCCCGGTTACAGAAGGGTTCTGGAGTTTCATAGCAGATGCCCCTGGCAAATATCATTCAAAGCATTTTGTTTCTCTACTGAGTCTTGTTTTCTGTCACACAGGGAGTAGTAGAAGGCCTGTTAAGAGGAGCACTGAAGGGTGGTTGGTAGCCATTAATGGCTTTAATGGTGATTTTCTTTCTTGAGCAGATGTAAGTTGAAGCTGCAACAGAAAACAATGTCTTTATGGTCGTGGGTCAATCGGCCCAGTGAGCTGAGTAAATTCACCAATCCACTCTTTGAAGCCAACAACCTGGTCATCTGGCCTTCTGTAGCTCCGCAGAGTCTCCAGCTATGGGAAGGTAATTCCCCTGCTCTATGCAGAGATTCACCCACTCCAAGCTATGTCCTGAGCTTGCCTAGGGTCATGTGCCACATAGTTGCTATTTGAAAATGGCCAGCTGGTGACCCAGTGACCTGTGTGTGGATAATGAGCGTGACCTTTCTTCCATGGCAGCTAACTAACAGGCAGAGATTAACAGGGATGCTTCTATAAGAGTTGGTAGATAGCTGGGACATGAATGAATTATAAGTTCCTTGGGGAAGGTTTCTATCTATTTCCTTTCTTAAGCTAGTAATACAGTTAAATGAGTGTTAAATGATGACATATAGTAATTCCAGTAGGTTCTGTATGTAGACACAAAATACCATCAGTGGAGCTTTAGGTACTGCCGTTCATGTGGAGTAGCAGATCATGATGCATTTCTGAGAGTGTTCTAAAATAGGTTCTAAACACGTGCAATTTTCAGACCACTGAAGCTAATCTCCTTAAATACCAAAGCTTGTTTTTAAAAAATGACCAGAACTCACATAAAGTATTTTAGGTGTTCATTCCACCAGGACAGTAGAAGTGCCATTCAATTTTGTAATCACTTTGAAGACAGCAAGTGCATCTTCATGCATGTTTGCACTAAGCAGCATAGATATAGGAAGACCATTGTTTGGTAAGTTCACCTAGGTTACCATGAATGCCCATTGCTAACTACTTAATGTCTTGTGATCTCGGGGTAGCTCATGTATGGAAAGTGACTTGCCCATTGTGTGATCCTTTGCTTTTCTGGTTTGCTTCTTGTTCCTTTGGTACATCTGCCGGATTTTGGGAAACTAAATGTCTCCAGCAATGTCTAGGTTCCCTAAGCAGGGCCTGTGAATCTGTGAAGTTTGGCTGCCCTGAGAAGAACCTCTCTGCTTACTCTATGGATTGTTGTAGATAACCACGGGTCACAGAATAAGTAATTTCTTAAATGAGGAATTGCTACTATGCTTCCTTTTTAAAGATCTTGGGGATGAAGTAGCTCAGTGACAACCTGAGTTCTGTCCCCAGGATTCATGTAGTGGAAGTAGAGAGTATACTGCCTCTAGCAGCTTGTCCTCTGACACACACTCTCTCTCTCTCCCTCTCTCTCTCTCTCTCTCTCTCTCTCTCTCTCTCTCTCTCTCTCTCACACACACACACACACACACATCATCTAAATAAAATGTAATGAATTTTTTTACTGTCTCTGAGGCAATTTACTTAAAAGACACTGTCTACTTAATCACTGAAATGAGAGGTCAACTGTTTGAGACAAATGCCCAGTCTGGAATTGGGTGGCCTGAAATATGATTTTACCAGAACTCAATGGGAATTTAGAGGTGAAGTGGTGGAAGGAACATGATTGCTATTTGTCTACATCATCGGAGACATTAATAATGACTTCTAATTAAATAGTAGACAAAGTAGTTGTGAAATGACAATATGAGCCAGCGTTCTCTTAAGCACTTGCCCTCCATGTCTGTGGATTCCACATGCACAGACAGAACCAGCTGTGGATTGGAAATTTCTGGAAGTTTGCCTTGTGGCAGGTTGGTTTCTTCTTCTTATTCCCTAAACAGCACAGTACCATGAATGTTTACAGTGTTCACACTGAATTAGGAACAGACATCCAGAGACGCTTGTGTACGGAGGTTAGAAGTAAACACGCTGTCATTTGAGGTAAAGGATTCAGATCCAAGAACATGATACCAGGTGTGATTCTGGAACCAGTCACCTGAGATGATATCTGCCCTTTCAGTCCACAATAAGCCTGTGATTTTTTTCTGAGGAGAGGAGCAGTTGCTTGTGGAGTTGGAAGATGAGTGATAGTGGCAGCAGAGTGATATGAGTCATGGATAGTTCAAGTTGAGGCTTAAAAAACCAGCCTGTGCAGCCAAGCAGTGGTGGCTCACACCGTCAAGCCCAGCACTCAGGAGGCAGAGGTAGGCGGATCTCCATGAGTTTTAGGTCAGCCTGGTCTACAAAGTGAGTTCCAGGACAGCTGGCTGTTACACAGAAACCCTGTCTCAAAAAACAAACAAATAAACAAAAGCCTCTTATATTACTGTCACCATCACTTTTCCAGTGAGAATGGTTTCACTTACTCAGTCAGTCAGTCTCACACACAGACCAAATACTAGTCTGCAATTGTAGAAAAAAAAAATGGGTGACTTATTTATGAAAGTGAAAGTCATGGCACTGTAATTTCATGAGCATGTGACAACTGTGTTTTTGTTTGATAACTAGTGAGCATGTCTGTGACAACAGCAATTCTTAGCTACTGGGTGGATTTTTTCAGTAACTGAAGGATCTGTATAGTTTAGAGAATCATGAAGCACAGAGTGAAGCAGATGGGATGGTGCATGCCTGGAACCCTGGCCAAATGGAGACTGAGGCAGGAGGATCGTGGAGGATCATGAATTTCAGGCTAGCTTGGTCCATTTAGTGAGACTTGTTTCTCAAAATCAGGAAGGGCAGTAGCTCCAGAGTAGAGTATTTAACTGGCATGTGCAGGGTCCTGGGTTCAGTCTGACCTGCTGTAAAACAAAAATCTAAACAAATACAACCTGAGTTGTGGAAAATGAACAGTAGTGCATGGAGTTGCCAGTGACATAATATTGCTCCTCTGAACATCTTACTCCTGTTTTCATTCCTGGATTCTATAGGAATTTTCCTACGTTGGAGCAGATCCTCTAAGTATCTGGATGAAGCATATGAAGAAATGGTTAACATCATTGAATATAACAAGGAGTTACAAGCCAAGGTCAATATCCTGAGGAGGCAGTTGGCCGAATTGGAAACAGAGGATGGGCTACGAGAGAGTCCTTGAAAGACCTCCCCACCTGTCCTGAGGACCTATCTAGGCCTGAGTCCATCTCTCCTTCTGTTTGCCCTTCAGTTCACTGTACACAGTAGCCTTGAACTTGGCTGTAGGTATGGGATCCTGAAACGTTATGGATTTTGCAGCACTGCAAGATGGAAGTCACTAACATACACCAGTATGGCCTGTTAGGCCCTTTGCTTTGGGAGCAGGAGGTGCTGTCATATCACTAACTGTATGACACCTATGCCCTATGCTGTCCTACATCACTACTTTCTAAATAGTGGTCCAGACTTGTTAAATATGCATCTAAGATGTGAGTCAGGCTTATCTGCATTCAGGTATACAAGTGTTTTTAAAAACAGAAATGATTGAGAAGCCAAAATTTTGTGTTTAACATGTTATCCTGCCCCCCCCCCCACTCCTTGCCCCCAGTATAAAATGACCATTTTCCTTTAAAACAATTTTGGACTAACAAAGCCTATTTTGTCAAGAAGGAAAATCAGAAGAGTTATTTGAGATAAATCTTTCTACAAGGGCAACAGGTGTAGTCTGATAATTTCATTAAGAAAAGGTAAATTTACAAGTAGACACTAAAAGTCTATGCCATAGAGAATTGAAGTAGGAATTCCTCACTGCTAGCCATCTGCTACCATTGCATTGACTTTTCAGGTTTCTGACCGTACATACAAAATGTGCTTTGAGTCATAGGTGTGAATGAAACCATAGCTTGAATAGAATTCACTTTTAGAACTATACAACATATACAGAACCCATAAGCCAGAGGTCTGAGTTCTTACTGCACTGGTTGGTAGCTGTCCCTTTGTGACGTATTTTACTTTTAAATATTCTGATTTAGTTGACTTGTGCTACAGCTAGACTTTCATGTCAGCTTGAGCCATTAGCAAATCTGTCTGCCCACTTGTTCTTCCTATGTTAGGCAAATAGGACTGTCCTGGGGTGGGAAGCTAGGAGAGTGGCACAGCTGTTTGAAACCTTGCTGTATCAGAAACAGGGGTGCAGCAGCTGTCTTCAGCTCTGAGTGCTGCTCTCTAATCTCAGCACTTGGAAGGCCAAGGCAGGAGGACTTTTAAGTTTGAGGCCAGCCTGAAGTATATAGTGGGTTCCTGGCTAGCCTGACCTACCAAGTGAGACTGTGTTAAAGACTCTAGCAGGATTGGTGGCCCCTGCTGAAGCATTGGAGAGTGGCCACTGCTTTCCACCTCCTCTTTCTCCTCTTTCTCCTGACCTGTGGCAGCAGGTCAGGAACCAATCAGCAGTCCCGAATGTGCTGTTGGCTTGTCCACTGCGCCGCTAAGCTCTTCTCTCTTGACCTGCTCTTTGGTTCACTGATGAGCAGAGCACAAGTGAGACTTCCTTGCTGTAGGCCTGTTTTATGAGCTGTAGGCCTATCTATCTCAGTTTTGAAGAGGGAATTGCCTGGATTTCTTGGGGCTGCTTGGTCACCAGCCCTATCTGTCACTCTGCCACTGCCCTATATGTTTTCTTCTATTTTTGTCTCAGCTACGTGTGAAGGAGTTCTCTACTTCTCAGCTGATGGACTCATAAGGAAAACCATCTGGAGGGGTTTTCCCTTGTGGTTCTTTGGAAGGGATTCCCCCTGCTGTGGACCAGCCTTAAGGCGTCTGTGCACAAAAACTTGGGAATTTTATTATGCTTAGCTAGGGAGAGATCTGCTACCCTGCACCCCCTGCCAAACCCCCGTGTGCCTGCTCCCTGATGAACAATTGATGTGTATCCAGAGTCATGACAGTGGTATCCAGTACCTTTGCCTGATTCTTTTTCCCATGAAACAGCAATCATCACTGTTTTTGACAAGCTTACATTTTAGTGTGGATTTATAGAGATGATCCAAATATCAGTTTTGAAAGCAAACCTTGGTATTAGTCCACTTTCCAAGAGTCATTTAATAATGCTAATACTTTAGTTTCCCTAAGCTATCACTGTGAGTTTGGGGTTTTGTGGAGTCACACTGTCTACACCCTTCCCTTGGGTGCAGTGAATAAATACAGCAGCCACACTTGGGAAACTGGTTCCATGTTTTGCTGAATTGCTTGAATAATCATGGTTGTAAGACCTCTAGTGAAGAGGATGGAGGCACAATTCTCAAGACCTCAGACTCGCATGTACCCACGGTCTCTGCTTACATCCGAGGGGGATTTCACAGTATAGGCCACAGACTGAAAGCATCAGAGGTCATTGCCCTCCTTTATCAGCAATGCAAGGGTGCTTTGGTTTAAGTCAGTAAGTTTTTGAAAATCAGAAAACCAGAGTTACTTGGTCATCTAAGAAACCTGAAATAACTTTGTTCTCAAGATTTTACAATGATGTCAGTAATTTTTATATTGTATACCATGAAGAGAAAAGCAAAAATAATAAAATCCTATAGTCTTATTTTAAGGAAAAATTAAGACTGTGAAAAGGCAAAAATTAAGAGTGATCGTTTCAAAAAATCTGGGAAGATGGTAGCAGGGTCTAAAAACTTTGAATTTGGGGCCTGACATAGAGTTGGGTCTTACTGCTGCATTTCACTTTGAAAAATGGGATTTTAGCCTTTGATTTGGTCAGGATTTGGTTTGTGTTAAGTCAATATCACAGCAAAGATTTGACCAGCATCTAATATCCCAATGTGAAAACCGGAGCATAGCATTTGTCCACATCTCAGTCCGAAGAGACCCTGGCCCCTGGGCTGTGTCTGGTTTGGGTGCAGCTGTTGTCACTCTTAGGCTTGCTTACCAGATGTCCATCTGAAGCTGGGGCTTTGAAACCTGTCCACTCCTGCTAGAGACAGCTGCTTGAGGGCGTGGACATTCCGCCTTAGAAAAGCTCTGCCTGGGCAGGACATGGGCAGGGGCTAAGGTAGCCCCCACCCTAACAGATGAAGTCATTGGGTACATCTGGGACAGATTATAGCATAGCTTCTCATTGTGTCTCAAGATGGCTTCCTTGCAATGTCAACATGAGGAAAGCGCTCCTTCACAGCTGGGACTTTAAGTCACTACCAGAGAGTGTTTTTATGCTTTTCTCCATTTTAACAGGAAATGGTGAAACTAGTTTCTCCTTTTGTATTTATTGGCAGATGGTACGATGAGCAAAACTTCCTTTCTACTGTAAGTTTCCAAATTTTTATTTCTTCTAATAAATTTGGTTCTGTGTCTACTCTGCCTCATAACCTACTGTCCACAGCAGTTTCCTCCTTTGACCCACAATCCCGGAGGAAACTTGAGATTGTAGAACTAGGTTGTAGACTTCTGAACTTGTTGACTATTAAAATGAACAGCCCACAGAGGCAGAAATTGTGCTCATGGTAAGCAGCCAGGGAGCTCACTGTAGGCACCGCATTGTCCTCACAGAGGCAGCTTTCAAAGCCTTTCTCTTTAGCCTCCTGCAAGTCCAAGGACTGACTGTGTGCCCTTTAGTAGAGAACATTGTGCAGCACGCCTGTGTGTGTTGTGCCGAGGCATTGGCTCCACTTTTAAATTGCACATCTTGGGAAAGGTGGGGTGTTCCCACAAGTGTGTCTAGAACCCTGTTGCTTAATCCTGAGAAATTTGCTAGGTTTACACTAAAATAATTATACTTGCACAACTTAGCTTAATTTAGAAAGAGAATATATATTGATGTCTTCAGTAGCTAAGCATTAGGATTGTACTCTGTGTATTTGAATGTGACTGTATCAAAATGCACTGTCATTCCTGTTTCACACAATAAAGTAGCACTGTATGGCAAACGTGTCTATAATATATGCTTTGCTGAAACCTGAGAATGCTATATGGAACAGGGTTTTTTTTTTTATTTGTTTGTTTTTTTGTAAGTTTGTCTGTGCATGTGAGTGTGAACACACACACATACCCTTAGGGAAAATTCTGAGCTTTTGTAAGTCTGCCTGCACTGTAAGCAAGCCCCCAATTAAATGTCTCCTTTTCTAAGTGTTACTTGCCTTGGTCTTAGTGTCTCTTCACAGCAGTAGAACAACCAAATAACTACAGGGTCTCAGCTCAGGCTGGCCTTGAATTTTCTGTGTAACTTGAAATGATCTTAAACGTCTGCTCCTCCTGTTTCTATCTCCCCGGTGCTGGAGTTGCAGGCACGTGCCACCACTCAGGGTTTTGTCACAGTCCCCACTCACTCCCTTGAATCCGTATGTGAAGATATCTAGCAGTCCTGAGCATGGCAAACATGGCTCTGACAGATCTTGCCCTCCCCCTTGCTAAACAGATTACATCCTTATGCCTGACTCATTCCTGAATTTGATCATCAAAATACAAATATCCATCAAGGTCCAGCCATCAAAAATCCCCATTTGACTACCCAGTTAACATGCCCAAACAGAATTTACCAACCCATCCTAGTTCTTTCTAACACAGAACTTACCTTTTTCCCTCTTAAAATTAACACTTGGAAAGCTATTTGCTGCTGTTTCTGCAGGATTTGTATTCAGCCATCTTGTCACTTTGTTTAATAAAAGATCTCTTTGTGTTGGCAATTGGTGTTTGGGTGTAGCCTATGTCCACTCCAGGGTCCAGAGTCGAGTATTCCTCCTTGGTTCTCAGTGCTCTGGTCATTTCAGTAGGGACTGGAGGATGCTTATCCACTTTTTAATAGTTGAGATTTGTACTGAAAGCCAAAGCCTCCATATGGGAAGGGAGGAAAATTCTACCCCAATGTCTAAGCTGAACTCACAAAAGCTTGCTTTGCTGAGTAAAGGCACACGATGTAAGACAGGCACAGGCTTGGAGAGCTAGGCTGGCACAGGAGCCCATGGTTCTGAAGCCAGAAAGCCACAGGGTGCTCCCAAAGTGGGACTGGCCTTTTAGTTACTCAGGCTTCAAACCTAGTAGGCCTTCCTGTATAGGGGGGACCAACCCTTTGGACCTTCCAGCTGTGTCTCACACACTGTGGGGTCCATAGATCACTTGGCAGTCTTATTACGAGGCAGATTCCTCAATTTTGTGTTTGGGTCTTGTCTTAGGCTTTCTTTTGCTGTAAAGAGATACCATGACCACCCTCATGGTGGGGAGCATGATGTCCTGCAGGCAGACATGGTGTTGGAGGAGGAGCTGAGTTCTGCATCTTGATCCACAGGCAACGGGAAGAGAATGTGACACAATGGCTAGGCTTTAGTTTCTGAGACCTCAAAGCCTACCTCACAGTAATACACTTCCTCCAACAAAGCCACATCTCCTAATAGTGCCACTCTCTTTGGAGGCTGTTTTCTCAAACCTCCACAGGCCCCCTACTTGCTCTGGGATCACACTGTGAGTACCAAGCCCCTAGTGCTTGGAACCCTCACTGTGTTACTGAGGATTTTAGGTCTTGTAGCCCTAAAAAAATCTAGGTTTGGCCTCAATATGCTTATCAAAGAGACATGTAATAGTGAAAACAAAGAAAGACATGACCACACTGGGAATAGAACACACAAGAGATAATGATAAAAAAGAAAGCACAGCTCTCACAATTTTGTTTTTCCAGCAGGTATGTCTGTGTACTATAATGTACCAGGTGGCCCTACAGGTTAGAAAAAGATGTAAGGTACCCTGAAGCTGGAGTTACAGATGGTTGTTAGCCACCACGTCAGTGCTGGGAATCAAAACCAGGTATCCTGGGTGGGAGAGTTCTTGGTACTCTTAACCACTCAGCCATTTACCCAGCTCAAATTAAGACATTTTAAAATATGTGGCCAGGTAGTGGTGGTGCACACCTTTAATCTCTGCACTTGGGAGGCAAAGGCAGGCAGATCACTGTGAGTTCAAGGCCAGCCTGGTCTTCAAAGACAGTTCCAGGGCAGTCTCCAAACCTACGGAGAAACCCTGTCTCAGAAAATAAATAAATAAATAAATAAATAAATAACCACAGAGGGAGAGGCAGCTTCTGCCCTTCAGGATGCTCTGACCACAACCCAAGAGAGCTCGAGACAGCCCCTTCTCTTCCTTATACTGAAGCAACACCCTACGGTGTGGCTATTACCTCAAGTCTGTTGGCAGAACAAGATGCCACTACAGGGAACATCATGTAGGCAGTGGCAGAGGAGACAGGAAGTAGCTACTATAGGGCTCAGCCATTATCCAAAGACATTCTTATTTGGATTTGTCCCAGTTGATTTCTATTGCTGTGATAAATACCATGACCAAAATCAACTTGGGAAGAAAAGGATTAATACATTTTACAGCTTATACTCTAGTAGTTCTCAAACTTCCTGATGCTATGACCCTTTAAGACGGTTCCTCTAAGATGAGGCTTTCTACTCTATATTTATTCAATACAGTACTCGAAGTTCTAGCTAGAGCAAAAGGAGGTCAGATTTGAAGGGAAGAAGTCAAACTTTCACCATTTGCAGATGATATGATAGTCTACATAAGTGATCCCAGAAATTTTATCAGGGATTCTACAGCTGATAAATATCTTTAGTAATGTGGCAGGATACAAGATTAACTCAAAAAATCAGTAGCCCTCCTATATATAAAGCATTAATTTCTGAGAAAGAAATCAGAGAAACATCACCCTTTACAATAGCCACAAATAGCATAAAAGATCTTGGGGCAACTCTAACCAAACAAGCGAAGGACCTGTGTGACAAGAATTTTGAGTCTTTGAAGAAAGAAATTGAAGAAGATACCAGAAAATGGAAAGATCTCCCATGTTCTTGGATAGGTAGTATCAACATAGTAAAAATGGCAGTCTTACCAAAAGCAATCTATACATTCAAAATCCCCCATCAAAATCCCAACACAATTCTTCACAGATCTTGAAAACAATACTCAACTTTATATGGAAAAACAAAAAACCCAGGATAGCCAAAACAGTCCTGCACAATAAAGGATCATCTGGGTGTGTCACCATCCCTGACTTCAAGCTCTATTATAGAGCTATGTCCTGAAAACAGCTTGGTATTGGCATAAAAACAGACATGTGGATCAATGAAATGAAATTGAAGACCCTGATATCAATCCACACACCTATGAACACCTGATTTTTTACAAAGAAGCCAAAACTGTACAATGGAAAAAAGAAACATCTTCAACAAATGGTGCTGGCATAACTGGATGTCGACATGTAGAAGAATGCAAATAGATCCATAAAACTCAAGTCCAAATGGATCAAAGACCTCAACATAAATCCAGCTGTACTGAACCTGATAGAAGACAGTGGGAAGTAGCCTCGAATGCATGGACACAGGAAACTGCTTCCTAAATATAACACCAGTAGCACAGACACTAAAAGCAAAAATCAATTTAAAAAATGAGGTACATATTTAAACAGAATTCTCAACAGAAGAAACTCAAATGGCCAAAGGCATTTAAGGAATTACTCAACATCCTTAGCCATCAGGGAAAAAGAAATCAAGACAACTCTGAGTACCATCTTACACCTATTAGAATGGCTAAGATCAAAATCACTGATGACAGCTTATGCTGGAGAGGATGTGGAGTAAGGGGAACACGCCTCCCATTGCTAGTAGGAGTACAAACTTGTACGGGCTCTTTGGAAATCAATATGGTGGTTTTCAGAAAATTGGGAATCAATCTACCTCAAGATCCAGCAATATCACTCTTGGGCTTATACTCAGAGGATGAACAATTATACCACAAAGATATTTGCTCAACTATGTTCATAGCAGCATTATTTGTAATAGCCAGGACCTGGAAGCAACCTAGATGCCCTTCAACTGAAGAATGGATAAAGAAAATGTGGTACATTTACACAACGGAGTACTACTCAGTATTAAAAAACAATGACATTTTGAAATTAGCAAGCAAATGGATGGAACTAGAAAAAAACATTCTGAGTGAGGTAACCCAGACCCAGAAAGACACAGTATGTATTCATTCATAAGTAGATATTAGACATAAAGCCAAGGATAATCAGGCTACTAATCCACAACCCCAGAGAAGCTAGGTAAAAGGGGGGACCCTAAGAGAGACACATATGGAGGGCCCCAGGAAAGGAAAATAATTAAGATCTCCTGGGTAGACTTGTAGGGTGGTAGAAGGGAAGAGGTGGGGGATGGGAACATGAGGGAGTGAGAGGCCTGAGTTGAGGGAGGGAAGAAGGGGGACAGCAATGAAAGAGATATCTTGATAGAGGAAGCCACTAGGGAATTAGGGAGAAACCTGGTACTAGAGAAATTCCCAGGAATTCACAGGGACGACCCCACCTAAGAATCCTGGCAATAGTGGAGAAGGTGCCTGAATGGGCCTTTTCCTTTAATTAGATTAGTGACTACCCTGATTGTCATCATAGAACTTACATCCAGTAACTGATGGAAGCAAGCACTGGG